>NW_022992343.1:67791-474110 GCF_902827175.1 Gymnodraco acuticeps | reverse complement strand
AAGCGTTTAAATCAGCACTGGTAGCGATATTTTATACTTCACGCTATCTGCACAAACGATATCATATGAAAAGCTGAGAGTCCACAGATTCTATTGGTATAAGTTTCATCCCTGTGCGATCAAAACTCACTGTTCTGGATGATAAATAAAAGAACATTTTACCTTGAAAATCAAAAGCGGGTACATTTGACCCGTTGGCAGTTTTTGGTATACAGCGACCTCTGGCGGTTCTAGTGTTAAACAAAGTGGCTTTTAGAGGTGAATTTACCTGGTTGTGTCACTGCCTGCTAGATAAACACATAACTTTTGTATAATCAACTTTAACTATTAACATCCATTATACCTTTGCCCACAACTGAGGCTTTCTGTTTTTAAAGAAATCTGATCGATTGTTGTTTTATGTGAGTGGAATAGCAATGAACTCAAATGTTGTTAACAGCTTCCATTCTGCTCTGTCAAAAATGTTTAGAGTTAGTTTGGAGAGAAAAATAAAAAGTGATCTAGAGAAGAAATGAGGGGGAAGAGGTCAAACTCAGAAAACTGGGGTTTAAGAGTTCAAATGCTCCACTTTTTGAGAAATCTTTGACCATATTTGTCCGAAAAAACTGTGAAAGCCCACCAAAATATGTCAAACTTCAAATGGATTCAGATACTTTTCCTTAGTGTACCCACAACTGCCCATTGAATCAATTGTAACGAAATCACTGAAATGTAATCATAGTTCATATGAATATACAACAACATTAGTGCTGAGAACAGTATGAGGTCCCTGTATAAGTAAAGTATTGGCACTACAAAATAAATGTAATGCCTTACACTCAAATTGTGTTTTTTATTATATTAAAACATATATTTTTAGGTTCATATTTATATTACTGCCTCTACTGTGACATGTTCACATTTAATGTTCAATAAGCTCTTTATTGGTCTCATACTGCCTGTGCTACAGCACCTCTTTTCACCCTCTGTCTGAAACCAGAGCCCAGTCTGCCCTGATTGGTTAGCTGGCCCGCTCTCTTGTTATTGGTCAACCGCTTACAGATGTCTATCACATGTGTTGGAGTGCAAGTGTTAAATACTTTAGTGATGTCACTATGTTCAGGAAGTAAACAAAGGAGTGTGTGGGAGAGAAACTCCCTCTGAAGGGAACACAGGGATTTTAGCCTTTGCAGACCATTTACATGCACTAAAACATAAATAACACACTACAGGAAAGGGAAACCCAAAAAGCGTAGGGCCTCTTTATAACCTTTTTTCTTCTTCTTACAGTTGTCTGCTGCTGGAAATGAGGTTGATGACAGTGGAACAAAAATGAGAAACGGTGACAGAGGCGGACCGATTAAATTCAGTTCTTCCACAGGAAATAATGTACCAAAAAAGTAGTTTAAAGGAGTGAAGAGAACGTGTGTTAGAAGAGTTGTCCTCCTCTGCAGTTGTCCTTTCTTTGGCTTCATGTTTCAGTCCTTTTTCACATCGCCTCTCACATATTTTCAATTTTCTCAGATGTCTTTATCTCTGCCTCCATCCTGTCTCTGTCACTCTCTTTTACCTCTATTCGTTTACCCTCACCTTTTTAACTCACTCTGCAGACCTCCCTTCACTCCTCTCCCCCTGCCTGGTGTCCCCCTTCTCCCCCCTCTTCCCCGCCGTGTGGTGTGTTATGTAGTGATATCCACAGTTCCTGTGTGTTTAAGCCGAGCAAGAGCAAAGATTAAAAGACTCTAAAGTAACTTAATCTCCTAAATGTATTGACATAAACTCTTCACACAGTGTACATATCTATATTCCTAAGGAGACACACGCACACACGCACACGCACACGCACACACACACACACACCTGGCTTGAATCCTCAAAAAGATACGAACATCTGTACTTTCCGACACACTTAGATGTTCACGTACACACACATTCACAGTGACAGTCCACATCTGTGTCTACTGACAAGTTGATGAACACACTCCTGATCTTATGTTCATCAATAAACAGCAGTGTGTGAACTATGTCCATGATAACTTTGGATAATCCAGATGTGGATTACATTTTAAATCCTGGGTGTTTATTTTATCAGAAACAATCTTCAGACTTTCATCAGAGCAGCAGCATCAAGACAGAGAGACTAACTAGGAACTGACAAGAAGTCTTATCTTGAGTTTTAGGAAAAGTAGTCTGTCCTCCAACATGGATTGTGCACAGCGAGGTTCAAAGAGAACCAACCAAACATAAGTTTCTTACTTTTATGTTGTGTTTTCTTCTGATGGAAGCATTCAAACTGTGTTGCTGTCGGGGCTCAGGTTCTGCCAGGTTCACTTCATCTTGGCAAAAACACTGAAATGATAAGAAATACTGGTTGGTTTCTGAATTTGAAAACAGGCCTTAGTAAATTGGTTGTCATCAAACAGTCCTGAAACAAATAATATTTTCATAAAGGTTGTAATGTTCAGTTTTTGAGAGGTGTTCATTTAAATTTAGGATCAATTTGAAATATTGTGGCTCTGTTGAATTGCAGTGAATCTGGTCTTTTAAAAACATACTTTTTTAGAAAATATTACATTTATCTTGTATTACTTTCTATTGTTTTTACTCTTTGTGTTGTTTATATTATTGTAATGTCATATGCTCACTACTTCTGAAACACATGCACTATTGCTAAAACCTTAACATTTAAAACACTTCTGAAAAAAACATTAGGAATAGGAAGTAAACACTAACAGGAACACAGTATGGGATCTGGCAGTGTTTAAAGACTGGTTCATGGAAAAGCAAATGTGAACACATTTGGATAGTTAGATACAGAAAACGTTGAACAGTTCTGCCGTCATTTAAAGTTACTTTGCTGTCGTCACAGTTCCAGACGTTGGTACGCAGGGGAACAGACAATGTTTTTCTTAGCGTAAGTATCGTATACGATCATTTTTAAATCAATCAAATAATTTAAAAGGATATTGTGAGTACATTCTTTCTTTTTTTCAATCAATGTTTATTTATATAGCCCAATATCACAAATGTTACATTTGTCTCAGTGGACTTTACAGTTTGTACAAAATATCAGTATGACAATACGACACCGTCTGTCCTTAGACCCTCACATCGTACAAGGAAAAACTTCCGGAGAAAACCCAGTTTAAAGTGAAAAATGGGAGAAACCTCAGGGAGAGCAACAGAGGAGGGATCCCTCTCCCAGGACGGACAGACGTGCAATAGATGCCGTGTGTACATTTTTGGTATGTAAGTGTGTATTTTGTTCTTTTTTCATGAATGACTGCATCCCAGCACATTACCCATTGGAGTTGTGTGAGTGTCTGTCAACCAATGTTTTCTAAAGATTTGAAGTCAACTTTGGCCCCCATTTATTTCAAGACATCAAGACCTTTCTCTATTTTCCTAGTCTCTGTTCATCGTGGCTCAAGAAACAAAACCTTTCTTCAACAGTTCAAGGGGAGTCATTTATATATTAATGGTCATTTTGTTGGTTAAGTATGCCTACAAATTGAAGAAAGTCATAGATCAACACAACAGAATGTAAGTGTTGACAGGATGACTAAATGCTGTCTGTTTACCTCCACTCCACTTTCTATTTCCCAACTGAGTCTGATCTAAATCCAATATGGCCGCTGTGTGTCTGTCCACATTTTTTATCTGTCTCAGTCTGGAACGCACGATCATTCCTCTCTCTCTGAGTCTTTCTACAGCCTCTTTATTTTCACAGCTGAGAAATAATGCATTTTCTCTTCATCCATCTATTATTGGCTTCTGTGTGTTTCTGTCCCTGTGGACAACAGACGGATAAAGAGACATCATTCTGTCTGTGCAAAGCTGACTGTCTTCCTCTCTTAATATGTATCTCTTAAGGCTGCTACACACCAAACTGACACCAAAGAACACGGTTATGTCTAGAAAGGATCCGTCTAGTGTAAATATGACGTCACGTTCTCGTTGTAATCGGAGCGGCTCGGAAGCGCTCGGAAAGGGTCGGGGTGGGCGGGACGCGGGAAGATCGTCCAATCGCGGGTCTGAGAAGAGGAAGGATGGATGACAGACAAGTTTGTCAGTTTAAATCTCTAGGACATTTAAACAATAGTCTGAGGATATATGAGGAGGAAACAAAGACCACATTTGTATCAACAAAGAAGGACAAATGTTTTGGCAAAAGAGGTGAGTTTATAATTGATGTTAGCTTTTAAACTGTCAGACATTTAAAAGGTTGACTAAAAGAAGGCAAATAAATAATCATGTTGTCCTTCTCAGATTTGAATTTGTGTAAAAAAATACAATGGGACATAAAACATGTCCCATTTGATGGAGAACCATTGGTGGTTGGCAAAAATACCTATGTTTTAATGACTGATTTTAAATGCCATTTTCTTAATCTCTTTCATTTTTTGTAAAGCACTTTGAATTGCCTTGTGTTGGAAAGTGCTATATAAATAAACTTGCCTTGCCTTGCCTTGCCTATGTTTGCCATCAAGGCGTAGATAAGAATGCCAGTGCCAAAAGAAACCGGGAAGAGCAAATAGTGAGTATATCTGTGTGTTTGAGAGAGAGAGAGAGAGAGAGAGAGAGAGCGAGAGAGAGAGAGAGAGAGAGAGATAGAGAGAGAACGAGAGAGAGAGAGAGAGAGAGAGAGAGAGAGAGAGAGAGAGAGAGAGAGAGAGAGAGAGAGAGAGAGCTTTTCTCATGTGAGACTGATATTTTAGTTGAGGAAGGCGATGTCTGGTGCAAAACACCAAGAAAATGGATTGCCCAGCTATGATCAATGTTTTGCAATTGATGAAGTTCCCTGAATATAAAGTAGGCACTTTAACTTTATATTTCCTTTCCTAATGATCATGTATTTAATGTCTTTACACAAACACACATGTTTCTGTATTTGTAGATATCTGTCAACAATGAAAAAGGGAAGCGGGAGGCATCCCAACAACTGAAACAGGCATTTAAAGATGACCAGAGCAAAGTAAAGACAGTAGAGCTCTTCGCAGCATACTTTCCCAAAATTGAAGAGCATCGAAACCACCCAGTTTTGGGACAGGTCAGTGAAATACATTTGTCATAAAAACTATTTTTTAAATAATATTTATTTTAAGAGCATTTAAAACTTGGACTTACCGAGTCCACTCTACCTCGACTTAAACTTCGATCTGTCCTTTGCCTTCACAAGAGAAAATATTACAAATATAATGCTTTAGATTTAGATTTAGCATGGCTGCCTCACTGAAGTTTTGATTATTTAATTAATTAATTTACTAATTTATTAGTTATATAGGTTTATGTGTTTTTTTGTTATATTAAAGAAATCTAGACTGTTCTAATCAATGAAAATAGGTATTGCCAACTGTTTATTTTCCATTATAGGCAGCTGATGTCCGAGAGCCTGTTAATCCAACGGTGGAATTATTCATAGAAAGGCTGGCATTGGCAGGAGCGAGAAAGATTGGAGAGATCCGAAGGCACATTAGGACATTTGTAATTAGTGAACTGTTTAAGGGTGTGGATCCTCCTCCTCCTACCAGGAGGAGATTCTACCCTCTGGACAAGGACATATGGAATATCATCCAGAGGACAAAGGCCAGCACAAGGCGGTCAAATATTGACGAAGTTAATCTGCAGGTAAGCAGAACTATTTTAGTAGTACGGGTATTGACTGCATTGTTAGGACATGGAAGCAAACTAATATACAAACATGCATGCATTAACGTTGATCATATTGCTTATAATATGGGAACATGATTTTCACAAAATGTCTTGGTGGACACATGGACACAGTAGGATATACATATTGTATACAGGCCCAGTGAAGAGAAGGATGATGGTTCTGTGACCAAGTTGCTGTTCTGCTTGCAGACTTCCTGGCAACAGCGGCTTCTCCTGTTGTACGGACAGCAGATGTGTCTGCTTGATGCAACATATCGCACATGCCCATATTCTGTTCCGCTTTTTTGTGTGAGGACAAATGTGAACTATGTTATTGGGGGAGTGTTTGTCACACAGTCAGAGAGCACTTATGATATTAAAGAGGCACTTCAGGTGTTCAAGGATTGGAATCCTGATTGGAAGCCCTCCCACTTCATGGTGGACTTCTGTGAGGCAGAAATCTGCGCCCTGGAGGAAGTGTTCAATGGTAAGATGTGAAAGCATGGATGGAGGTTTGAAATAATGTGACATACCTCATACTTAAAACACTTGCAATGTGGAAGAGGGCATTGAGATAACATGTATTGTTTTTGCATCCATTGGATGACAGCTAAATGTTTCTAAATATTATTTCTTGTAGATTCCAAAGTCATTCTCTGTGACTTTCATCGGGAGAAGGCGTGGGTTGAGTAACGGGGTGTGCTCACAGGATGAGATCCTACGCCTTCTTCGGGTCATTGCTCACTCACACACTGAGGAGGAGTTTAAAAGGCACATTCTGGTCCTCCAGACAAACACCAACTGGCTCACAAATGAAAGATTGAGGAGGTGGTTCAACACCAAATGGCTACCCCAAGCCAAGGTAGATTAATGTCCTCTGGATGTTGTCCATAACTAAGATTTGTCTTAATAATATACTATCAATATGGTTAAGTTATTTTCAACAATGTCATGTCTTTCTCTTCAGAGATGGGTGAATGTCTACAAGACGGAATCCCTCAAGGTAGCCATCTACACCAACAATGGAGTGGAGAGGCAAAACAAGACCCTCAAGCACACGTTCCTTGAAGGCTATAAGAACTGCAGTCTGAGTGAACTGCTGACAGTGGTGGTCTCAGACTTTCTGCCCAAGGCTTACCAGAAGTAAGCACATGTTGATCATTTGATTTCTTCCCTTATTACATTGCTTACTATTTTAAACTCATAAATCGTATCTATCATATTGCTTATTTATTTTTAAAGGTACATTGAGCTGAATGTTATGTTCTCCGATGGGTACCGGAAGTACAACACAAACCTTCCACAGTACCTCCAAAACAGGCCACGTGCCATTGCACAACACATCCTGGACAGACACTTTCGGTCACTCGACTTCAAAGGAGCCGTCACAGGATGAGAAAAAGGAGTGTTCTGTGTGAAAAGCCTGACAACATCAGCCACACACCTGGTGTCTTTTGGCCGTGGTTCCATCAGTCCATCATGTACCTGCCAAGATTGGCAAAGACATTTACTGCCCTGCACTCACTTTTGTGTGGTATTCAACACAATTGAGGGTTGTGGTTGGGAGAGTCTCAGTGAGACCTACAGGGAAAACTGGATGTTATTTGCTTAACTACATCCCAAACAGATGCAATCACTACCTCCTTAGCGGATGCCCTTGTCTGCATGGAGGACACCCCGAGCAGCCCTGTCTGCACGGAGGACACCCCGAGCACCCCTGTCTGCACGGAGGACACCCCGAGCACCCCTGTCTGCACGGACGACACCCCCAACACCCCTGTCTGCACGGAGGACACCCCGAGCACCCCTGTCTGCACGGAGGACACCCCGAGCACCCCTGTCTGCACGGAGGACACCCCCAACACCCCTGTCTGCACGGAGGACACCCGAGCACCCCTGTCTGCACGGAGGACACCCCGAGCACCCCTGTCTGCACGGAGGACACCCGAGCACCCCTGTCTGCACGGAGGACACCCCCAACACCCCTGACTGCACGGAGGACACCCCCAACACCCCTGACTGCACGGAGGACACCCATTCCAAGAACAGTGGCAACCACTCAAAGTCCTCAAGAGATAGGAAACGACAGCAGTGTGGGACCTTATTGCGGGAAATTACTGAGCACACATACCACCTACAGGATGAGACATTCATGTGTACGGTGATATCAAGACTAAATGATCTTTTGGAGGACGTAAAGCAACACAGCCCACATGACAGTAGTCTTCCTCTCACCTTCACGCCCCCCAAATACAAAAGGGAGAAGTGGACCGTCCATAACACCTCTTAGTACCAGCCATCGTAGACACCCTTTTTCAGGCCGGGTGAGTCATAAAGCTGAGGTCATGAGGTCCAACTACAGAGTCTAATGCGGGAGGAGCAGGCAGGGGTACGAAGAGGAGGAGAGATGCTTTAGGTGAGAAAAAAGTATATTTACTTTTGCCATCTCCTCTGTGCTATGCAACAGTTGCCTACCTTTATATTCACACAACACAGCCAATCATCCATCCCAACCCTATGTGACATGGCACAGTTAATTTCACATTAAGTTGTATATTGTCTCCAATAGAAAGTGGTATAAAAGAGAAGACCATTAGTCCTCTCATTGTGCTTATTGTTATTATTAAATCGGCCCGGTGTGTGTCGCCTCACGTCTCCTGCGTCTTGGCCAACAGTCGCACTGGAACACACCGCAAAGACTTCAGCCGACGGCCAAGTAGCACGTACGAACTGCGCATGCGTGAGTGGCAATAACTCTCCTTCCCAGCAGTAGTGTGTATTCGTCATTAAAAAGAGGCAACAACCGGAAGACAGACTGCGTGATATAAACAAACAACAAATAGCGTGTGCGTTGGTCTTCGGTTTCTTCATTCCAGATCGCTATGATGAAAAATAAACTCTTGCGTCCAGCTGAGATGAAAATGAAAAAGAATAGCCGTCTGTGTTTGCCTTCTTAATCGTTTGTTTGAGTCCCTCTCTTCCGTTTAGCTTCTTATGCACTGATTCGCTAAGCTGAACAGCCAATCAGAGTGATTTATTTGACCGACAGCCTTTGAAAAGACACAACGGTGCGGGACACACCAATCTGAGTAGGGCGACACGACGCTCATCGACGGCCAGACATCTATTGACGGTCGAAATCGGCCCGGTGTGTCTGGGCCTTTATGCGTGCGACAGGAGGAGGATGAAATGGAAAGTAGAAGAAGAGGAGGAGGAGGAGGAGAGAAGTTCTGGGTTTGTAATCATAGCAACTCTCCATGGTCCTCCCCTCCATTAGCCCTGCTGTCAACACCATTTAAACAGAGCCCTAAACATGCTGAACACACACACTTTCCTCCAATCGCTGCTCATCAACTTTTCATCACTGTGTGTGTGTATGTGTAGGGGTGGTTTAACAGACACATTTTGAATTTGCCAATGTGTAAAATTAAAGAAATTTTTTTTAAATGGGAAAAATACTGATGTGTGCTTTATTTGAAGGGATGAAAAGCAAAGTTTTTAGCTGTCTTATTTGACTTGGAGGTCTTTTTAGTTTGTAATGAATCGAATCAACCAGGAGTACGAGCTGTGGCAGGTTGATATGAAATCTGAAGGAGCTGTTCGTTTTCAGAGGGAAACTGGATAAAGATAGGAGAGTTTTAGGATCAAGGTGAATTAGGCGTTTAGATTATCATCAGTTACACAGTTACCTTTTCTTTGTTTCCTGATGATGTTATCCATTACATGTTATCTGTTACGCTCCAAGAATGGTTGTTTTTTAGTTGTTGTACACAGAGGCCAACAACAGGCTCATAGTTTTAGATGCGGTAGTTTATATGTCACGGTGTTACAATTCAATCTTTTTGCAGTAGCTCTCAGCTTTTCTTGCCATCATCAGTCACCTGATCTGCACACATGTATCTCATTATTTTGTATCAGCCACTCTCTATATGCACCTGCCCTTAACTCCTCACACACAGGTCAGGTTTGTGCAACACAACTTTAGTGATTCAGCCCTTTTTCGCCTGATCATGCTCATAACATGTATTTCGTTTTTTCTCTTGATTCCGTTTTGCTGACAGTCTTAACTTGTTGATTGTTGGCTAGTTGTGGCCCTTTACACATCTTTCCAGCAATTCATTAATTCACACTTTTTTTCAAATCAAAAGTAAAGTGAGTTGCATTATACAGTAATGAATAAAAGATATCCCAGTGTCTATTGCATTTGCCAGAGTGAACTCAATATGATGGGGATTATAATTATCAACACAAATCATCTCAGTCCTAGTCCTTTAGCTTTACAGTTGCAGCTAAAGCATGCATGTATACAATGATCCAAGCATGTTGAAAGTTGCTCCAATAAGCATCCTTCTAGAATGCAGAGGATGCAGATTAAAACAAATAAAAATGTTTCAGTTAAAGTTAATAAGCCCACAAGTTAAGTCACATTTTAGTTTCCTCCTACATGGATTTGAGAGAGGTATGCGAGGATTAGGGTTGGGAACCGAAACTCGGTTCCAGATGAGAACCGATAAGAAAATGCCGGGTACCGGGTACCCATACAAAATACACAATTTCGGTTCTGCTTAACGGTTCCTAAACGCGGTAGACCCTGTATTCCAGCGGGTCCGTCTGCACCGCGGTGCTGCGGTGACCCGGTGGAATACAGGGCGGACCTGGAGAATCACAGAACGTCCGGTCGTCAGCGGGCCGTTGACGGCCGGCTCGGTACGCTGACGGCCGGCACCGCCCTTCATTTTTTTAAACGGCATCATATAAATTGCGCTGACAGGCGACAGAGGTCCACAGTTGCCCCGCAGCGATGCTCCCCCGCCCTCCCGTAGACATTTCACGAGCTCAGTCACTTCATAACACCAAAGATAGGTCGCGGTAAACACTCTGAAGTGAGGCTCCACTACACTAAAAAATAAAAGGCAAAGTGTAATGCCTGTTAATAGCTTGCCACAGGCATAGCTCAGTTAAAATAAAGCACAGCTATTGTGCAATACATTTGTATTGCATGTATATTTTTTAGTAACAATTTCAGTTAAAGCTTTTAAGAATAAATATATTTTTGTTATCTAAACGTTTGACCTCTTTATTTTACAATTTTGGAATCGAAACGGGGAATCGATAAGAACCGGAATCGATAAGCAGAACCGGAATCGAAATCGGAATCGATAAATTTCAAACGATACCCATCCCTAGCGAGGATGGAGGAATTGTATTTCTCACTCCATGATGAGAAAATTCCTTGAAATGGACATCTCAACTGTCATCTCAAAGTGTTTAAAGTAAAAACTAATATGATGGCTACTGCTCCAATATTAATTATTATATACTAACTGTCTTGATTAATAGAACTGACACCACAGTTCAAGTAGACCACAAGAAAAAAAACAAAGCTATAAATAAAAAGCTACAGTATAGGCTCATTAGTTTGTTAAAAGAACGCAGGTAAAGTGAGCCTGACATGTTTTTCAATCTCAGGCTGATGTTATTGGACTAATGATTAAGTATTATGCACAAGCAGCCGCTTCTGTAATTAAATCTGCCCGGGGCCACAGTCTGATGAGTTCTGCAGAAGATAAGGAAGGATGCACTTTGCAAGTTTTATGGTTACCGGAGGGTCCTACAGCTGTTACTGCAGTTCAACGCTAAACTACTGCCAGAAAGTTACTTATAGGATTTAATGAGTTTACCAGTTTTTGCAAGATATGTTCATTAATTTCATTAGAATTATACACTTAATCCCTTTGTACCTGTCCATACCGTAATGTGCTATTGAACTTTGTGCGGTAAAGTCCTTTATTTATAGTTGCATTGAGATTTGTGAAACAGCAGGATGAATCTAGCGTCTGTGATTTGTGCTTCTGTTTAGTCTGTCCTTACAGCCGTTAGACATGTTTCTGACAGTAATTCCCCTCTGAGACACAGCTTTTACCTACACAGGGATGTAAAGTTTGTAAACCCATGTGAAGTAGATTCCGTTCTGTTAAAAAATATAATAATGTGTGCGGCGATGTTTTTTTACATGTAGAAATATGGCATTAAAGCTAACTGCTCATTTGCAGCTATATATTTGCATTTTGTGCAATACTATGTCATGTTTACATGCTTTATTTTTACTCATACTGCCTGTGCTGCAGCACCTCTTTTCACCCTCTGTCTAAAACCAGAGCCCAGTCTGCTCTGATTGGTTAGCTGTCCGGCTCTGTTGTGATTGGTCAACTGCTTACCAACCGCTCCTTAGCCTATCACGTACAATGTGTTGGAGTGTTAGCCAATATAAATGCGAGAGTTACACAGTGATGTCACTATGTTATAGAAGTAAACAAAGGAGTCCAATCAAGGCATTTCCGGCAGGGGGTGTGTGGGAGAGTTATAAGGATATAGTGATCTTCTGTGATCTGAAACAGATTTACCTTAACTGTTTTCCAATAGTTTTCAAAATGTGGAAGTTGTGCGGTTTCTTTGGAAGTTTCTCTTTCTTTCCCTCTTATATTGCAGTCCCTCACTCGCTTTTTTTTGGTTCAGTGTAAGAATTGAGCTGGAGCTTGTCCTGCCAGGAGTTTAAATCTGGGCTGAAATGGTGTCAGGGCCATTCTCATACACACATGCAGGTTCTCATTGGTTAGCCTGGAACGATATTTTGTTTTAATAATGTTCATTGTGGAGAAAGCTGCCTCGCAGCTGTACAGTATGTGGAGCCAAACATGGTGAATATATATATAGAGCTACTTTCCTCAGACCTGGGAAAGCTGTCTCAGAGACTGTTTTGAGCCAGAAAGTGGCAGGGTCAGTTCTTCCAAGTTGCTCTTTCAGGGCCATGTCTGCTTGGAGATCTACCAGTTGCATCTGGAGAGGCCCAGCATTTGCCCCCTTGAAGTGCTGTGTGACTTCCTTTGAGAACTCCCTGACATCTGCAATAAGAAATGGGTTCTGAATGAACGTGGTGAGCTGCCGTCCAAAGCTGAAGCTGTCAAAACGTTTGCTGAAGTTTACAATCAGCTTATCTACAAAGCCAACAAAAGAAGACACATTTCTCTGTCCCTGAACCTGTTCCTGCACTGCTGGGAAGTGTGCACAGTCTCCCTGCAGATCTTCCTTGAACACTTCAAGTTTCCTCTGAAAGGAGCGGACAGCTGTCATCAATTCACAAATTGAATTGTCCTTGCCCTGTAGCTTCAAATTCAGTTCATTCAGATGCAAAGTGATGTCAACCAAAAAGGCCACATTA
Organism: Gymnodraco acuticeps; assembly: GCF_902827175.1. Taxonomy (NCBI): domain Eukaryota; kingdom Metazoa; phylum Chordata; class Actinopteri; order Perciformes; family Bathydraconidae; genus Gymnodraco; species Gymnodraco acuticeps. The sequence continues at coordinate 461,260 of NW_022992343.1, read as the reverse complement.
TCCATCTTTTTCTCATCTTCTAAAAAGAGAGAAAACTGTGTTGCCTTCTGACTTCCCATCTCTGCCAAGAAAGCTGCTACTTCCCTTCTGATGGACCAAAAGCGCTCCAACACCCTGCCTTTGCTGAGCCATCTCACATTGTTGTGCAGCAAAAGATCATCAGCGTTTGCATCAACTTCTCTGAGGAATTCCCTGAGCATGCGATGCTGATAGGAAGAGGACGCCCTGAGAACATGTATCATTGTGTTCATCACCTCAGCATGCTCATCTGACAGGGAGGAGCACAGGACAGATTGATGGATGATGCAATGTTAAGAGATGAGCTCAGGATTATCCTCTTTCATTCTTGACACAGCTTCTTTCTCTCTCTCTATCATGGCAGGGGCTCCATCTGTTGAAACCACTTGTTTTGGCTCTATTCCTCGCTTCGTTAACATCTCCTTAATGGCCAGGTAGATGTCCTCTCCTCTTGTACTGGTCTGAAGGGGAGTTACACCTAACATGTCTTCACAGAACACTTTCTTGTCTTTGTTGAAGAACCTTACATAAATGAACAGCTGAGCATTGTCAGAAACATCAGTGGACTCATCTACAGCCAAGCTTACACAGGGTGCCTTATGAAGGGCTTCATCCAGCTGGGCTAGCACATCCTGGGTTAATACTTCACTCCTCTTTGTGGCTGATGATGCTGACAAAGGTATTTGCTTAATTTGTTCACAAAGCTCTTCTTTTTGTTTTCCCTCAAGCAAGGTTTGAGCTACTGCACTCATGCACTCCTTGACAACCTCTCCATCAGTAAATGTTTTTTTGTTTTGACCCAAAATCCAAGCCACTCTGAGGGGAACATTCATTAGCACGTTGTTGGGCAGTGAATGAATGGGTCAGGATCCTGGTGGAATGATCATATTGGGCTCTCAGACTGCTTATTTTTTGTGACCTCAGTTCTGAGTTGAGAGGGAATGTTTGGTCAAACACTTTGTGTTTGGTCTCATAGTGGCGTTTCACGTTGGCACTTTTAATGAGCGCCACGGTCTCTGAACAAATGAGACACACTGGTTTTGTGCTCCCAGTGGGCAGGATGAACATGAATGAGTCCGTACACCACGGTCCGCCTGTTGCCGACCCCTGATCTAGAATCTAGATCCTCTGTCTCTAGCCAGCTAACCAGCGGGCCTTCTAGAATACCCTGGAACCGAGGGAAACTCTGAAAGAATACGCCCATTGGCTACAAATCAATATATGATTGGTTGATCAAACTGTCAGTCCAAACGTACGTTCTCATTCAGTGCAACGGCCAGGGCATTCTATCAAGGATGTAGAATACCTTGTTGAAGGATATTCTACCCAGAGACCCAGAACAAGATCTGATTGGTTGCTTTATTTTCTAACACAAAACCACTGAAATGCGTAGTGCATGGTCCGAGAAGGACAAACAAATCAACGTAACACTGTAATATTACAGATCAACAACACAGATACGATTCTCATTTATTCATTGTATATACATTTTATTACATTTTATTTATATAATTAAATCGATTTTTTGTTTGTTTTATCTGAGTGTTCCAGGGTATTCTCTGAATACCTTGAAGGCCCTGACAGTTCGCCACTGGAGTCCATCCACCTGCAACATTATACTTCACATCTAGTCTTTTTTTTTCAAAATGTTATGAAATTCTCAGGTCATAAAAACAATACAGATCACAGCACGAAGCTGTTTGTGTGTGTGTGTGTGTGTGTGTGTGTGTGTGTGTGTGTGGTGTGTGTGTGTGTGTGTGTGTGTGTGTGTGTGTGTGTGTGTGAGAGAATGTGTGTTTTATTTGATATTTAATGATGTTTTTGATGTCATAGAATATAACGTGAACATCTGTTTGATAAGCTTGTGATAAGCACAGATCTTACAGTATATCAGGCATCTAACCAAACACACGAAAAAAAACTTTAAAAAATGTAATCCCTACACATTGCCAAACACCATGAAATGATAATTACATTTGACCTACAACAGAGACACACGTCTCCCTTCTTAAGGACTACAGATGCACGGTCTTACACAGGAAAGATGTTCTCATTATTTGCCATCTAGTTGATCTACTTTTTAATTTGTAATTTGAACACAAAGTATGCAGACAAGAAGAATACTGCTAGCATTTGAGTCAAAACACATGCACACATATATTCCGCACATGGCAGTGATTATCAATAGAACATTTGGGAATTCTATACTTCATATTCAGACCTGAAGTCCTAATGTCCCTCAACCTCCCCATTTCAACTTCCTTTAACCCTTGCATCTGAATAATGTTGCTTTCATTTATGCATTTCTGTCCAACGGCCAATATATTTTGCTTTGCATCAGTGGAACCTGATACCTGAAAAGGGAGAATGCATAGATGTGGCACAGCATGTGAAATAACACTGTAGCTCAGCAGGAACATAATCTCGTTTGAAAACTGCAATACTGCCAGGATTGAGGGGTTCCTGAATTGCTCTGAAATGTTTTAGCATTTTGCAACTTGTTCTTGTTATCAGGCCACTTGGAATAAGAATATGATGATTTATTCTTGTTTTTTCATTTTGTATAACTCACTCTGACTCGGCCAAATGCTTAAAGTATAAATGTGTAGCTACATACTGTTTTTCCTCTCGCATGATTGAATCTACTTGGCATAATGTAGGCCATTGAAAGGTCTCTGTTGGGTGAGCTAAGCCAATCTGGAGTTTCAGCCAAGTGTGAAATGGAAATTCTCTTTCTGCCTCCTGAGGCCCGGAGCATTTTACTCAGACAAATGACACTTGTAGGGGGGCGTCCCAACTCAGCAACAACTCAGCAAAGAAAATATGTCCAAAACCACAGCACTTGTTATTCATTTAACCTGAGAAAGGTCAATTGCACTTTATCTTCTTGTGTGAAGCTTGAGAAAATATATGTTTTTTTTATCTTTTCCAGGTCCCTTCCCTTTCAAGCTCCTATAAAAGTCAATGTGTAAAATTCAACTACTTATTATCAGATGTTATTATTCTGGAACCACATACAAATGTAGACAACTTGCGATAGTGCAGACTACACAAACCAGACAACTGACAAGTTCCATTTTAATGGTCGAATTAATGTTTAAGAATTAGCAGATATGATCGGCAAAGTTTGTAATAATTCAAAGCTTGAACTGATTAAACTGTCTGTGGTGGTTAAACACGAGAAGCTGCTACCTTAAGGTTTCTTATTCTGCTATTTGTTAATAACAATTAGTACAGAGTTCAGCATGTCTGTGCATTTAGCCATCCTGAAGGTCGGAACTCTGAGTCATCTGACAGTGAACTCAAATATTTGTACAAGTGACTGTAATCTGTATTTGTATTATAATAATACTATTGACAATGTTAAAACATTACTATGGTGTTTCGGTTGAATCTATAGATAGAATAATAAATAGAAAAGCACACTAACTGGGGAACAATGTGGAGCATTTAGCAGCTAAAGAGACAGATATTACCCTCAGTAGATGGAGGAGACCAAAAACAGAGCTCAAAGAGAGAATCGGGTGCTGTTTCCTGCTCTATCTGTCTTATGTTTGGTTACTTCCCTTCCTCCTTTACTGGTACCGATAGGCCTACATGTGTTAAATGGTTAAATGTAGTACAGTTGCTAGGTTGGAGGCCATAGAAGCCCGGCTCCGCATTTTTTAAAGTAACTCAGCTACAGTAAAGCCCATGTTAGTCGGTGCGGACCGGCAAGAGGTGGCTCCTACCAGTCGTAGCCCCGGACAATTCTACAGAGAGAGAGAGAGAGAGAGAGAGAGAGAGAGAGAGAGAGAGAGAGAGAGAGAGAGGAGGAGAGAGAGAGAGAGGAGAGAGAGAGTAGAGAGAGAGGAGAGAGAGAGAGAGAGAGAGAGAGAGAGAGAGAGAGAGATGTTAGCATCTGATTAGCTAGCTGCACTAACGGACATAAGGAGCTGTTTGTTCCACAACAATCTGGAGGAGACTGAGAGACTCAGGTGAGCTAAAGGACTCTCTGAGGGTTTAGATAGTTAACTTTAGTCTAAGTTATCTCAGTGGGTCTCAAACGGTTTGGTCACAAATTATTCAAAAGATTATTTCCGTGGCACACCTTCATATGATCATTATAGTTATAAAAAAAACAAGAGAATAAAGGAAAAACAGTTATGAAATACTATATGGCAGTAAAACAGTTTGAAAGGGGAGTGATTTGTAAAATATTCATAAAGAAAAAGAACATCTGATTACAGTTGTGTTTCATCTGGATGTTGAGAGATGTATCTCTTAATGTTACTCTCAAAGTGCACCAGATTGATGCTTTTAACTTCAATATTTAAAAAAAATCTTCCCGGGGGAGCATCCCCCCGGACCCCCCTAGAGGAGGTGAGGTCCACTTCCCACTCGTAAAAAAAATAGCACTTTACCCCTGCCTATATGCCGTGAACTGATTATCGAGCCTTCATTGTAACAGTCGCGGGTGTACTGTGTGTTTGCGTGTGGGGAGAGTTGCAGTAGAACATTCCACTGTAGCGCCCCTGGTGCTCGCGCTTTTGTGCGAAGTCCACCACCCCCCACTCAAAATACCTTCCCGCGCCTCTGCGTTCACGTATCTAACAGATTTTCCCAACTCAGCGAGACACCCGCTGAGAAGCCAACTCTGGTTATTGGTAGCTCTATTATGAGACACGTGAATTTAGAGACCAAAGCCTCCACAGTCACATGCATTCCGGGGGCCAGAGCGGGCGACGTTAAGGCGCATCTTAAACTGCTGGCTAAGAATAAACGTAAATACAGTAAGATTGTTATACACGTCGGTGGTAATGATGTTCGTTTACGCCAATCAGAATGCACTAAAGTTAATGTAGCGTCGGTGTTGTGGAAATTGATGTAAAGTATTATGCAGAAAATGTGATGCAGCATATTTTTGGTATATTCATTTTAATGTCACCCATATATAAGAGGTGTATTGCATCATGTTATCCCTAATATATGTGTGGGTTTATACATTCCTGTGTGTTAATAGTTGAAGGAACAAAGTACATTTTTCCTCTTAAATATAGAGAGGTTTTTTATAGATTCCTGAAACAATGTTCCCTTTTTCTTAAAAGTAGATTAGCGCAATAGTCTTTTTCTTCCACTTTTACCCTTTTATCAAAAGGGTGTTTTTAGGCTATTTTTGAGGGGTAAAATGCAGAATTACTTGTGAGTTCTGTTTTGAGTGAAAAGATTACCCCTTTGAGTGTTTTTCTTGGTTAACCATTAGATATAATGGTTAAATTCTTCTTAAGTTAATGATGCGCATCCTGCAGGCCTTGAGAATTGAGTCACACAGTTAAGAGAGACAATGGTCCTTCTGATTCTGGGTAAGCTGACTTCGGGTGGATGGAAGTTCAGAGGTATGAAGACAGTTAAGCTTTGTTGGATAGCTGGTCTTGAGGAGGTCATGAGATGATGACTGTTACATTTCCAACAAGTATGGCTTTCATAAAGAAACACATATGACTTGTGTGATAAGCTACATGATAAGATGTGTTTTGTTGCAAAGTGAGCCTGTTTTGTTCTCTGCTGGCACGCGCTGATTCACTGTGACACAGCATCTTTTGCATCTCCCAATGAGATGACCTGAAAAGATGACCAGCTGACCTAACCCCTCCTGTTTTATTCTTGTATATCTCCTGTTGAGTCCTGGCGTTCGGGCTGCCAGGACCGAAGGATCTACGCAGCACGCGAACCAGGGCAGGAGTACTCCTTACATTACAGTATATTATATTGTATTATATTGTATTGTAATGTATTATATTGCATTGCATTATTACCTTTTATAATTAAAACAGATTATTGTTTAAACTGGTATCCTGGTGTTTCCTGATTTCCTTCCTGTTATGATTTTAAGCAGGACTCGCCAAAACGACACGCGGAGCCGAGTTGGGTTGTAAAAACCTCAAAACTCCGACAGTGTGTAGTTATGCTCAAACAATGTCGGACACCGTAATTTTCTCTGGTCCCCTCCCCAATCTGATCAATGATGACATGTATAGCCGCATGTCATCGTTTCAGCGCTGGTTGTCTCGGTGGTGCCCAGCAAATGATGTGGGCTTCGTAAATAATTGGACAGCCTTCTGGGGAAAACCTGGTCTGATTAAGAGAGACGGCATTCATCCTACTTTGGAAGGTGCAGATCTCATTTCAGCAAACATTTCAGAGCTTTGTGGACTTAATCCATGACAAACTGGAGTTGAGACCAGGAGGAAGAGTCGCAGTTTTACACGCTTCTCTGCGCTCTCTCCAATAAAATATCCAATATTAACGGTGTGTGTGTCTGCCCAAGGACAATTTAAAGTAAACCTAATAGAGGTGTCATACATAATAACTTAATAAAAGTAAATGTAACAACTACTACAGTGCAACAAAACAGGAAGATTAAATGTGGACTCTTAAACATAAGATCTCTAGCATTATTACATTACATGTCATTTGTTAGACGCTTTTATCCAAAGCGACTTCCATACATTCAGTACTGTGGACAATCCCCACAGGAACAATTTGGGGTGAAGTGTCTTGCCCAGGGACACAACGACATGCTGACTGCAGTGGGACTCGAACTTGCTACCCTCTGATTCGAAGTCCAGCATCTAAAGCATCTAAAGCAATATTGGTAAATGATTTAATATCAGATTATAATATTGATATATGCTGTCTCACTGAAACTTGGTTGAGACATGAAGAATATGTCAGCATAAATGAAGCCACTCCACCGAGCCATATCAATACTCATATTGCCCGAGGCACAGGCCGAGGAGGTGGAGTTGCAGCAATCTTTGACTCAAGTTTACTTATCAATACTAAACCAAAATTAAATTATACCTCCTTTGAAAGTCTCGTTTTTAGTCTTACGCATCCGACCTGGAAAACTGTGCAGCCAATCTTATTTGTTACAGTGTACCGTGCACCAGGTCCTTATTCAGAATTTTTTATCAGAATTCTTTGAGTTTTGATCAACTTTGGTACTTAAAACAGATAAAGTAATTATCGTAGGTGACTTTAATATTCATGTTGACGATGATAAAAATAGCCTTACTTTTTCATTTAACTCTATATTAGATTCTGTTGGTTTTTGTCAGAGTGTAAATAAACCAACCCACTGCTATAATCACACTCTCGACCTTGTTCTGACTTATGGTATTGAAATTGAGCAACTATTAGTCGAACCGCATAATCCTGCTTTATCCGAGAATTTTTTGGTAACTTTTGAAGTACTGTTACTAGACTACAAAGCATTAGTCAAAAGCTCCTGCAGCAGAAACCTATCTGTTAGTGCTATAGCTAAATTTAAGGAAGAGATTCCACCTATACTTAACTCGATAGCATGTCTGCATGTAAGGGAGGAACCTTATACAAAATGCACACCATCCCAAATTGATCATGTTGTTGATAGTGCTACAGATGCGCTGCGAATAAAATTAGACTCTGTTGCTCCTTTGAAAAAGAAGAAAATAAAACAACATAGATTAGCTCCATGGCATAATGCCGAAACCCGCAAAATAAAGCAAAAGTCGAGACAACTTGAAAGGATATGGCGTTCCACTAAACTCGAAGAATCTCGTTTAATTTGGCATATTACTCTCAATGAATATAAGAAAGCACTGCGTAAAGCGAGAGCAGCTTACTACTCTTCATTAATAGATGAGAATAAGAATAATGCAAGATTTTTTTTCAGCACTGTAGCCAGGCTGACAGAAAGCCACAGCTCGATTGAGCCTTCTATTCCCATAGCACTCAGTAGTAATGATTTGATGTGCTTTTTTAATGATACAATTGTTACTCTTAGAAACAAAATTAATGACCTCTTGCCTTTGACCAGTATAGTGTTATCAACAGCTCCCAGAAACGTAAGTTATAATATTAAACTAGATAGTAAATTAGAATGCTTTTCAGCCATAAACCTTGAACAATTGAACTCAATGATTATTTTGTCCAAACCATCAACGTGTATCTTAGACCCAATTCCAACTAAGCTGTTAAAGGAAGTTTTTCCATTAATTAGCACTTCTTTATTAAATATTATGAATATGTATTTATTATCAGGCTATGTTCCACAATCATTTAAAGTAGCAGTGATAAAACCTCTTCTTAAAAAGCACAACCTCGATCCAGAGGTTTTAGCCAATTATAGACCTATTTCTAATCTTCCGTTCCTCTCAAAAATTATTGAGAAAGTGGTCGCAAAACAGTTGTGTGATTACTTAAAGGTAGGGTATGTAAGTTTGAGAAACCGGCTCGAGATACACTTTTTGTTATATTCCATGGAATGCTCTTAACATCCCGATAGCAATGAATATCTTTAGTGCTTTGACAAAAAATCCATAAAAAAATGTCATCTGTGGAAGCCGTAATACTGTAAAAAGTACAACCAATCATCTGAGCCGGCCCGGCTAAAATAACTGGATGGCTTACCTGCCTGTCAGCCTTCCATCTGTGCACAAACTTATCTTGTGCCCTCATTGGTCATGTGCGCGTTTGTGTGTGTTGGAGGAGGGGCTCTATAACAAGCATGGGCAAACTAAGGCCCGCGGGCCATATACGGCCCGTTGGGCTTTTGAATCCGGGCCGCCGAATATTGGTACAAAATTGTCCAAATTATAGTAAAGACCGCATTCATTTTTCCTTTTTCCTGCAATACCCGGCATTTCAGTTGATCCCACTAGATGGCGCACTCTAGACACAATTGACCTTTGCTGGAGTCTGGTCAATTCTCTCAGCTGGCCCCACTCCGCAACCTGGCAAGATCCAAGAACCAAATATGTTACGCTTACATTGGAAGGGGTCGAGATGAACCTGAGCAATAACAGTTCATGGCGAGTACGGCGAATACAAGCTGTAACAATCAGTAGCGCTGAGCAAAGTGACTAGAACGTGACCACACACATATATAAAGTCAGGCAACACTAACCAGGCTTAGTGTGATTCTGTTTATTTTACCTTACTTTAATAACCATCCGTTCACTGTTATTGACCATTGTGAAGAGGCAGACGTTTTCCTGTTGTTTTGTATTATTGCAATCAATACATGTGGCCATCACAAGTAAAATCATAACGAAAACTACTTTGGTAAAATATGCGTGTAGAAAACGGCTTATGCCACAATATGATAGCAACATAGAGTAGTAGTCAAGATAGTCAGATTAGCTAACATCACCTGTAGAATGCCAGAGAAACTTTCATAACACCGTTGTGATGCCAAACAGCTTTCAGACTAAAACACATTCACTTATGGGGATGTGGGATATTTATCAGCTGCTTGTGTGACAGTCAGACAATGAAAACTTTACAGCGGCCGCTGCTGCGAGTTAACGGGAGAATAAACTCCGGTAGACGAGCAGCACTGCAGCAGGCAGTAATGCAGCTGAACCACATTAATAAACAATACACCACGGCACTCTGGAGAAAGGTACAAGGTTGCAGAAGTAGTTCTTTAATTTAATCTGGCTTCGTATAATTAAAAACTACCCGACGCAGTCCTCTATTGATGTTGTTGTGAGCGGTGTTGCGGAGAAAATCAGCGACGTAAAAAGCTGTGTGGGTCATAAGAAGGCACGTAAACGGTTACGTCATGACGCAAACAATGACGCATAGACGCAATAATTCACCTTTGAACCTAATTCACCTTTGAACCTTCATCTGTAACAATGAGTGGACCAAAGAAAAGAAAAGTCAACATTGAGTGCCGAGTGTATAATGAGGAGTGGACAGCTAAATATTTTTTCACCGATCTGCTACTGGCCCCCGAGCCAAAAAGTTTGCCCACCCCTGCTCTATAAGGAAGTGGCAGATTTTCTCCGGTCGTGTATTTTCAAATTCTAGCGATCGCGAGCCGGTTTCTACCTTTAAAAAACAATGATTTATTTGAATATTTTCAGCCTGGCTTTAGAACACATCATAGCACAGAGACAGCTCTGGTTAAAGTCACAAATGACCTTCTCATAACCTCAGACAAAGGACTTGTCTCTATTCTTGCTTTGCTCGATCTCAGTGCTGCATTTGATATCGACCATGATATCCTATTGCAAAGACTTAGTTGGCATAAAGGGAACTGCTTTAGGCTGGTTTAGGTCCTATCTATCTGAACGCTCTCAGTTTGTGTGTCAACGATGAATCTTCCATGCAAACCAAAGTTAGCCATGGAGTGCCACAGGGCTCAGTGCTTGGACCTATTTTGTTCACACTATATATGCTTCCGCTAGGCAATATTATAAGGAATCATTCTGTAAATTCCCACTATTATGCGGATGATACACAACTATGGATGGCATTAGTTTGGCCTCCAGTGAGACTGTAAGGAACCTTGGTGTTATATTTGATCAGGATTTATTCTTTAACGCCCACATAAAATCAATCTCAAGGACTGCCTTCTTTCATCTACGCAACATTGCAAAAAATCAGGCATATCTTGCCTGAAAACGATGCAGAGAAACTAGTCCATGCATTTGTTACTTCTAGGCTGGATTATTGTAACTCTTTATTATCAGGGTGTACCAAAAAGTCAGTTAAGTTGCTTCAGCTGATTCAAAATGCTGCAGCTCGTGTACTAACCAGAGTTAGGAAAAGGGATCACATTACTCCTGTTCTGGCTGCCTTACACTGGCTCCCTATAGAACACAGTATATCATTTAAAATTCTTCTTCTCGCCTACTAAGCCCTTAATGGGCAGGCGCCATCTTACCTTAAAGAACTCATTATACCCTACTGTCCTACTAGGGCATTGCGTTCCAAGAACGCAGGGTTGTTGGTTGTTCCTAGAGTCTCTAAAAGTACAATGGGAGCCAGAGCCTTTTCTTATCAAGCTCCACTTTTGTGAAATCAGCTTCCAGTTTGTGTTTGGGCGGCAGACAGCCTATCTGTTTTTAAGAGTACGCTTAAGACCTTCCTTTTTGATGAAGCTTATAGTTGATCAAATAAAATAATCGAATAAGAGTGCATTGACGTAGACACGTTGTGCCTCTTCACCTATACATTTGAGTTCTTACTCTTTCACTTAAATCCTAAAAACTTAGATCTTATATTTAAAACTAAGGTTATTACTACTTCTCATTCTTCTAAATAATAATGATCCTGTTGCTGTGTTCCTGTGTCCTGGATCCTCTATCCTGAGTTCTGGATTTGAGTCCTTGACTTCGAGTCCTGGCTGAACCTATCACTGTGGTCCTGCCTGACTCTCATCATACTACTTCCCTGATGGCTCCCACAGGATTGTTGACATCCTCGTGGATTCATCTTCTTATTACAGACACATGCATTTCCTAACATTCGGTCTATATGCTGTAAAATGTATTATCTCTTCGATTTACACACGGCATCTATTGCACGTCTGTCCGTCCTGGGAGAGGGATCCCTCCTCTGTTGCTCTCCCTGAGGTTTCTCCCATTTTTCCCTTTAAACTGTGGGTTTTCTCTGGAAGTTTTTCCTTGTACGATGTGAGGGTCTAAGGACAGAGGGTGTAGTATTTTCATACTGATATTCTGTACAAACTGTGAAGTCCACTGAGACAAATGTAACATTTGTGATATTGGGCGATATAAATAAACATCGATTGATTACATTCATCAAGTGGACCCAAACACAACTCCAAAGTAATGCTCTGTGTCTGCTATGTAGAAATAAGAAACTAGCCATATCAACACAAAATGTGATTGTATCGGTTTGAACAGACTGCTGACCTGTCATAGATAAGAACATGGGTTTGACCTTTGACCCTGTTGATCAGTTGCTTGTGTTGAAAGCAGAGAGCAGTGTGTTGTGTCAGACTGGACTCGTGGGGCCTGTTGATCCATGTGGAGCCTGGATGAACTCAACAGAGTTTGACCTTAAAGTGTGGACTGACATGTGACACTCTGGCATCTGTGTGAGCCCTAGCCAGTTATCCTAGTAGTACATGTCTCTGTGCATGTGAGTGTGTGTGCGTTTCAGTGTTTCAAATGTTGCTTTATTCAAGCGGTAACCTCTGGTCCTGATAAGTGAAGCCAATGCAAAAGTGCCTAAATGCTGTATTCTCTCTACTGTGAGATGTTGCATTTAAGAATGCGAGAACACAGCTTTCTGGTTAGAAAAGGGGCAACCATTTCCAGCCTAAAAAGTAAAGTCAAATGGTTTTTTGAGCTTTATGGAAACTACTCATGGCAAAAAGAGTAACACACAAGTATAACAGTCACATTTGAAAATACATACCAACACAAAGAAGTTAAAATGTCTGCAACAGCTGCAACAGCTGGACAAGAAAATGTCTATTTAGGAGGTTTATTTATATTTCCAAAACAAAAGTAAGAGTAGTTGGTGAATGATTCCCCTGCGCTTTAGTTTATTCAACAGAATAAAGAGGCAGACTGATGGGGCTGAGTTCCAGTTATTAGACTGGACCCCCGGGGGTCTGTGATTTACTGAGTGAGCTGTCAGGCCCATATGATGGTTCTGTTAAACCAATATTTTTTCTCTCTGCGTGGGGACAATAGGTCAAATAAAATACACATTTAAGAACGATTTAGGGGTTTAATTCTGGAGTGAGACAGAGAATATAAGTGGCAGAGGCAGTGCTCACATATCTTACTTAATACCATAACGTAAAAACACATATGTTAAAGTATAGAAGTATTATCAGCAGAAACACAAAAGATAAAGTACTTGTTGTGCAATAACAAAATCATATTAATATATGATTACCAGACGTCAATTTACAGTAAGAGGAGCATTTAAGAATTGTAGCTAAAGTTTTCAGGTTCATATTTGTATTTTGTGTACTGCAGCACCTCTTTTCACCCTCTGTCTGAAACCAGAGCCCAGTCTGCTCTGATTGGTTAGCTGGCTGGCTCTGTTGTGATTGGTCAACCGCTTAAAGATGTCCTGCCCCTTAGCCTATCATGAGAAATGTGTTGGAGCGTTAGTCAATAGAAAATAGAAGAGTGAGTGTTACTTAGTGATGTCACTATGTTACAGAAGTAACAAAGGAGCCCAATGGGAAGTGTGTGGGAGAGAAACTCCAACTGGAGAGAACTTGTAGGCTTTGAATACCATTTACATGCACAAAAACCTTTATAACAAACTACAGGAAAAAGGAGAACCCCAAAAAGCATAATAGGCCCCCTTTAAGTTAATAATAATAATAATAATAAATTATATTTATATAGCGCTTGTGTATGTATTTAGTAACTATTTAACACCAGGGAGCATTAAATATTAGTCCATATTTAGATAATTCAGTCTAAAAACATTGATTAGTGTGGAAAAACAACGTCCTAATTCTGGTCCCAGTAACACTCATGCTTACAGAAAAGAAAGACGTATTTAGCTTTTAACTGAAATGAAACTCCTAATTTCTTACTCTTTGATTGGTTACTTCAGCATCATGCTTACCAAGTTATTTATTTTTAAACTATTTTAAACTGTTGGCTAATAAAAGCGTATCCTAATTGTGGTCAATAGGAGTAGTCTGAGCCTTCACCCATGCTGTGAGAAACTATAAGAAACTATAAGACTGAGGATCATAAATAGAGAGGTTTTGACTGCATTCTTGCTTTATTGGGCAGCACAGAGCGGTGAATTGCTACAGGAAATATGTTTGAGAGCAGACTGAGCCACCTCTTAATGGCTGTGAACGGTTAAAAAACTACAATGTGCCAAGTGTGTCTGACTGCACAGGAAACCCTAAATCTAATATATGTGACACATGAATATGACTTTCAGGTCGTAATCACAGATTAACGATTTGAACACCTAACCATTTTAGTCAATTGACACATGGACAAAGTTGCGATCTTCCTTGTAAATGGACTATACCAGAGTTGTCAACTTCTTGTAATGAAGTATAGAATTCCTTTTTGGATCCTTAGCTGTAAACGTTACTGTCCAGTACTACTACTAATGTGTCCTATTACAATAAATAAAAAACTAGATGTGTCATATGATACTTTATTGAAAGCAAAAGAAAGATTTGAACACGCCTGACTGGGACCAGTTGACAGACCAGTTGAGCTGAGTAAAACAATCAGGGAGTTGGGAATTTATTAGAGGCCTAATACAAATGTCTCTTTTTGTATTCTATTTGTTGTCTTCATTCCCACTTCAAAAACCTGAACACATATTTCCATCGCTGGAACAATGGAAATATGTCATGGTTTTGGATTTATGTTTTCATTTTTCCACCTTTTTATTTTGAAATGTTTTCCTCCTTGTGTCTTGTCTGATCCTACTTCCTGTGTTTGCCTTCCTGTCTTTAGTTTCCCTGGTATGTCTGATTGTCTCATTGTGTTCACCTGTTGCCCTTGTGTTTCTGCCTCCCCTGCCCAGCTGTGTCTTGTCCTGTGATTACCCTTCTGTGTATTTAGTCTTGTCTTCCCCTGTGCTCCTTATCTGTTCGTCGTCTCTTCATGTCCTTGTTCCCTGATCGTCTATGCTTGTCCATGTTACCTGCCCGTTTTTGTCCATGTTCATGGCTACTTGTAAGTTTGTTCTTGTCGTGCTCCCCGGTTTTGTTTATGTTAAGTAGTTTCTTGCTTTTCCTGTTTTAAGCTTTTTAATAAAGCTCGCCTTTTGTTTACTTGACCTTTTTTAGTCCTCTTACTGCATTTGGTTCCTATTTTTTCCCCCAACCCTGACAGTATGAACAGACCAAGTATGGACCCAGTAGTAATTTTTGAGGATGCTCTTGACGAGCTTTCGCACAAGATTTTGTGTATTTTTGGAGGGTGGAGGAGGGCTCCTTGTAAAGAGGCTCAGGAGGCCACTCTTTCACATGCACGTCGGGAAGTGGCAGATAAGCCCGACTGGGAAGCTCACTGCCAGAAATGTTGAGGACATTTGTGACTTCCCCAGACAGTCTGCATGCCTGCCTCAAACCCCGTGCCCCAGCAGCCAAGCTTTCGGCTACGGCCCCACCACCCAAGCGACTGGCCTAAGCAGCCTTGGTTCCAGCTCCAGTTCCGGCCCCAGCAGCCATGGTTCCAGCCCCAGTTCTGGCCCAAGCAGCCATGGTTCCAGCCCCAGTTCTGGAACGGAGAGGCTGATGGTATCACTCCTTGACTTTTTGAGAAAGATAAATGAGCTGAAACATCCAACCTGTCTATATAAGCAACTTACACCTAGCTCTAAAATCCATACATATAAAACGAGACATGCCACAAGAGGTTGCTATCAAATCCCTAAAGCCAAAACAGAGTCTAGGAAGAGCACAGTGCTGTATAGAGCCATGGCTGCATGGAACACACTCCCAGATCAGATTTCTAAAGAAACAACTAAAGCAAGCTTCAAAAGACGATTGAAGAGGCATCTAGAAGCCCAAAGACTGTAAATTACACAAGCGGCAGACAGGTTATGGTAAACATACAGCAGCACACCGATTCATATAGGTTTTAAACACATGCAGGAATATGGTACTTTCGCTAACATAGACACACACACACAGCCTTTCACAGTTATGATGAGGATTGTATTTGTTTAGTTTGTTTTTACTCTAAAAGAAGCGAAGGGAGACATTTGTAAAATCACTATTATTATTATTATTATTTTTTTTTTTTTCTTTCCAAGGAAATGGGGAATCAGAAAATAACTGTATGTGATGGTTGATATGAAAGTCACTGTTTGAAGGAAAATTGACACCGTAGACGATTTGTATCATTGTCTTGTAATGTACTGTCGAATGTCATGTTTTATGTTATTTGTGGGCCCCAGGAAGATTAGCTGTTGTTATGCACCAGCTAATGGGGATCCTAATAAAATAAACTAAATAAACTAAACACCAAATAAAACCACATGTCACTGTAATTACTCTTCAGTGTTTGCACAGATTAAACAAACTATACAATATTCTAATAAACTAGCTAGACATAGCTATTTCCGCCTGTTTCAAATATTTTTGCTAAGCTAAGCTAACTGGCTGTTTTTTTGTTTTTCTCACGGTCTTGTTTGGTTTGCAGTCATAAAGACACAAATATTATAGTTATGTAAAGGTTGTTCTGTCATTGGTTTGGAAGGACATGGCCTCTAGGTATGTTCCTAGAAATAATTGAAAATGTGTCTGCTGTTAATCTGCTGTCTCAGTACAGAGCTGCCATTACATCTGTGCTGCTGGACTACTTCCCTTATTGACACTTGATATTTGTTAGCAATTGAACAGCTTTATGAAACCTTCTTCTGCCAAAAATAAACACTTAAAATCCAGTCTTATAAAAATGTAAGAAGATCTCATGTGGAGCTACAGGAGTGGATGTCATCCTGCTGTGGGTTATTCTCTCAGTTCATCATTACTCCAGAGGGTTCAAGACCTGGAGGTCATCAAGCATGGGGCAGGGTAATCTGTAAGTGTGTTCACAGGTTATTAGATGATGTTATGTAACTAATTGGAAGGTGTGTGTGTGTGTGTGTGTGTGTGTGTGTGTGTGTGTGTGTGTGTGTGTGTGTGTGTGTGTGTGTGTGTGTGTGTGTGTGTGTGTGTGTGTGTGTGTGTGTGTGTGTGTGTGTGTGTGTGTGTGTGTGTGTGGGGGGGGGGGGGATAATAAATGGTGTTGAAGGCATCAGGGAATAGAGCTTTGTTGACATGATGAGCTTGTAGGCATCAGGGAATAGAGCTGCTTTGTTGCTATAAGTCACTGAGGCTGCAAATCTGCACACACACCCAGCAGCCACCTCAGATAATTATGTGTATCACACCTTGTTAAGAAATGATTAATGCAACAGCTGTTTGTCATACACAAGATTAATACAGATACAGCACCTCAGACCATACAGTAGGCAAGAACACACACACACACACACACACACACACACACACACACACACACACACACACACACACACACACACACACACACACACACACACACACACACACACTATAACCATAATTGATTATCTTAACTCCTCTTATCTTCGATCTTTCCTTGATTTCTGTCCTCAGGTTAAAGGTTTAGTTCACCCAAACACACACAAAAGTCATCCTATTTCTTAACTACTTCACCAGCACTGGAAACCTTTCATAGTAAACTTATAAATGAATACGTGGATCATTAATCGATCAATCTTTTAGGCAGTTGTTGCATTTTTTGTGGTGAGTTCTACATCAAACTGTTGTATTCCCATATGAACAAACTCAGGAAATACTTTGCATTATTTAACGGATTCCCAACTGAAAAGGGAAATATTGGAGAGTTTGAGTTGAAGTTACTAGCCCACTGCAGAGCAAGTTCATTAAAATAGCTCTAATGACAATTAAAGGTGGGGTAGGTAATTTTGGAGAAACCAGCTCGAGTGCGCTAGAATTTGAAAATACACAGCCGGGAAAAATCTGCCACTTCCTTACAGAGCCCCTCCTCCAACACACACGAACGCGCACATGACCAATGAGGGCAAGTTTGTGCACGAGATGGAAGGTTGACAGGCAGGTAGGCCATCCAGTTACTTTAGCCGGGCCGGCTCAGATGATTGGTCGTGCTTTTTACAGTACTACGGTTTCCACAGATTTGTCAAAGCACTTAAGATATTCATTGCTATCGGGATGTTAAGAGCATTCCATGGAATATAACAAAAAGTATATCTCGAGCCGGTTTCTCAAACTTACCTACCCCACCTTTAAATTAGTGTTTTTCGTGATCGGGTCCTAAAAATGTACATTTAACCTGCTTAATGTAGGCATATTCTAAGGCTGGAGCCACACGAGAGCGGTAACGGTCGTATCCGCTACAGTTCTCTATCATATAGACCAGTGGTTCTTCACTGGTCAGGCCTCGGGACCCACTTTTTCCTATGTCAATAAATCGCGACCCGAAATTTTGAACAACATAAATCTATCGTGCAGTAATATAATACACTTTTCAGCATACATTATTAATTAAAGTTAAGTACAGTGCATATATCCCTCATATCCCTGCACAGAACAAAAGTATGTTTTTAAATAAGGTTTAATGAGATGATGGAATCAAAGCTGAACTGTATAACATAAAAAGGCCCACATGCTGAAAACCCAATCCCAGAAGGGGGGTCTGGGCGGATTCTCCCCCAGGAGATTTTTAGAAATACTAAAGTGAACTACGCATTCTGGTACTACCCGACATATTAATAATATTTTATGCCATTGTTTGTTTTCACTTTGTTCTGACAGCTTGCTGCTTCACACAGAGAGAAGAGCAAAGAGGAGTCTGTGTGAATGACTTTAAATTGTGGGTAAGGGTAGATAGCTCCCATTGTTCTGTGACCTGTCAATCATCAAACCGGGGGTCATATTTCATTATGTGTTCATTTGTATCTGAAGTTGTACCCATGGATGTATAAAGAGTAGTTCTACCGCAAAGTTATTCTCCGTGGGGACTTTTATTGAGAAGATGATCACTACGTGACAAAAGTTTTCAAAACAGTTTATGGTCTCCGGTACTTCCAGTCCAACGCCTACTGCATGCACAGCGTTAGAAAATCGGGCCTTCAAAATATAAGTTTTTTTTTCTTCACTCATATCTCACTCGAAACGGGTCGTCGCGACCCACCAGTTGAGAACCACTGATATAGACGGTTTGGCCACACAAAGCGGGTCCCAAGGTGGGTAGATCTGCGGACGCAACGCTCTGGGGGGCCAAACGGCTCTGTGTCTACACCCTATACGATCATTTTCTGATAACGATGACGCAATAACCCCGCCTCTCCCCACCTCTCCTGCTCACCCCCGTGTCACCCGCGTCATTGCTGATGTGTTTCGCCAACAACAACAACAACAGTTTCCCGAGTGTTTCGAGCCAGGTCCCGGTATCTCGCAGGACAGTGCACCCAGCAGGTGCCTCCAGCAGACCCCCCCACGGCAGAGTTTCCGTTAGCCGAAATCTAAAATTCTCCGGTCAAAATGTCGCTTATTGTTTAGGTGTCATATCATTAGCTAGAACTAGCTAGATCTGATCGATATGGACATCAACGCGAGTGTAGTCTAATCGGACAGGAGAGAGAGATCAGAGATCAGCTGCTGCTGATGGAGAAAAAGAGCCCTGCCTCTCCCCACCTCTGCTGCTAAATCCACCGCAGGAGAATAAACAGAAGGGCAACCATGGAAACCATGCTCGGAAGTCTTCTTCGCTGCTTTTGGTGTATTTTGTGGCGGAAGTACAGGCCACTTACAGGCCCGGCATATGTACTACAGCGTCTCCAGCGGGTCGAGCGGTCTCCTGTGGAAGGACACGTTTCTGGTGCCTATTGCGTGTGGATGGAAGACTTTTTTGATATCGAATTTGGTTCGTTTGCATTACCGTTCCCATGTGGCTCCAGCCTAAGACACTTGCCTTTTGTACATCCCGACCTCCTCTAGTTCAGTTCAATGCAGTTAAATGCAACATGACATTTCCCTAAAGCTTTTTAATATGGTATACAATGGAACCAACAGAGATTAAGAGATTATGGTAAACAGAACCATTATCTGTTATTTAGAGTACGAACACTGTACAGCATCCAATAAAATGAGGTTATTATGTTTTATAAGTCTTAACCCACCCAGTCATCTGCCCTTTCAAGATCACTTAGCCTAGGTTGCTTCCTCTGTATTGTCTCGAAACACACACCCCAGCAGTTAATGTGTATCACAGTGACATTAAAGACATTACACAACACTAAACATCTGCAGTGCACACTTCATTAGACCGCAAACACACACTCTATTAATCTCATCGAGGTTTCATTCACTCGACGTGTTGGCATCCTCAGCGCTAATGAAACCATTGTTGAGACGTCAGGGCCACTTATAGTGACACCAGTGAATGTGTAACAGATTTACACTTCACTCTGCACAAAGGCAACTCTGCCACACACACACACACACACACACACACACACACACACACACCACACACACACACACACACACACACACACACACACACACACACACACACACACACACTTTCCTTCGTGACGATTGCCAGCACTTAATTCAACAACAATTGAACCAGTGACCTCTTAGTGAGACCATTTAATGACACACAAGGCCAGACCCCCCACTTCTGCCAGGACACACACACACACACACACACACACACACACACACACACACACACACACACACACACACACACACACACACACACACACACACACACACACACACACACACACACACACACACACACACACACACACACACACACACACACACACACACACACACACACACACACACACACACACACACACACACACACACACACACACACACACACACACACACACCCTGCAGGAGAACAAATTGAACTGGACAGAACCGTGAACTCGAGAAACCTTGAACTGCAGCAGGACTCAAAGCTATCAAAAACAAACTAAGTAGTAGATGGTGGGAGAGAAAAAAGAAAGAGGAGAATAAAGGGGAGAGAAAGAGGGAGGAAGGGGAGAGAAAGAGGGAGGAAGGGGAGAGTAAAGGGGGGAGCGAGGTTTGTTGTGTTGATGTTTTCTCTGGCAGCGCGTCGGTTTGAGCTGCACTCACTGAGGGGGATCATGAGAAACTGACGCTCATCTGGCTCTGAGAGCAAAACCTCCATCCAACGGGGGGAGGAGAGGAAGAAGAAGGGAGACAAGAGAGGTTTGCACCCACACAAATATGAAGGGAAAAGACATGTAGAGAAGTTTACGTTAAAGGAACACTGCTAGATTTACGCTGGATTTGTTTGAAACATGTATTTAGGATGTTACGGGATAAACAATCTCAAACAGAGAAAGGGAATCCCTTAAAGCAGTGTAGTGGGATGCAGAAACATAATGTGGTTTACCCTGCTATTTGAAGTAATCACATCCTAACTCTGAAACTGAAACAAAATACTTCAAAAAGCTGAGAGGACGCCAGCTTTGGGTTAAAGGGGGTGGGCAGGGGGGGGGGGATCTGATCACTGACCAGTTGCTTGTAAATGTGGGTTTTAAAGTAATCAGCTCATTGCAGTTGATGTAAACTTGTTCTCCAGTTTCCTGACTTAAAACTAATACTTTCCTAACTGCAAACAGAGAAAGCCGGGAACTCTTGTGTGTATGAAGATGTGGTGACTTTGAGAGAGGGGGCAACATATTAGAAAACATTAAATGAACACCTATACAATATTGACCTGGTGGAGAAAAACCTAAAAACTGTTGACCTAGTCTTTCCAGAATACGTACAGGTAGTGTTTTTTGTTATATTTTACATTATGCTACAAAGTCGTCCGGATGGCTTATTTTTTTGCATCACAAAGAATCCGTAAAAAGATTGATTGTTGTTTTTCCATTGTTTTTTAAAACATTGAAGAATATAATATCTTTATAAGATTCAAGTCTAATAATTTCCACATATTAAGGCTATAAAGGCGGCAAAAAAAAGATGACTTTGAGAAAGGGGAAACAGAAGTTGTAAAATGCTAACTCATCTCTGGATTGTAGGACTCAGTCCTGCACCACTCTGCACTCCCTGTACTGGCACTGGTGCCAACATAGAATGTGTTTAGAACAGAGAGAAGATTGAATGAATGTGAAGCTGAAGATACAGAGATGTAGTCAAACTGAAGTTCAGCCAAAGCTTCTACAAGAAGAATCATGCTTCTGCTGGTTTTCTTTGGAGATGTAATTCAAGACATGAAAATAAACTGTAACAAGCGTGCAGGGTATACAACTCATGTTGGTTTCTCAGCAGTAACAACAGATCAGAATGGATACGATAGAATAAAGCAACAACATGGGAAACCTGAGAACCAGCATCACTGCTATGTCACGTTGATCCTCTGAGCAAACTCATGATCACCTGTGGTTAAAACTTTACTTAAACTTAAAATGCAAACAACATCTACTGACATAGGTTTGTTTGCTTCTAAATGTCATTGTGCCTACTCAAATGTATTTACTCTGCTTTTAAAGTTAAAAAGCTGTATGAAACCTATTACCCATTACTTCAATCATCTCTTTTTTATCGATAACCTCCCTATTCTCTCAGTGGCAAAACAAATGAGGAAAGGAAGGAGAAGGTTGTAAATATTTAAATGTTTACAGTGGTGGCATGTAACTAAGTACATTTACACAAGTACTGTAACGAAGCATAATTTTGAGGAACTCTACCGGAGTATTTTCGTTTTATTCCACTCCATTTCTCTTTACATTTTACAGCTTCAGTTAACAGCTACCATGCTGATGTATATTAATCAATCAAACTAAATAAATGATGATATATTATTACAGGTTAAGCTATAGCCAGCAATACATTCAAATCAACCCCACCTTTGCAAGGTAGGTGCAACATTGACATTAATATCTCAATGATAATATTTCTTCAAAAACATTTAGAAATACATATATATATATCATTTTGAAATGTACTTTTTGTGTTTTAAGTATATTTTGATGCCAATAATTTTCACTTGAGTACAATTTTGAATGCCAGACTTTTACTTGCAACAGAGAACTTTACACAGTTGTATTGCTACATTTACTTTAGTAAAATACCTAATTACTTCTTCCACTTACTTTAATAAATTAAAGAAAGTCTTTCAATAACACCACAACAAATCTCCTAATGATCCATCACGTTAAAAGCTTATAGAACTTACCTGACTGGATGCCGAGCCGGTTATTATTCCCAACTGTCACTCCGAGTCCAACACACCACAAGAGTCATATCCAGTGTGTGTGTGTGTGTGTGTGTGTGTGTGTGTGTGTGTGTGTGTGTGTGTGTGTGTGTGTGTGTGTGTGTGTGTGTGTCAATGGGTTTGGCAGCAGCCTGTTAGGCACTGATAGCGCTCAGTCCTGCAGCTGGAGAGGTTTTCACAGTGAGAGAGAGTCTGAAAACACAGCGCTGAGTTAAGTTCCTCCTCTTCCTCTCCCTCTGCTCTCCTCCTCTCTCCTTCTCTGTCTCACTCTGTTTCCACCTCTGCTCTCCTCTCCACTCCTCTCACTCTCCTTCAGCTTATTATCCACTCCCTTTTTGTCTTTCTCTCCTCCTCTTTCAGCACTTCCCACTCTAACATCTGCTCCTTTCTTTTTGTCAATTAAAGCACCTTTATTTCCTCCTTCTTCACTGCTCATTCCACCATTCCTATTTTGATATTGATTGTTTAACTCTTTAACCTTTCTTTCTTCCTTTCTTCTTTTTAACTTTCTTTCTTTCTTCTCTCTTTTTGTTTGTTTCTTTCATTTCTAACGTTCTGCCTTTTATTTCTCCCTCTTTCTGCAATTTCAGTGCACGTCATTCTTAATTTCTTATCTGTATCTCTAGCTCGCACCTCTCACCCTCAGCTCCTCCTTTCTCTCCACTATTTTCTTCTTATTCAGTCTTACTCTTACCATGCACTCACACTTTCTTCTAAATCTTTTCTCTTTGTTTCTTCCCTATTGTCAAATCCAATGCCTCTTTTTGACTTCCTTGCTTCTCTGTCTTGGGGATACTTTTCCCTGTTTCCAACAACTGTGACCTAATCATTTAAAACTCCTTAAACTTCACTACAATTTACTGGTTTTTTTTTTCTCCAGAAAGTGTTTCATTATCCCTCTCCTTCTCCTCTCTCCTGTTCCCCTCCCCCTCTCCTCTCTTAGAGTATATCGTGTTTGTCTTTAAACTACGGAACTTGGCTGTGGCTCAGACCACATACATCACTGACCCGCTGCTTTATGTCCTGATGGATGGTCGTGCCTTTGTGAAAATAAACATTGCATACTGAACCTACTCATCACACCATCCGGAGAGTGTAAACCTTCAAATCATATTACTATAAGAAAGGAAGGCGTGCTACAAATTTAAAGTTTATGTGTGGATGGAGAGGTTTACTGTGAACCAAAGGGGTTGAATACATGTGAAAATATGTGATTTTAAAGATTAGTGTTGTCAATCTTTAAAAACGCCCTATTGTGCCTTTTTCGGGTTTTCCCTTTCCTGTAGTGTATTATACAGGCTTGTCTAAAATCCTTAACACCTGAAACGACTCGATTGGACTCCTTGGTTTACTTCCCTAGCATAATGACATCACTACGTAACACTCAAGCTTCTATTGGCTAGCACTCCATCATATTTAATGTGGGCGGTACACAACAGAGCCAGTATGAGAAAAATAAAGAGCTTGTTGAACATTAAAGCATGGAGACAGGTCACATTAGAGGAACAACATATAGCATCAGGGTCTAATTACAGCTTGTTAATTATCTCTATATGTTTTTTTAAAGGGACTCCAAGAAACCAAGAAAACGTTGACCGATTAGCCTGAAGCATTTTCTACAAATACTATGTTTTGAGTAATTCTCACTAAGAAGATGTTTTTATCATACATCTCTTCAGAATAGCAACAACTAGAACGATACTTTATGATAATACTTTATTATGCTAAGACTAAACATTTCTTGCGTCACATTTGTATTTTCCACGAGGACAAATAAACAAATGTAACATATCATTACAATCACTAAATTAAATGTTGTAACCCCCTTTACCATACATTGGATCTGTTTGTCAAACCACAAAGTAATAAACACGCTCCCATTTGCAGCTATGAATCAATCCTTTGTATGTTATTCGAATGATGGAGTCCTCTTTACTCTCACATTATTGTTGTTTTTGGATGTTTTTCTGTCATTACCACCACACATCACAGCGCCATCAGAACTTAAACTATGCATCTCCGTCCAGAAGCTTTCTCAAACTACCGTGTGAAAATCTCGTAAGACTGTATACACTGACTGAAGTCATTGAACCTTAAGCTGTGATGTGGGGACATTGACACCAGTTTAAGGTTCATGGGGGACACATTAACTTAGTCGTCCCATAATGATTTCTGTGTTATGTCATTTTATTTGGTTTGTTGTCTGATGTTTATGTGGTAATCAGCAGAGTATCTCAAAGTCTTAGCAAAGGTTTAAGTAATTTGCTGCAAAGTTAATGGAGCCAGTGGTTTATTTAAAGGATTTCTTCAGAATAAAATCCAATTCCTAACAAAATCAAGTTTTTATTTGAATGCCTGTTTGTTTCGTGTGAGTGAAAATCTTCATTCAAAACTGAAAATATGAATCTGTTCCTAACAGCCTTTGTTTCTCAGAATTCAGGCAGTGATTTCCAAGAGCTGCAGGTCTGTCAAGTTAAGTGTAATGTATGATTTAATGCTGGTCCATGTATTAATTATTGTCAAAATATAACATTATTAGTGGTGCATAATTTTTTCCAATCTGGCGCTTTACACTCTGACTCAATTGAGAGCATTGTTTGAGGAAACGGAGCACTCACTTTCTACTTGAAATAAAAAACATTGATTGATTTAAATCCATTCAAATCTTCTTTTTTCTTTTTTTTAAAGGAATTTCCTCTTGCTTCAGCGAGGGTGATAATATTAGATTAGATGAGATAAGATTACATTTTATTGTCATTGCACAGAGTGCAAGTACTAAGACAACAATATAATATATGATTATGATGAGACATGATACCATGTAGACTGTAACAATGAAAATTAAGAGTGTAGGCTAAAGCTTACGCTAGCAGTTAGAGAAAATGTTAGCTAGTTCCTAACTAAACGTTGTATTATATAGTGTGGCAAAAAAGTGACTTTCACACATTCACTGTTTATCATGATGATTGGTGGGGAGGGAACGGGGGGATTTTCGCCAATATAACACACTACAAGAAAGGAAAACAAAAGCATAATGGGGCCAATTCAAGAGACATTTGCCTTTTAAATGGCTCTTGTTTAGCATGGTAATTACAAACACCTACCCATAATGTGTTCAACACAACCTCCTAAGAGGAACATTTCAGTAAGCTCACAGTGAACAAGTTGTTTGCTGTCGTTGTTAGTAATGGTCAGTGGTATGGAAGTAGATTTTTCAGAAAGGAAAATTATTCTAATATTTGTCTCATAGTTTGCTTCTTAAATTGTTAGCCTTGATGGCTTATAGACTGTGACATTAACCAAAGTATGGCCAATGCCTTGCAGTGTACACAAAAGATGCAGCAGCATACAGTACATATGAAGGTTTCTCAGTTGCCTGTGTTTGATATGTTCAGTATTTGCTGAGATAGAAGCACACACTTGCTAACACACCCTCACAAGGTTTAAAATACACAATTTTTTTATGTCATAGTTTAGGGATCTCTTACACAAGTACACATTTACACACGCACATATTTACATACCACAGACACCCACAGACAATCAGTTGGCTAGTTAACACAGAAATATATGCCGATACTTACTTCAGCTGGCACATTCATTCATTTATACACACACACACAACACACACCACAACACACACACACACACACACACACACACACACACACACACACCACACACACACACACACACACACACACACACACACACACACACACACACACACACACACACACACACACACACACACACACACACACACACACACACACACACATGGCAGACAGAGATAAGGAGCAAGAGGAGTGTATCCTGTGTATCTGGAGGCCTCTGCTCCTCCACTCCCTCACTGTAACAGCTGACTGTGCATTGTGTGTGTGTGTGTGTGTGTGTGTGTGTATGTCTGGTATTTGGGTGTGTGTTTGTTCGCGCATTCTTGCTTCTCCTCTTTTGAGGACCAATCTGTGGGTTCATTTCTCTACAACTACAACTCTTTTAACAAAAGTTATAACAAAAATGAGAAAAAAAACGTGGAATATTTTGCAGCCAAATTAGTAAAACAATATAGATGAACAGAAAACAATTGAAAATAATAATGTGATAAAAATAATATTAAAGGTCCCATGTCATGCTTTGCTGGTTATTACCCGTCCCCTTGTGTATTATGTAGCTTTTTATGCATGTAAACGGTCTGCAGTCACAAACCCTCAAAGTACACCCTGTAGCAGGTAAAACTCCAACATAGAAAATACCTGTCTGTGCTGCCCCAGAACGCCTCGTTGGAAACTTCTCTTTTTCCATTGTTTATTTCACGGGTATAGTGACGTATTTCGGGTACAGTGACATAACGTACACACACACACACACTCGTGGGACACTGTGAGCTGGCTCACTGGTGTGGGGTCGGCGAGACAGCGAGACACAGCGGAACTCAGCCTGGGCACACACACACAAACTCCCAGCCAGGCTGCGGGTGTGTGTGCCCAGGCTGATTTTCGCGGTGTCTCGCTGTCTCGCAGATCAGTAGAAATGGCCATGACATGAGACCTTTAACAAAAATAATTAAAGCTGCGAGCAGTGATGAGCCGGTCTTTGACGCTCCACGCAGGTCCGCTGTTGTCCGCTGTGGTCCGCACGTTGACACGTTGCGTAGATGTTTTCCGCACTCGGCCGGTGGCAAACGTGGGAAGTTTCGGGCCGATCGGACAATGTCTATAGGAGTTACAGCAGTAACATAAACAACGTGTTTGATGGTGAGTGATCTGTCGCCATGGCAACGGCATTTGATGACACCCCATAATAGGCTTAGATGCCTTGAGGGCTGCATCCTTACCAAATCTGTGCATTTTTGGGCAGTTTGGAGCATTTCCACTGAAGTTATGAGAAAACTGTGTTTCAACAGCATTTGGCGAAATCTCAAAACTGACATGTAAATGTCTTCACGGCTGGACTGTTAGCACACAATTACCAATTTTTGACAATTTTTATAGGAGTTGCGTTGCCATGGCAACAGCTTTTGAGGAAAACTCCCAAGTGGCACGAAGACATATTGAGGGCTGGACCATTAACCATTATCTGAAGTCTGTGGCTAATGGGATCATTTTCCGTGGAGTTACGAAAATATTGTGTTTTATGGCAAGGGATGCGTTTCCATAAAAATGGCATATGATGATGTGGAGCTGTTGAGGCATGGATCAGTAATATACATGTGAAGTTTGGGGGATGATCGGATCTTCGACGCTCCGCGCAGTTTAGCTGTTGTCGTCGACGTCACGCAGATGGTTTCCGGACTCGGCCGTTAGCAAACGTGGGAGGTTTCAGGCCGATGGGCCAATATAGGCCTACATGGGAGGTACAGCAGTAACATAAACATCGTGTTTGATGGTGAGAGATATGTCGCCATGGCAACAGCATTTGATGACACCCCATAATAGGCTTAGATGTCTTGAGGGCTGAATCAGCATCAAGTGATGTTTTGGGCCGTTTGGAGCATGTTCACTGGAGTTATGAGAAAACCGTGTTTCATGGCGAGCGTTGTGTTTCCATGGCAATGACCTTTGAGGAAATCTCAAAAATTAAACTTATATGTCTTAAGGGCTGGACTGTTAGCACACATGTGAAGTTTTACAAGTTTATGACCATTTTCATAGGAGTTATATCAATATCGTGTTTAACGCCGAGGGATGCGTTGTCATGGCAGCGGCTTTTGACAATTTTCCTTTGAGTTGCGACAAAAACGATAGGACCGTGTCCATTGGAGTTACAGCAACATCGTGTTTTATGGCGAGGGGTGCGTTGCCATGGTAACATCACATGATGAAACCTTAGATTTGACGTAGAGCTGTTCAGGGCCGCAGTGTTAACTATCATGTGATGTTTGGCGGCGTTCGGAGTATGTCAGTTGGAATCAAGACATCATCGTGTTCCATGGTGAGGGATCGCCTAGCATCGAGCGAACGTGAAAATGGGCGCAGCATAACTAACACGCCATGTGGTGAAAAGTATTGTGACTGCGACCACGTCACACAATTCACACGTGTGTGTGCGCATGTGTCCCCCCCATGTTGTGATGTGTGTTTCTGTGCTTTCGCCCGTCATTTCCCCATGTTTTTGTGTTCGATTACAATAGGGTCTTCGCCGTCCTAATAATAACAATACATGTTATTTACAGTGCTTTTTAGGGAACTCAAAGACACTTCACAGGGTAGAAAAAAATAAAACTACATTAAAGCAACACACTTAAAATAAATAAAACACAAGATAACTACAATGTAGTAGTAACACATGTATTATATCACCTTTACAACAAAAGACCAAGAGCTGGAGCATTAAAGACATGTTGGTTTTGATTTCTTACTTCATCTCTAACGCTCATTCTTAGGAGGAAATGAAAATGTGTGAGAGATTACATATTTTATTTGTCTTACTTCTCTTCTTTGTGTTAAGACTCATTGACTGTTTGAGATGAAGTGATATGAACTGATCACAGAAAGGTCCTCTACTATTGTAGCACAATGCCCTCTGCTGTTACTATGCTGCTACTTTTACCTTTTACACCCAAAATGTTCCACATCAGGGACCTCTGGTTGAACATCTGGAGTACAACACATCAGTTTGAGTTTTCATACCTGTGTTGTCTTAACAGTGAAATAAAATCTGGCCTTGTAGGTCTTTACACCTATTCCATCATATAGGACAAAGGATTTATAAAAGCACTGTGAACTGATAGAAATGTTGTCATCAAGAGCATCAATACAAAAAACATGTGACTGTTCATGTTATTGTATTTGGACAGCTGTTGAGTTTATTTATAATCATTTTTTTAAAGCTTAAACCAAATAGTCAGTGTGGAGGATTTCACAGAGACAGCAGATGTCACCTAATCTCATTGTGCTTCTTCTGTTGCAAACACGTTACAGTGTCCTCCACGGCCGTGCCAGGGCGAGGTGCCCGGCACTCAGCAGATCAGCATCAGTTACCATGGCAACAGACTTGAGAGCCAACATGGCCGCCAGAGGGGAACTGCAGCAGCACGCTGTGTCTGTTGATGTGAGCGACAAGCCAGCATCCTTTGTTACCTTCATGTCTTTGGGGAAACTCTATTTCTGAAAAAGGACCTTTGTCTGATCTGCTCATGAATAATACTCAGGTTTATTCTCCTCTACATTATTTTAGATGTATTCTTGACACATGCGGGACATGCACAGGGGCGTATCCTCATGGTAAATTTAGATCTGCGCTCAGGAGGTCTTTCGAGGTCAACTGGAGGATTCAGAGGATTTATTCGCACAATAGCTGCAGTGTAGTTTTGGAAATGAAAATGTCAAGGTTGTCCATCATTGCAACATACAATATACTTAACATAAAAGATAACATAAATTAGTGCAACCGATGAAATGGTTTAAGGTTGTTGCAGGTATGAGAATACATGTTATACAAAAAATTGAATTAGATCAATGTGTGAATGTTAAATTAAATACTGTAGAACAAATAATATATATTGTTATTACATATTTAGATATGAGGACAACAAACAGATGCCATACACTGTTTTATTTGCATTTTAGTGCATTATTTGGTTACATTAAATAACTACATACCAATCCACAAGTCACAAAAACAGGACAAAGAGAAAAAGTTATAAAAACTGATTGACATAACTAACTAGTTAGTTATATAACTAATCTATTTACCCATCTGTCAACAAAGATATTAACTTGGTTTCTGAAGTCTCTAGTTTTGATGCATGAAAAGCTTTTTTTAAATTCACACAACATCCTTAACCCTATGCAATCTGGATTCAGATCAAAGCACAGTACAGTGACTGCCAGTCTGAAAGTATTAGACGATATTAAGGCTGCTTTGGATAAGAAATATTTTTGTGTTGCATTGTATCCTACCAAAGCATTTCACACTGTAGATCACCACATTCTGTCTAATGTTATGTTGGTGTCTCGTTTCGGTCATAATGCCATTTGCTGGTTTTAGAGTTATCTCTAACCGACCGTACTCAATGAGTCAGGTTGGGTAGTACTATCTCTGACCCTGTCACCTTGGAGAAGGGAGTTCCACAGGGCTCTATTTTGGGGCCCTTGCTCTTTTTATTATATGTAAACAATATTTGTAATCAGATGCAATTTTCTACCTATCATATGTATGCTGATGACACTATTGTATACTCATGTGCTCCTTCTCTGGATATGGCCGTCTCCAATTTAAAATCTGGTTTTATCCCGCTGCAGCATGCGCTTATTGATTCGAAACTGCTATTGAACGGTAAGAAAACCCAAAGCAATGCTTTTTGCTCCCAAGTCAGCGTCCTCTTGCCTCTCCATTGACACTCTTGATGGCGTCTCTGTTGAGTTTGTCGATACATACAAATATCTGGGTTTTTGGTTGGACAGAAATCTAAACTTTAAACACCACATTGAAGTTCTAAATAAAAAATTGAAATTCGCTCTTGGCCTCCTTTACAGACTTAAATGTTGTTTTTCAACTTCATACCGTAAAAGGTTGGTCTCTGGCTTATTCCTGTCCCACCTGAACAACGGTGATACCATTTATAGATTTGCCTGTCCCTCTGTTTTGGCCAAACTTGACCCACTCTACCATGCTGCACTGCGTTATATATCAAATGCACCCTATAGGACTCATCATTGCAAACTGTATAGCCTAACTGGATGGTCCTCACTTAGTATAAGTAGGATGCAGCATTGGTTTTTATTAATGTATAAAGCCATTTTAGGTAAGCTTCCACTGTACATATGTGCCAGATTTGCTCCAGTTTGTGACTCTTACAACCTCAGATCCAGTGCCTGGATACGGTTCCAGGTTCCTGCCGTGCGGACTGAGGCTGGGACAAGGAGTCTTTTTTATTATGGTCCTTGGTCTTGGAATGACCTTCAATCAAGCCTCAAACTGATGGCCCTTGTCCCTATAGGCTGTTTTAAATTGAAGTTGTCTGAGGTCCTTACCACCAGCTGCTCTTGCAGTAATAAGTAGTGTACCTTACTGTCCCAAATGTGCACAATGTAGTGACTGCTTTTCGTCTTTTGTTTACTTGTATTCTCTGTATTTTATATGTCTGTGTTATGTGTGTAACGTTGCTGCCTTCTTGGCCAGGTCAGCATTGTAACTGAGATTGTATCTCAATGCTTTTTTATCTGGTTAAATAAAGGTTAAAAAAAGAAGAAGAAGAAAGAAATACACAAATAAAGCTGATATTCATTGATTTGTATGCATTCATTTTATCATCTATTCTCTTCAGTATTCCCTTCTATTAAGTAAAAGTGCCACACAATATAGAAATGACAACTGTTAAGCTTTGAGAACTACAAATTGTTTCATATTATCCACCTTTATTGACAAAAACAGCTAAGCCTGCTGAGATCTAACCTCCATGTCTTTATCGTGAATATCATTCATTTGATGTCAAAACGCGATCTAACCAACTTAAAAGAAAGGTTTTCCACAGCACAGCTACATGTGTCTACTTTCAGACTTTTAAATGTAATGAATAAATCAGGTAAAAGTTCCAGCCAAAATGACTCAAATCCCACAGATCCACCCAGTAGGTGAACAATTAAAATGTCCAAAAAAGCTCCACCTGCTACGAGCATGTATGTGGGATCAGGATTCTTTAAACCATCACTACTCAACATTACACCTTGTGCAGCTTTGCTAAGATATGTTACAACATACTGTACGCTGAATCATTTTACTGTTCACACATAATACACTTTGATATAACAGCACAAAACATGTAGATAATATACTGTCATTGTAGGCTGATTTACTGTACATTAAACCCCTTCTGTAACTATTGAAAATTAAAATCCACAGTGTTTATTCTAGCACACAATTAATTTCACTCTTGCAATATGTATATCACAACTCACATAAAGTTCATACAATCATTAAATATGCTGTTCTACTATTTTATTTATGTTGTTGGTAATTGGTTCTTTTAATGGGAATTTCAAAGCATATATTAACAACTATTTTTTTACATATGTGTGTAGATAGTAGTTCTGTCAATTCACTTATTTGTTCAGCGGTGTTTCCCTTGTTCTTCATCTTCATTCATTTTGTTTATAAATGTTTTATCTTTTCATTTCAACATATAGCCAACTGCCCGGCCTAAGACCTAAAGAGACCTGTAGAAATGTACGAAATACAACAGTTATGATATATATCTTCTGCTTTGACAATAACAAGGATAATATGACTAGCAGGTGGTTAAATTAATCAGAAAACTGTCAAGAACTCAGGCACTCAGTAGGTAGGACCCAATTGCACAACCCGGGAGACAGAGGTAAAGTATTGGTAAGATACTTTATTTTTCCAAAAACACGATGAACAAAAAATGAGACCAAAAGGAAAATCGCTCACGTAGTGAGGAACAAAACTTTTCTTGAGCACAAAGAGCATAGACCTGACCATGGCAAGAGACAATACGAACTCACACTGAACACTGGGAGACAGGGGAATTTAAACACATGACAACAAGACACAGGTGAACACAATCAGACACACCAGGGAAACTAACGACAGGGGAAAAACACAGGAAGAAGGACCAGACATACAAAACTACAACCGTGACATAACATGAGAATCCTGACAAAAACAATGTCGGACCATAGCACCTTGTTTAGTAAAAACTCTACAAGTCCACTTTATGATGTAATAGTGTTAAATGTAGCTTTTAAAATGCAAAAGATTTTGATCAATCAGAGCGGGCCGGCCATATTTGTACATAAATAGAAAATGTTAAGGGAGCAAACATCGAAAACTAACTAAAGAAGCTTGTTTAAGTCTTTTAAAACAACCTGAAGTATTTTTCATTTAAAAATGGCATTACACCTTAATTTAATCTGATGATTTGAATCTCTGATTTACTAACTAAGTCATTAATAACTCCCTTATATCTAATGTATTATCTCCTAATGAACTAAAGCATAATTAATAACCAGCAGTTACTTTTGAAGCGTATTAATGCAGAGCAGAGCAGGGAAATACAAGACGTTGATGTTTTCAAAGGAAGAAGAAAGAGAGACTGAGAGGAGGATTGATTTGAAGTAAAGGATGTGTGGTTAGGGCACGATAATCTGCAGCCATGTGGAAAAGGCCAATGAGTTCACAGTCCTTACAAACAAAGACACCGCCTCATAATGTAGTTTATAAGAGGGAATTACAAAGGAAATCAACGCTTCACATCTGGAGAACAAAAACACCAGAAACACACGGTCTGAGTGTTTTTGGGAGGGAGGGAGAAAATACCCAAAAAATCTGTTCCTCCTTCCAGCTCACTCTGGGCTCGGGGCCAAGAGAGGGGAGGAAGGAAGGGGGACGAGAGGAGGAGGAGGGGGGGGGGGGTGAGGAAGGAAAAGCAGGAGAGCGCAGGCAGGATCTGTGGGGATTGCAGGGGTGCATGGAACAGATGCAGAATCATTTAACTCTTCCTCTGCCAAACGTGGTCCCGCTCACTGCTCTGCATCAGAAACACAGATCAGAGCTTTGTTCCAAAACCAAGAGAAACCACTGCTCTTCATTAGGTCGCTACTGTCAGTAGGTCATCTGTGTACTGCATATACAGAATGTATACATCTGTTCATATGTTCTTGATTTTGATCTTTTGTGGAATCGCAGTACCAAGTTCGGCAAAATGTCCTCACTGTGTCGGAACGTATGGTATGGTATCGTCATGTATTGTGTCTTATCTTATCGTATAGTATTGTATCGTATCCAGCTTGGGGAGAAACGGATTCATTCATAATCAGAACACAACCAATAGGTAACTGTAATCGATTACAATTACATAAAAACATAAGATATCAGATTACTGTTACATTTAAAAAAGAAAATGATATGACTAGCAGGATTACAGTGTTAATACATTTTGAAATAAGTATTTATAGGTAGACGTACTGAATGAATTTCTTTATGGTCTATATTTAGACTACCTTGATTCGTCTTTATTTGAAATACATTTCAATTCACTAGGTTCACACCTCATTTTTATTAAACAAAAATACAGTCCGTGCTTTTGATTCATGTATTAAGCTTAAACAGCATTTGTAAAAAAATGTAGTGGTTACATTTGTGATAAGAAATACATATATTTATTTTTATTTTCCAAGGTTGGATTGTTAAAAAAACATCCTATTGTTTTATATTTCCTCTTGTTTTTATTTGCATTGCATTTGATATTGTGGTAATCCAAAAGAAACAGTTAGTAATCAGGTTTCCTTACTTTTATATTTTGTAACTTATATTAGGTTGATGATTGCATTTTTTGACATGTAACTAGTTATTGTAATCGATTACATTTTTTAAGTAACCCTCCCAACCCTTATCGTATTATCTAGTGTCATATCGTGTCATGTCGTTCTGTATCGTAACGATTGCAACGTATCATATCATACCTTATGAGATCATATAATATCATAACATAGCCTATTCTATATAGTTCCGTATTGTATCGTAACTTGTCGTAATGTGTCATAACGTAAACTTAAACTCAAAACACATGAAATAACACATGGAGTATGAGCTTGATGCCTTGTTTGACTAACTCTCAATTATCAATAAGATACATCACTTTCTTACAGTATATAATGTTAGGTCGGTGTTAGCCTTCTGTTTAACTCACTCCAAACTGCATGTGTAAAAGTCACATGTTATGTCCTTTAAGCCACAGCAATTACAGTGTAAACTGCAGACTAGCAAGCCGTAGTTTATCAATTCATGTGTTGAGCTCTAATCTTTAATAAATGATGGGCTGCAGAGGTTGTTTCAGTGTTATTGAAGGACAGCTGCAGCTTTTCTGATGTCAAGAAAATACACCAGGAACGACATATACAGAAAAACAGTGGTTAATATTCACACCCACCCTCAGGTAAAACAGAAATTGTAGTTTTTACATGCGTGACGCAGCGCTGCTCTCATCCCTCCACCCCCAGGAGAGACACCATTTAGAAAATGTAGGATAGGCAGAGTCAGGTAAACATCCACAATGGCTGCACACTCATTATGTATGCATGGGTGCCTGTCTGCCTCAAAAATGTGCTGCACTGTGACTGCACCTCTCAACATTTAGCACAGTGATTTCAAAAAGACTCATCCTTTATTTTAAGGTAATATACAACCTCTTAACTATGATAAATTCAGATTTCTCGTTTTTGTTGGTCAGTTCTGTAGCAATAAAGCTTTTAGTTTGTGTTTTGCACAATTTTCCATACATTTAACCTTGAAAAACGTTTAAATCATAATCACATTAGTGAGGTAGGTTTACATAGAGGGAACTTGCTTTGGTGTATAATGGTGCATACATAAACACAGTAGGAATAAGGTTGTAAAAAAAGAGAGGCAAATATAGCAGTACAAATATATATTTGTACTGCTATATTGTTAAATATATAACACATATTTGTTTAAAAAGTAATTGCAACAATACGGAGGAGGATTCGGGCCACATGAGAATAGTTTTTTGGGATGTGACAAAAATATATATTTTTTTTTTTACTTTAATCTCAGAATTCTGAAGTGGTAGTGTTGAAAATAAATGTGCAAAATGTTTTATTTTATTTTATTTTTCTATTTATTACACTGCATATTCTTACATCTTATTTTTATATGAATATTTTTATTTTATTTCATTCTGAAATGGAACAACAGTCACCAAACCCAATTTCAACCGGGATGAATAAAGTATTTCTAATGATTCTGATTCTGTAGGACGTTGAGTGAATAATCCTGTAGCCAGAAGCCATACTTTCATCAGTTTTTCTATAATCCATTCTGTAACATGATGACTCAGCTTTTCCAACTGAGTCAGTCAACATACTCATTTCACAAATGGAAATCATTCAAATCCTTTATATTTACGGGTTGGTGTTCAGCCATTGCTGTTCTTAAGTGTTTGTAAGAAGAAGTTGCTAACGGGGACCGTCCATCATCTGACAGAGGAGATCAGTATGAACATCAATCTCTCAGAGACAGGCTGGATAGTGGATACACATAATATACTGGGTTATGTGCTTATATGCTTATAATTAACACCAGTTACCATGTTGCACCAGTTATTCCTGCTTGGATGCATTTCGATCACCAGTTGCTTTGAAGTTGATGATTCAAATATGATAAAGACAAAAAACATTATTACAATTTCACACAAATGTGAAATTGTTAGTAGGCTACATACTTGCCAAGAGTTTATTAAACGTTATAACATTACAGATTTAAAAAACAAGAGCTACAAAAAGATGCTGCAGTTTTACATCTGACCATATATATCACAAAAGTATAATTTTTACTGAATTTTTCAAGATGCAGTTGCGTTACTCTGATAAGACTGTCAGAGTATAACTGTAGTAATATTATTTTAGGTCTGACGAAATATAATTTAGTTGCATCTTAAATCTCATTGGGTGAGAGAAACTACATTTGGTGGAAGCAAAAAGAAGAAAAAACGGAGGAGACTGAAGTCCAATTATACAAAAAAGAGACGTTATGGAAACAGGAAGTCAACTATGCCTGTAATTAGCATATCCGGCTAATGCTAGCCTTTAGCTAACATCAGGTTTTTGTGGTTCTAATAAAGAAATACAAACTGTAGATCTACTAAAACATGTGCAAATGCAGCTTTCATGCAACATGTGAAAAAAAACGAGTTGTGAAACTTTAGTCTTCCACATTGTTGAATAAAAGGGCGTGTGTTTCCACTTAGCTGCCTGTGAAATTAAATACATTTGCAATATGAAATAGCATACAACTTCATTAAAAAACCTGAGTGCTCCCCTTTCTCTGATTACAACTTCAAACACCATGAAAAAAAACTAAAGATTGATTAAAAGCTTTTTATATGAACGTTTTCTCAACAATAACACACTCCTCTTGGTGGTTAGAATCCGGTTTATTTGTCTTTGTTTTGATGAAATAGTAAAAACAGAATTCCATCATTTATAGGCACCCCTTTATGATTGTGTTATGCTCTAAAATGACCGTGTAATCATATCTAGCAAATACTTTCCCCAATGCAGCCTTTTAGATCTGCCACAGCTTATAAACAGACTTTAAATGAAAAGACAATTGCAAGTATTTGAGGAGTCTCTGAGAGATGTGATTATGATAAAACAGAGTTAGAAACTGCATACAAACAGAAAATCATGGCAGAATATTGAAAAAAGTGGGGGATAAAAGATGAGCCTCTAAAAGTCTTGCAGACGTCTGAGAGTACTACAGATAAGACAGCAGCCAATTGGGATGTTTGGCATTTCTAAATACAATTTTACATTGGTTAATTTATTTACTCTGCAAACATGGCCGTATAACTTTTAAACTTATTATTGCACTTTATACAGCATCTGGTGACGAATCCACATTTTTTGTCCACTTAAATCTTACTTTGCTTGATTAGATCATTTAGACATTGACCACTAAATGGATTGCCATAATTCAAAAGTATGCATCAGGAAGACTTAAACTGTATTTATAGTCACTAACAAAATGGGAGTACCATTCTAGATACCAGGTTTGGGGAGTAACGGATTACATGTAATGGGATTACGTATTCAGGATACAAAAATGGCAACTTTTACAGTTACATTAAAAAAAACTTTTCTTTTACATATTACACTTCAGTAAAAAAACATGTTATTTATATTTCCTCTTTTTAATTGGCATTGCATTTGATATTGAGCTAATCCAAAATGTAATAAGAAACACAGTTTTTAAGTAAACCTTCCAACCCTGGTAGATACTGTGCAGTGCAGTAATGCTTCAGATTCAGATTCAACTTTATTGTCATTACGTAGTACATGTACTAGTGACAAAATGTACCGCTTGATTCACAATATAATAAAACAAATGAAAGCTTTAGCGCAAATTCAATAAGGAAGACCTAACACGAGTCACTTACACGTCACTCTATGGCTCCCTTCCCCCCTCATTAAATACGAGGGCGTCACCCCTCAGCAGCCAATCGCTGCACATGCTAAATTCCTTAAATGCCTGCTCTTGCTCCCTGTCAGTTGTCATTGCAGATGATCACACGCAATGGTAGTTGCAATACAATACTCCTTCTCGTGAGAAAAACCGTAAGAAACAACTAGCTCAAGATGTCCAACTCGGACAATTCGGAACACAAACCTTCTCTGGAAGTCTCCGATCCCGGTTCGGCTCCCCACAGCGGCTTATCAACAGAGGCAGACTTCCTCATCGCCCGGCTCCTGCAGCAGGGCTTTCCCACAGCCCCAGGCCTCACTCTCTCTCAGCTGCGAGAGCTCTCGGACCAGGTCTCCAGCGTAGCTCCCCAGTCCGGGGCAGCAGCTCCAGTCAGCTCCCCAGAGAGCAGGGCGAGGACGAGGCCGAAAAAAGGGCAGGAAGTCGAGCCCTCCAGGATCCCATCCCCCTCCAAAAATCCACCTCTTCTCAGGCTCGCCAGGCAGGGAGTGTCACACCCCTTATGGAGAGTAGCGCGGCCGGCTCCCTGCAATCCCTGGCTAGCTCCATGATAGCTATCGATGCTCGCCTCCAGGCTCTGGAAGACTCCGCCACAGGAGCTTCAACTTCCGTTGCACTCAGGTACTATTTTTAACGAAAATGTTTGCACTCACCCTTACACAGGGTTGGGTTGTAACGGAATACATGTAACGGTGTTACGTAATCAGAAATCAGTATATTCACCTGGTGTTACATTTGAAAAACGAGTAAACTGAGTGCAGTTACTTTCGTAAACCTGAAGTAAATACTTATTGGAATTATTGGTGGAAAGTTTCCTCACAATGTAATATTCATTACCGGCAGAACCGTGTGCACACTGCACAGCGCTGCAGCGTATCTGTGAGCGAGAGATGCAGCGTGTCCGTGAGGCCCCGCCCCGCACGCAGATGAGAGAGAGAGAGTTCTCTTTCAAAACATATTGGAAGGTAGAAACGGAGATGTTTAGATAAAACGTGGAAGATAACGTTTATGTAGCATTTATTTATTGTCGAAATGATGACATTTATAATGGGATCAAATCTAACTGAATGGCCTGCTGCTGCCGAATGCATCCGGCAAGTAACTGGGAACAGTTTTAAAAGTTATTACATCGTTTCAGATAATAAATAATAATGATAATGCATTCTATTTAGGGGCGCCTTTCAAAGCACCCAAGGACACCTTACAATGCATAAACTATTCCAAGGAAAGGTTTTAAGACAGTACAAAGAATGCAGTCTGGGTGAGTCTTTCTTTTTATGTGCGGTGCAGATGAGAGAGCTGTCCAGAATGACACTAAAATGTTGTGTTTGAGTTCTTCATAAGCCATTAAAACAGTAAAATACATGTTTCCCGTTCACCAAAACATACCCATCTGTTATGGAAAAGAAAGTATTCTAAAGAGAAAGAAGAAAGAAAAGAAAAAGAAAAGATAAAAAGAAGAGGAAAGGAAGTATTCTAAAAGTAATCTGCCACCGGTACCGGCGGGATTGTGGTTAGTTTCTGATGCGCAGAAGAAAAATCTGGCCCACCCTATATTTTTACAGGCCCACCCTAAAGTACATTTCTGCCTACGCTACTGGTCCGCACAGCAGCAACAACCAATTACATGAATCTCTTGCCCCCGACACACAAAGCAATAGCAATGTTGAAACGAAGTAAACTGGAAAAAAAAAAACCCCAACAGGCGAAAACCTACCAGTTTCACCCACTGTCTCTGCCACCTCCCTCCATGCCTCGCTCCTCTGGTTTGTATCCCGGTAGATGAACAGAGACTGATCATACAGCACCGGGTGATTCACTACCGCTATAATGAATTTTCCCTCACATTTTTGGAATATGAGGAAATGACCTGCGTAGTCTCTCCCAGCATACACGCGGTCTGATTGGCTAGCGCTTGTACTGGCAGATTTGCATAAACGGGATTTCATTGGCTGACGCTTCTGCCGAGGCGCCAAAAGTTGAACATTGCTCAACTTTTTGAAGCGAGCAACGCCAGCAAACGCTCCACGTCGCTTCCCAAAATACAGTTCTGCTAAAAGTGACGTCATCCCATTCAAAGTGAATGGGCAGAAGCGTTTGGAAGCTGTAACGCACGCCACCGTGTGGACGGGCCGTCACAGTGGCTCTGCACCAGAAACATCAATAAATAAATAACTAAAAACATTCTGGAATATCACCCCTCCACTACCATTAACATCCCTCAGCTAGCAGCGGCGCTATCTACTCACCCAGATTCCGTGTTTGTTGACTATCTCCTGTCAGGGCTCTCCTAAGGCTTCAGGGTAGGGGTCCTCCCATCTCCCACAGTGACTTTCGTAGCAAGAAACTTACAGTCAGCCGCTAAAGAACCCAACATAGTTTCCCAGCTCATCGACAAAGAACTTCTCAAAGGATATATAATCGGTCCTTTTAGCTCCTCCCCCTTCTCAGTGTTCCGTTCAAATCCCATCGGAATAGCCACACGTAAATAAAAGGCTGATTTTCGATCTGTCCGCTCCCTGCTCCGGCCCATTCTGCAGCGTCAATAGCATCATCCCTCCAGATCAGTTCTCCCTTCACCATGCCTCAGTGGATAATGCAATAAAGATGATCAAGTTCACAGGGCACGGAGCTCGGCTCTCCAAAGCGGACATTACCAATGCCTTCAAATCATCCCCATTCTTCCGTCTCAGTGGAACTTGTTCGGTATTAAGTGGGAGTCTAAACTCTATCTTCGCCGTTCGCCTGACCTTCGGGTGCAGAAGCAGCCCCCGCATCTTCAATTCCTTCTCGGAAGAGTTCTATTGGATCCTGCTGAACATCGTCAGAATCCCCTCCGTCCTTCACCTACCGGACGACTTCCTCCCCATAGACCCGCCACAGGACAGCTCAGGGATCTCACTGGCCAAGCTTAAACACTGCTTCAGGAGTGAGGTGTCCCTCTCTCCAAAGAGAAAACGTTAGGTCCCGACACGCGCTTAGAGTTCTTAGGCATCATCCTCGACTCCATAGACATGAAGGCGTCTCTCCCCTCCGACAAAT
This sequence comes from Gymnodraco acuticeps, assembly GCF_902827175.1. NCBI lineage: Eukaryota > Metazoa > Chordata > Actinopteri > Perciformes > Bathydraconidae > Gymnodraco > Gymnodraco acuticeps. The sequence continues at coordinate 419,651 of NW_022992343.1, read as the reverse complement.
TGCAGCGCATCCGGGACATCACCAAGTCATACTGCGAGCAACAAGTTATCACAAAACAACAGTTGCTCTCCCTTCTCGGACAACTCAACTTCGCCATGCACGTCATCCCCCAGGGGCGCTCGTTCATCTCCCGCCTCCTGGACGCAGCATCAGCGGTCGACAACCTCCATGACTGCGTTTTCTTAGACGAAGGCTGCCGCTCAGACCTACGGTTCTGGTCCCTCCTGCTCGCCCACTGGAACAGAGTTACTTTATTTTACGATGACCTCGTGCGTTCCTCTGACTCAATGAGGTTCTTCACGGATGCCGCCCATCCATGGGTTTTGGGGGTTTCTTCCAGGGAGAGTGGTTCGCAGGGTCATGGCCCCGTCAATTTCTACCTCAAGCAAGTTCTCATTAAATCCGGCCTATCACCCATATCATACCCGGGGCATTCCTTCAGGATAGGTGCAGCCACCTCTGCTGCTAATCAAGGTCTCTCTATCTCATCCCTACAACAACTAGGACAGTGGTCCTCCTCCGCCTTCACAACCTTCATTCGTCCGGACATCAGCACCGTACGGGCTTCCCAAAGATCTCTCAGACCCTAACTATGGTATCTATGCATATAACTGGTGGTGGTTCATAACACGTATACATGTCTCATCATGGTATCGGATTTCAAACTGCATTCCTGTCCTAGTCCGTGGGCCCCCGCCCACAGGGAACAATGTCTCGTCTCACGCTGCACCTATCTGTAACGGGCTTCATCTCCTGCACGCAGGTATCCAAATCCCAGGCCCTTGCTCAAATGTGTCAGTGTAAAATGTATATCCTGCGAAGTCAGGCGTGGACTCGGGCCACCGTACACTTCGGTGTCGTGGCTTCGGGCCACCGTACACTTCGGTGTCGTGGTTTCGGGCCACCGTACACTTCGGTGTCATGGACGTTGGGCCACCGTACACTTCGGTGTCAGTTACAAAACAAAGGAAATAAAGAAAGAGTAAAGAAGGAAAATAAAAATATATAACCTGCGAAGTCAGGCGTGGACTCGGGCCACCGTACACTTCGGTGTCGTGGCTTCGGGCCACCGTACACTTCGGTGTCAGTTACAGAATAAAGAAAGAGTAAAAAAGAAAAATATATATCCTGCGAAGTCAGGCGTGGCTGAGGGCTACCGTACACTTCGGTGTCGTGGACGTTGGGCCACCGTACACTTCGGTGTCAGTTACAAAACAAAACCGTTCGACCTTCGGGCGGCGTAGTCAAGCCCTGCTAGCCAGGCAGGCGACCCGGGGGTCGTTTTCAGAAAAGACCGGCACTGATTTCGGCAGTCAGAGTCTCAGCATGACCCGTAAGCTCCGGCAGTGATTCCGGCCCAATGCTGCTTACATATGTTAATCTATTATCTTTCATTCCCAGATCACCAGTCACCCCACAAGGTAAGCAACTCAGTTCATCTCAGTATTTCATACTTCACTGGTTTTGGGGATTTCATCGGAGCGGTGCTTTCCCTCCTGAATGATTATCCTGCAAACCGGGGCCTAATCGCCAAACACCATTACATTCTCCTGTTGTATTATCGTGGCAATCATTTCATTCATATGACGTGTAAACAATAAATATGTAATTCTTACATCACGTCTCTCCGGTTTGAAATGAAAGCTTTAGCACAAGTTCAATAAGGAAGACCTAACACGAGTCACTTACACGTCACTCTATGGCTCCCTTCCCCCCTCATTAAATACGAGGGCGTCACCCCTCAGCAGCCAATCGCTGCACATGCTAAATTCCTTAAATGCCTGCTCTTGCTCCCTGTCAGTTGTCATTGCAGATGATCACACGCAACCCGCCTCCACCCCTCGCGCCTCCCGTCTCCTTCAGGACAAAGCTAAACCTTCCTCCTTCAGACCGGTCTCACCTACTCATCACCACCACCAGTGTCTAGACCCCGGGGATTTCATCGGAGCGGTTCTTTCCCTCCTGAATGATTATCCTGCAAACCGGGGCGTAATCGCCAAACACCATTACATTCTCCTGTTGTATTATCGTGGCAATCATTTCATTCATATGACATGTAAACAATAAATATGTAATTCTTACATCACGTCTCTCCGGTTTGAAATGAAAGCTTTAGCACAAGTTCAATAAGGAAGACCTAACACGAGTCACTTACACGTCACTCTATGGCTCCCTTCCCCCCCTCATTAAATACGAGGGCGTCACCCCTCAGCAGCCAATCGCTGCACATGCTAAATTCCTTAAATGCCTGCTCTTGCTCCCTGTCAGTTGTCATTGCAGATGATCACACGCAACCCGCCTCCACCCCTCGCGCCTCCCGTCTCCTTCAGGACAAAGCTAAACCTTCCTCCTTCAGACCGGTCTCACCTACTCATCACCACCACCAGTGTCTAGACCCCGGGGATTTCATCGGAGCGGTTCTTTCCCTCCTGAATGATTATCCTGCAAACCGGGGCGTAATCGCCAAACACCATTACATTCTCCTGTTGTATTATCGTGGCAATCATTTCATTCATATGACATGTAAACAATAAATATGTAATTCTTACATCACGTCTCTCCGGTTTGAAATAAAAAAACAACACTAAAACCCTCTATCATATACATTTTAGATTCCAATAAGAAGATTAGAACCTTATACAATAAGTGATGGGAGTAAATACGTTTTCCCAAAAGTTAAATGTGCAGTAAAAGGCAAGAAACAACAGCTTTGCATGCCAGAACATGTTGTGTTATTTATATCGCTCAGAGGCATGTATTTAAAAAACAATTCAACTTCACCAACTGGTTTACCCAGAATCCATTCCTTGTGATCATCCACAACTGTCAATGTTAATGTGTTTCATGTGCTGTTTGAATCAATTTTTATGAGGCCACATTTTATTAAGCTAAGTGTTGCCTGGCGGTGGATGGGGATATATTTCTAATTTAGTTGCGGCCATTAATGATGCAGTTCATATTCTGTGAGCATGTTCACCACTGTGAGTTCTTCTCCCATATAAGGAGTTGCTGACCTCACTGTAACACACAGGTCGCAAGGCTCAACAACACACACACTGCAACAGTTTCAAGACATCTACAAAGTACACACACCCAGTACAGTGGTGGAATATAACAAAGAACCTTTTGGGGTGGGGTTCCCTTTCCTGTAGTGTTTTACAGGTTTGTGTGTAAATGGTCTGCAAAGGCTAAAATCCAAAAGTTCCCTCCAGAGGTAGTTTCTATCTCACACAGCCCCTGCCTGAAACGCCTCCATTGGACTCCTTTGTTTACTTCCTGAACATAGTGACATCACTACGCAAAACAACTGTGCTTATATTGTCTAGCGCTCCAACACATTGTACGTGATAGGCTAAAGGTAGGGACACACCAAGCTGGCACCAAATAACTGACACAGACGGACCCGACTCACGTCTCCTGCGTCTTGGCCAACAGTCGCACTGGAACACACCACAAAGACTTCAGCCGACGGCCAAGTTGCACGTACGAACTGCGCATGCGTGAGTGGCAATAACTCTCCTTACCAGCAGGCAGCGGTAGGGTGTATTCGTCATTCAAAAGAGGCAACAACCGGAAGACAGACTGCGTGATAACCGAGAGAAGAAGAACAGACTACGTGATATAAACAAACAACAAATCGCGTGCGCGTTCCATTTTCACTCTACAGCGAGAAGCTCATGGGGCTTTCCCGAACCTGTGTCGAGAGCTGGAGTTAAATGAAATCTCAGATTTGCCTTCTTAATAGTTTGTTTGGGTCCCTCACTTCCGTTTTACTTCTCATGCACTGATTTGCTAGCTGAACAGCCAATCAGAGTGATTTATTTGACCGACAGCCTTTGGCCGATTGCCATGTCGAATCGGTAGTTTTCAGCCAAAAAGGTGTCGGCACGGCCAAAAAGACACGACGGTGCGGGGGACACCAATCTGAGTAGGGCGACACAACGCTCATCGGCCTGACATCCATCGACGGCCAAAATCGGCTTGGTGTGTCCGGGGCTTAAGGGGCGGGACTTCTGTTAGGGGTTGACAAATTACAACCGGTCAGCTGTACTTGTCTTGACATAATTGTACTATTTTCATTCAACGATTTGAATACTAATATATACAGTCAAGGTACAAGAAAACAAAGTTGGTTGAATCAGTAACACAGAAACATAACTTAAAAAAAAGATCTCCCGTGAGTTATCCCTTTACAGTGTTTTTGTTGAAAGACTTTAAAACTTATGGTGAAATAACTACAAACTGTATGATAATGTTTTGAAACATAAAAAAAGATAAACATTCATTCAAGTCTCAAGGTTAGAACTGACAAAGTTACGTACAGGGAATGAAATCATATAACAATACCAGAAAATGAAAAGAAAGAGCAATGAAATGCGATACACAGATTTACAATGACTGTGATGAAAACTTCTGTTCAGCAATGCAGAGGAAATGATGGAAGCTGGATCGTCTTAGTCAAACACCGATATTTATTGAGAGAGAATACAGCCGGAGAGTTCACAAGGTAAATTCACACTTTCCATGTGAGCAACCAAATCAACTCTGAAGACAAAGGAGACAGAAACACAGATCTATACATGAAAAGAGGAGGGACCTATATTCCCGCCTTTCCCCCAACCATTACCAGACATCGGAACAAAGGCACCTTTGTATTGCAGCTCCTCATGTGCCCAAACCCCTCACCCCCACAAGAAGTCAGAGGACCTCTTGACCTGTGTCCTCCTGAGGTTACACGCAGGATCACATTACAGGCAGGAGTATATGCGATTTAACGAAAAGCATATCTTTGTGATTAACAGTTTCTCAGAAAGACTGAGAACCTCTAAATACACAGATCGGATTAAAATATTCTCTGACAATGACCATATATAAAATCATTTTTAATTTATGCTGCATAGGCTCCTCCTTAGTGGCGGCCGGCACATAGGGGCGTTAGGGGCGCTGCCCGCCCTCTTCCCACATTAAAAAATAAATAAAATATGTTTAAAAAATATCTTTATTTTTATTTTTAATAAACAAGGTAAATATTATATAATTGGTATCAGTAAAATGTATAATCTACAATAAAATCTTGTTTAAAATTGTGTTACGATGTCTAAAGTTACTGATCTGATAAGTCACATGTTTCCTGCCTGGCCTTGCCCGTGTATCATACCTCTCTCGTCTGGGCGCTATGCACAGCGCCCAGACGAGAGTGCAGCAAGTGCAGCAGAAGCCAACTGTTGCTATCTTTAAACTATGCCGCTGAAACATAATTTCAGCCAATCAGCGTCGTCAAATCTGATGATCAGAGGGTGCCGACGTCAGCGCCCGGTGCAGTCTGTGAGTTGTTTGGACTCGTATCCAAGGAGACAAAACAGGAAGCTGTCATACACTCTGGAGCTATCATTAGCAGCTAATATGAAAACTCAGTTTTTGACATCAAAATGGAATTATGGATCATCAATAATTTGTTCAAAGTGACAGACACATTGGATTAACCTATGGAGTAACCTTCAGCCGTGTTTTTCTCGTTTTTGATCAGAATAACAGCAAAAGGTGAGCATATCTCCGTGTTTTGCTACTTAAAGCTACGTTGTGTGATGTTTGTATTTGCTTCCCCTGTCGCGAGTTCTGATCGCTCCGTGATGATACTTATGTTTCTAGAATCTGTGGAATCTCAGTTTGTTAGCTAAACTTGTTTGTGCATATCCGATAAGTATATCGATTGATTTATATCTGGAGTGCTTTAGCATTTTTTCGCTCAGGGCTCATTTAGACGCTTCTTGTGAGACTTGTGTTTTGTTTCGGTAAACATGGTTCATATCATCAGTTAGCTGAGTTTCTTCCCGTTAAATGAGCAGAACACATGAATAGTTTATTACATTTTAAGAAGCCCTGAGACACAGTTTCGTGAGAAAAGAAACGGAGGAAAAAAGCCCCTTAACAGGTTAAATGGGAATTAAATCATGTTAAGTAATTTGGAGTGTTCCCAAAGCCCTGGTGTTCTGCAGTTTGTGTGGACCTACTGTACTGTTGCACAGTTTATAGGCCTACTGTAGAAACTATGTCCAGGATAAGGAATTTGGAAGTTTTGGAAGAGTCATAGCTAACCACACTGAAGATTATGGAGGTATTGATCAGTCTTCTCATATTTTTAAGCCTCAATTTGTCCTCCCCCCCCCCCCCCCCCCCCCCCCTCTAACATCACCAGAAGTCATAATTTAAGGGGTCTTTTCTAAAAAAAATAATCCGGGGGAACATCGCCCCGGACCCCCCTAGTGTTGTTTGGTCACCATTTCCACAGCCCCACCTAAAATATTTTCCACCAGCCGCCACTGCTCCTCCTCCACTACATTTTGGCAAATAACACAGCACTATCAGCACTACATTTATTTAAGCCTTATGGTTACTAGCTACTTTGTACATAACAACGATATGCCTATATGATATTATTTAGTGGGGATGCTGACACAGCATTCCAACTATCTGTTATGCTATACGCACACAATTCTTTATTATTCCGTCGGGTTATTTTGCGCTGCTTCTTCTCCCACATTGAACATCGCAGAAACTCCGTTCAAACATCAAAACGTTCAGCTCGGTCGGGAATCAATGGCTATTACTTTTATCATTCATAACTTTCATAATTCCAGAGATACATCCCATAATACATCCCATTTTTAACATGGAAGTCAATGGAGAACTCTTCAGACTTCAACAATCTTCATGCAACTTCAACTGCTAACTGCTCCTTGTTCAACTGCTAACTGCTCCTTCATACTTTCACTCAGAAACCTCATTCCAACTTTAAAATGTCACACATCTTTCTGACATTATTCGTGTAACACAACTTTTAAATCTGATTCTTACTTTTAGAGATATTAAACATTGTTCAGACCTTGGTAAAGAGGCCTTCGTTAGATTTTAGAGTGCGTGATGTCACAGCTAGTGGAGGACAGATTTAATTTTGCCTTCATATTTTCTTTTAAACCTGCCATAATTCCCAAACCCTACATTCCTGAGACATAATTTTTCATGACAAATGTAGGAAAACATCTCGTAGCTTGAAAGATAAAAACAAAATTAAGCAAAATAATTCAACAAAATGCCTCTTGAGGGCATGAAGTGACAACAACTTTCAACATGTCTCCATTAAAACCCATTGTAAATTCAGCCTCACCTTTCCCCACGACAGCAGCCGCACACCTTTTGTTAATATGCCAAAAGGCCACATTATTAACCCGAAAGTACACAAAAAGTACACTTCAGATGCTCAAGTTCCTTGACATGCTTCACGCTTTGAAATTTCACCGATATCTGTTACGGTTCTTCAACAAAACGTTCACATGTAACAGGTTTACCTCTCATTCAGAACAATGAAAATGCTTTCCTCTCACTAATCACCATGGAAACATTTGATCTCTGGACACGTCGTTAGCTCAAATATAAACACCTGTGTCATGGAACATGATGATGTCATAACTCCAATTGACATAATTAGAGCAGCAGACTAATGACGTGGTCACTGGAGTTTAACAGACTGTCTCAGCCTATTATTTTTCGTCTGATTGAGACTTCATACTGACTTCAACATGTTCCACATATTTTAGACATTATTGGTGACGTATGCTTTTAGTTCTAAAGTTTTCAGTTCAAATATTCTGCTGCTTTTTCATGCATTTAGACTTTTATTTTCTTGTTCTTATTTCACATTCAAGTCCCCTCTATTCATGAACCCTTTAAACTAAAGTACTCAGCCACACCACTTATATACCAGGTGCGACTGTTGCTATGTCAGTTAATCTTTCAAATACAAGGTTGCTTGTTTGATTCATGCTCTTGTAGTCAATATGTCAAGGTATTTATCCCTAATTTTATCAGCTAACTAATGACACACACTCAGAGGATCTTTATAAACGTTTTAAGTATTGCACATCTTTAAACATGACTCTTATAAATCACTTTTAAAACCAGCGATGCACTACAGTGTCAGCTTTTCTAAAATAGAAACTTCAATGTTCACATCTTTCTAAATGATTCTACTTTTCAATGACCTACAAATAATCCTAATAATAATCCCATTTTCAATCTTCCAACTGTTCATATTTTTTGGCCAATTAACAAACCTGTTACAAATGTGTTGTTCAACACATTTGAGCCTTTGCCACATTTATTTGATCACCATGGAAACCTTTGATCTCTGGACACGTCGTTAGCTCAAATATAAACACCTGTGTCATGGAACACGATGATGTCCTAACTCCAACTGACATGCTCAGAGCAGCAGACTTCAGATAATGGTTTACGGTCCAGCCCTCAACAGCTCTACGTCAATTATGGGGTTTCATCATATCCATAACCATAACCCTCGCAATAAAAGACGATGTCGCTATATCTCCTATGAAAATGTTCAAAAAGTGCTCAAACTTCACATGTGTGCTAACAGTCCAGCCGTGAAGACATCTATGGGACAGTTTTGAGATTTCTTCAAATGTCGTTGCCGTGGCAACACAATGCTCACCATGAAACACAGTTTTCTCATAACTCACATAAAATGCTCCAAATGGCCCAAAACTTCACAGGTTTGGTAACGATACAGCCATCAACGCATCTAAGCGTATTATGGGATGTCATCAAATGCCGTTGGCATGGCGACAGATCATTCACCATGAAGTTAGTTCAAAAGTTTGCAGTTAAAATATTCTGCTGCTTTTCCAAGCCTTTTTACTTTCTTTTCTTCTCTCATCACACATTCAAGCCCCCAGTGTTCATGTATCATTTCAATCTAAATTCTTCACTTTCTTCTTACACATTACATTTCAGCATAGCAGTTTAGCATCAGCTTTTCAGCATAAAGCATTCCCACTAGCAATTTCTTCAGGAATTGCATTCTCTAGTTCAGTACTGTATTACTAATTTACCCAAGTACATCTCAAATCAAAAGTGCTAAGTCTACGGTGAGTATTATCTGTCAGGTACCACAAAAAACCTGAATAATCCTAGAACATTTTGGAAAACCATTAAATCGATATCCACCGGTGAAATCCGTAATGAGCTTCCTCCTTGCCTTAACACAGCATCTGGCACTATCGGACAAGGCTACTATGTTAAATTGTTTTAATGAGCATGTTGTGTCCTGTGGCTCTCTGTTTGATTCTGTTTATAATTCTGCTTCTGTGAACACTACAGTCTGTGACTCTGAACAATGTGGTTTGGAAAACCCCTTCAGTTTTTCTCCTTTTACTATTGATGTTGTTCATGAAGCCTTAACCAAGTTAGATCCGAAGAAACCTGCCGGTCCAGACAACGTAGAACCTTTCTTTTTAAAGATAGCTGCAGATTTTATTGCACCACCTCTTGCTTCTCTTTTTAACCTCTCCCTCAGCAGGAAGACAATTCCAAAAATATGGAAGTCAGCTTATGTCCTGCCTTTACTAAAAGGTGGGGAGGCCACTTTATTAAATAGTTATAGGCCCATCTCTAAATTGTCAGTTCTGGCTAAGGTTCTTGAAAGCCTAGTGAGTGAACAGGTAAAGGAGTTTTTATGTACAAATGACATCCTATCTAAACATCAGTCAGGCTTCAGAAAGCAACATAGCACCATCATTGCGACAATGAAAGTGGTGAATGATATTGCGGGTATCTTAGACAATAAGCAGAGTTGTGCAGCTCTGTTTATTGATCTTTCCAAAGCGTTCGATACCGTCGATCATCATATCTTGAAGCAGAGGCTAGCCAGTATTGGCATATCCAGCCATGCAGTGGGGTGGTTTGTAAACTTCCTCTCTGAAAGGTCCCAATGTGTTCAATTTGATGGACTCACTTCTGAGTGGTTAAACAGTCTGTTTTAGGTCCACTATTATTCTCCATCTATATCAACAGTTTAGGTCAAAATGTGGATGGAGCAACTTTACATTTTTATGCGGACGATACCGTGATGTATTGTGTAGGTCCCTCCATTTAGAAGGCTGTTGTTAAATTGAAGGCTGTTTTTAACATTATTCAGACTCAGCTCTCTGAGCTTAAGCTTATTTTAAATGTTGATAAAACTAAGGTAATGCTATTTTCAAAAGCCAAAAAGACACCAGAGACCGCTTTGGATATTGTTACTGCGCAAGAAAAAATACTTGAAGTGGTTGCCTGTTATAAATACCTTGGTATCTGGCTTGATGATTGTCTCTTTTAAACTTCAGGTCAATAATCTGCTTAAAAAGCTAAGGGTTAGGCTAGGTTTCTTTTTCAGAAACAAGTCCTGTTTCTCCCTTGAGGCCAGGAAAAGGCTAGTCACTGTGACCTTTTTTTACCAGTGCTGGACTATGGTGATCTGATTTATATGAATGCACCTGCCCTGGGCCGTTTCTAGATTTTTGGGGGCCCTATGCAAGATGCTGTTTGGGGGCCCTAGTTTTGACAGTTTTTTTAACTACAATGGGGGGGATTCCGAAGCCTTTAAGATGATCTGTGGAGATGCATCAATCTGTTACACTTTAATAGGAAAACAGGCTAATTTCACGAAAACCAAGCAATTAAAAATTACAAAAAATGATATTAAAAAGGTAAACAATAAGGCTCCTCTATGTCAATAAATTCAAGAGATGCAGCATTTTCTCAACAATGTTCAATTTACATTTTTCCTCTTCCTCAGACGTCACTCATTGGCTGTCAGCCAATGAGTGATCGTTGGGCTGTCAGCCCATGATTTGGACTTTATTACCCCAAAAACCCAAGCCACAGCTTTGCTATCATTGCAGTTTAGTCGTGTTTATATCCTACATTGGATTTGTAAGCATATAATGCTTCACCGAACACACAGTGGCGACTGGTCATTAGGGGCAGGCACAGCCCCACCTAGTGTCAGCAGAAAGTATTACAAATAATGATTACAAAAAAATGCAAAAAATAAATAACAAAATATATAAAATATATTTTAAGATCATGGTTGATCATCTGATTCGTCTGTACATTGCTGTTTTAGTCTGTGTTCTTCTAATTAGTGTCTACAGTGTGTGCCTATTGAGCTGTTTAGAGCCATGTGGGACAAAACCCGATCATGCCCCTCCCTCTCACTGTCTAAGTGAATGGTGACTATAAAAACGACACTGCGCATGCTCAGAGTATTGTCCTATTTAATGTGTGTGGCAAAAAAATAATGACCATATAGAGCTGCCATCCCCACCATACGTCATCTCACATAATTCAGAGCTGATTGGCTGTAAGTACGTGTGCCGCGAAAAGTGTGGTGTGTGAAGAGGAGGAGAGAGACGGTCCTAAAACCTGGAAGTAAGCTGCGCATGGCTTCCCTCCACAAAAAAGCAATGATATTTCTCCATGGGATTTTAGAAAATAGCTCAAAATAAGATCTGTGGGAAACGTACCTGTTAAATAAATGCACGTTTTGTTCAGCCGGATAATATCCACATGTCTACCCTACTTTTCTAATTTTCTAATCATAAATCTATCGATTAGATTTATGATAGACTTTTGAAACTAGAGAAAGATAAGGAGGACTTTTACAAAAAAGTAATAGAGATTTTTGTCCAGAAGGATAGGCAAATGAACTTCATCTTCAAGTCAAGGTAAGACCGCAATTTTATTGAAAATGGGATCTTACTAAGAGAGAACAATTCAATATTTAAATGATAAAATTACATTTTTTGGGTATCGTTTTGTTGAACTGTCTGTTTAAAATTAATCGAAGCATCAGACAAAAAAAGCTTTTGAAAATAATATTATATTTTGATTTAGGTCAAAATATAATATTTGTAAACCTGTTTATATTATATAAATATTTGAGTCGGTGCCAGTGCCTCACCAGCCATGAACCTCACTGCACGTCACTGCATAAGCTTATATATAGACATCTACGTTTTTTGTGCCCCACCACTTTTGTACATATAAAAACGCCACTGCGAACACAGGAGGGGGCTTGGCTGTCTACAAATAAAGACGGCTCATTTTAATTCTCCCCAAATATATTGAGGCTGAACCTGAACTTTTAATTCTCTGCTCCCATCATAATCTTGGCAATCTTGTTAAAATTGTGAATGCAGAATTATAAATACTATGTAACTGGTTTGCAGTTAATAATTTATCCCTTAATGTGGCCAAAACAAATTACATGTTATTCAATACAAAGTCTGAGAGTAGAAATGACTGCATTATACGGATTTGCAATACAGAGATAGAAAAAGTTGGTGCATGTACATTTTTAGGACTGCTTGTTGACGAAAAACTCAATTGGAAGCACCATATAAATGATATACAGACTAAACTGTCAAAAACAATAGGTATTTTGTATCATACTAAGAACATTCTTGAAGAAAATATACTCTTTATAACAGTCTATTTCTCCCTCTCCCTTTACTACTGCTCCGAAATATGGGGAAACACGTACTCAACAAATCTACAAAAAATAATAACATCCCAAAAAAAAGTATTACGAATAGTCTGTGGTGTTGGTAAATATGAACACACAACTCCCATATTTAAAAAAACTCAATCTATTACAATATGTTGAGATAGTACAGCTTAAAACAGTACTGATTATGCACAACATTTTCCATAAGGAAATGCCTAATAACATTCAAAAGCAGTTCCAAACCACAGCGTGAACATATGAATGTAAAAAGAGTCACTTCAAAATAAGTGTTTACAATGTTTATATGCAATTATGCATATATTATTATTATTATTAATTTGCCAAGTACATGTGTACCTATGTATATATTTATATATAGTATTTTAATTTCCAAAAAAAGATAGTTGAAACTGCTATTGACATGTGCAGAAAATGACCCTATATCTAGTTTTCGTGTATATATATATATATATATATATATATATATATATATATATATATATATATATATACATATATGCATTTATTGTTTTCCTGCCCTAACTTTTATTTAATTTTTTCTCCTGTTTTCTTTATTTCTTTGTACTCCTTCATTTCTATACGTTTTTGACGCAATAATGCCGCTGTATTAGGATGATGCACGGGAGGGCTACTTTCCACAAGCTATGCTTCAGCCCTCCCGCTTCTACTAATTGTTTTCATCTTTGTGTGTATGAATTAAACTTTTTTTGTTTTTCGGATGAAAAAAAAACCAAAAACTTTCAGCTTGGGGGCCCCCTGATTGCCGCGGGGGCCCTATACCCCGCATAGTCCGCCTATAGAAAGAAACGGCCCTGCACCTGCCCATTACCTGAACAAGTTAGATGCAGCCTATCACAGCGCACTGAGATGTGTTACTAATTGTAAAGCACTTACTCATCACTGTACCCTGTATGCCAGGGCAGGTTTGCCTTCACTTACTCTACGGAGGCTCAGTCATTGGTACATGTTCATATATAAAGTCATGTTGGGTAAACTCCCATCTTATATCTGCTCTCTGATCACACAGAGAGTTGCAGGTAGCTATGGCCTGAGATCGCATGATGTGGTCTTGTTACATGTGCCAAGTGCAAGGACTGACTTAGGTATGAAAGCTTTTATGTGCACAGCTCCTCTTGCTTGGAACAGTCTTACAAAATAATTTAAAGTAAGCAATTTGGTTCCACTGCATGTTTTTAAAGCTCGGATAGGTGAAATGCTCTTTGATAATGTTGGTACTTGTAAATGTCGATATGTAAATGTAGCCCTGTAAATATGATGTATTGTTTCATGTGAACCTACATGCTGCAGGTCTCCCTTGAAAAAGAGATCAATGATCTCAATGGGACCTACCTGGTTAAATAAAGGTTTGAAATGAACCCAGTCTTGACAAACATCGTGTTATGATGATGATTGGTAATACAGATCGAATAACTCTAATAATAAACAGCCATTGTGTATGTTGAGTACTTTTATTTTTGATACTAAGTCATTTAGCTGATAATACCTTTGCACATCTAAAGCAACATTTTCCAGCCAGAAGGAAGGTTTATCTGACTTTGGTATTATTGACTGTTAGGGTGAGTGAAGCAGGCAGGACCCAAAACTAGGGCCACCAGGGTGGAGGGGGTCTGGAGGACGGGAAGACCGCGGCTGGAAGAGTCAGGGGGCCGGGCCCGAAGGCGAGGACTGCGGCCGGGAAAGTCAGGCCCTGCACCTGCCCAGGGGAGGCCCTGCACCTCCCTTACTCCCCCGCTGGAGGAGTAAGGGAGCCGGGCCCGAGGTCGAGAAACCTGGCTAGGAGAGTCAGGGGGCCGGGCTCGAGGACGGGCAGGAGCTGGTGGAACCCCCGGCGGGTCAGACGTAGACGAGACACTGGACGGAACCTGGGCTGGTGTCAGTGGAACCCACGATGGAGCAGGCGTCGGCGGGATCCCCAACGGGACAGGATATGGAGTTGGCAGGACTCCCAACGAAACCCCCAACGGAACAGGACATGGGGTTGGCAGGACCCCCGGCAGAAGAGTAGTCGGCGGGACCGCCAACGGCACAGGACATAGGATTGGCAGGACCCCCGGCAGAAGAGTAGTCGGCGGGACCTCCAACGACACAGGACATAGAGTTGGCAGGACTCCCGGCAGAAGAATAGCCAGCGGGACCCCCAACGGGACAGGACATAGGGTTGGCAGGACCCCCGGCAGAAGAGTAGTCGGCGGGACCTCGAACGGCACAGGACATAGGGTTGGCAGGACCCCCGGCAGAAGAATAGTCGGTGGGGACCCCCCAACGGGACAGGACATTGAGTTGGCAGGACCCCCGGCAGAAGAGTAGTCGGCGGGGCCTCCAACGGCACAGGACATAGGGTTGGCAGGACCCCCGGCAGAAGAGTAGTCGGCGGGACCCCCAATGGGAAAGGACAGAGGGTTGGCAGGACCCCCGGCAGAAGAATAGTCAGCGGGACCCCCAACAGGACAGGACATAGGGTTGGCAGGACCCCCGGCAGAAGAATAGTCAGCGGGACCCCCAACGGGACAGGACATAGGGTTGGCAGGACCCCCGGCAGAAGAGTAGTCGGCGGGACCTCGAACGGCACAGGACATAGGGTTGGCAGAACCCCCGGCAGAAGAATAGTCGGTGGGACCCCCAACGGGACAGGACATTGAGTTGGCAGGACCCCCGGCAGAAGAGTAGTCGGCGGGACAGGACATGGAGTTGGCAGGACCCCCAGCGGAACCTCCAGCGGCACTTGAGTAAGGACTTGAGTAGGGACTGGAGAGGGAACTCGAGAGGGGACTCGAGAGAGAGAGAGGGCTCGAGAGAGAGGGCTCGAGAGAGAGGGCTCGAGAGGGGACTCGAGAGGGAACTCGAGAGAGGGCTCGAGAGAGGGCTCGAGAGGGGACTCGAGAGAGGGCTCGAGAGAGGGGACTCGAGAGAGGACTCGAGAGGGGACTCGAGAGGGGACTTGAGAAGGAACTTGAGAGGAGACTTGAGACGGTCGGTTCGCCGACAGAACACGGGGGGCTGGAGTCGGTCGGAATGCCGAGAGCCAGTACTGGAGCCGAAACCATGGCTGCTGGGGCCGGTTCTGGAGCCGGAACCATGGCTGTTGGGCACGGAACAGATGCCTGGACCCTGGCTGTGTGAGCCAGGTAATGGAGCACGGAAGCATGGCTTTGTGGGCCGGTTCTGGAGCCTGAACCATGGCTGCTGGGGCCAGAACTGGGGCCGGAACCATGGCTGCTGGGGCCAGAACTGGGGCCGGGACCATGGCTGCTGGGGCCAGAACTGGGGCCGGAACTATGGCTGTGTGGGCCGGTTCTGGAGCCCGAACCATGACTGTGTGGGCCGGTACTGGAGCCGGAACCATGGCTGTGTGGGCCGGTAATGGAGCTGGAACCATGGCTGCTGGGGCCTGTACTGGAGCCCAAAGCATGGCTTCTGGGGCTCGGGCTGCTAGCCTGGCCTTGCGACTCCTTCTCTTGGGAGCCTTTTGGAGGCTCCGTGGACCTCCAAAAGCCAGACGAGTACCCAAGAACGGCTCCTGGACAGGAGCAGGAAATGGGGAAGAAGCAGGGGTTGACTCCAGACGGAACACACCGAGACGTATGGTGTCAGGTTGGGAATTGGGAAGCAGGGGACTAGCATGCCTGGGGCTAGCAGGCCGGGAATCACATGTCGACAGGAAGTCCAATATCCAGTCAGGTAAGAACTTCACTAAACATGGATCCACTGTTGCCACCTCGTGAGCCTCTGCCAGAGCAGCCTCTTTCTGCAGAACACTGGACGCTCCCCTCCACCTACCATAGCAGCAAGCCAATGAAAAAGTAAAATTGAGTAAATCCACCTCAAATGGATCTGCTGGGCCCATCTTTGGTTAGATCTTTCTGTTAGGGTGAGAGAAGCAGGCAGGACCCAAATGGAGATTGAACAGAAAAATACCTTTATTTCAAGGTTTAGGTGACAAAACAGAACACTACCCTGTGAACACAGTCACAGACAAACAACGATCTAACAAAGACAGACAGAAAAACCAGAACTAAAATACACACAGGACTAATCAAGGAAACAAGAGACAGGTGAGGAGGGAGGAGAAAACACAGGGGCACCAGGTGAACACAATCAGGAAAACAGGTAGGAGGGAACAGGTAGGAGGGAAAACATAGACAGGAAACCAAATACAGATCTAGACAAGACAAAACACAACACAGACAGAAAACCAAAGACAGATCTAGACAAGACAAAACACAACACAGACAGATCATGACATTGACGTTATATTGCTGTTGAAGAACAAGGCTTCTCTTGTAGTCTGCGGATTTGATTTGTAATCACATGTATTTATTTATGTATACATCAATATTTAAGGCTATGAATGATAGACTTTTAATTTAGAAATCCTTTATTCATCCACAGCGGGACATTTACAGCGTTACAACTGCTGGTTAAGTGCCGATAAGAGGCAAAATAAAATAGTTTACTGACATGTTAAATAAAAAGCAAGTACATAATAAAAAAGGCCTGTTCATACCTTTAATACATTTTCAACTTTTAAGAAAGCAATCCTAACTTAAGGTTGCCAAACAGAGATGTTTCTGATGATGTGCAATAGCTGATGCACTTTCGGGAGATTTTCTAAAAGTTCTTGATGTTTGAATCATTACCTTGTACTTTTATGAAATGTTTATATTCTCCCGTTCTACTCTTTGGCTTGTCAATTCAATTATTAACTCTGCAGAGCAATCTGTACAAAGCTTGTTTTAACAATCATCTGCTGGAGGCTAAATCGGAGTTTAATAAGCAGGATTTTGTGACACCACAAACTATTTTGGAAACCAATCATAATCCAGCATGCAACTCACCAAGGATATGGAAACCCTGACGCTGACAGTGCACAAACACTGAGAAGTGCCTTTACAGTGAAATAGGAGACATCTTCAGACTATTTAAAAATGAGTTGCTTCTAAAGAAAGTGTGTGAAAAACCACATTGGACTAATTATTGTAAACATTTCCGCTGTGGGTTGATTAAAGGATTGCTGCTTCTGATTATTGAAAGGGTATTTGTAAATCTTATCAAACTAAGGGGAGGATCTCTATAAAAAAGAAAATAAGAAAGTGTGTTTTGGTGCGGTCATAAGTCTGTTGCACCTGTAAACACACCCACAGTGATGTCACGGTGACACGCCTAAGAGAACACCTGTACATCACAGCTCTCTGCAGCAAGGTGACAAGTTACACCTCTGGAGGTCAGCACACACGGTGGGTGTTAGTTTTCTTTTTTAAGCTTTTCTTGAATGAGACTTCATTATTGCTATTGCTAAGGGTTATACTAGCTACAGTTCTGAACATGCAAGACCATTTAGTAGTCTGTTCACTTATTAAGATCATGTGATGTAGCTGAACGTTTCAGTAAAGTCTATCTTAAATTGGGATTGATTGACTATTTCCGCTTTAAAAAATGTTATCACAGTAGAAGTTGAATGTCTCCTTTACTCAATCAGAACTACAATTATCACTGTTATGTACGATACATACATTATACACCATCTCAACACCTATATAGGTTCACTTATTATTATTTTTAACCATGGATGTGTAAACAGGAACCTTTTTATAATGTTGTTCACTACTTTGCGTGTCTTTAAATATAAAATGTCAGCTAACCTTTAACAGCTAACTTTTTTGCCTTTTATCTGCACTGTCACGTTTGCTGTAACCCTTTATATTTCCCTGCTGTAGAACATGTAAAGGAATTCTGATTTAAAAAAAATGTGTACCGATATGTTAATAATACACATTATGATAAATAATCCAGAGCCTCTTAAAATACACTTTTTTGGTTGTGGTTGCTGACTCTCTACACCTCCCTAAACTTTTTAGGGGAATTATATTGCCAAAAAAAAGAAGACAAAGCACACAATAAACAAAGTTGACATATTTAATTTATTGATCCAAACTTGGGACATCGTTTTATTACTGCAGCAAAGCACGAGTTACTAAATAAAAAACAAAATAACCAAACAGTAAATAGATACAGATCAACAAAAGAAAGATATTTATATATAGAGTATATCTATCAAATACACAAGAATAAAGGTAAGAATACACTATCATAGACCAACCTACTACACAATGTTAACATAGGATACTTTAAGTTACAATTAGTTTGACTGATAGCCTTTTATTAATTTCCAACTTCATATAGATATTGTGAATTATTTTGGCCATTATAATCCTGTAATGAAATAGTAATGTGCTTTTATGACACATGAATACCCCGGATATAAAGATGTATTGAACCAAATATGGCCTGGTCACAACTTCCCAGTTGTCTTCGCCTATAATGTCTCTCTGTGGACAGAAATTACAACTAGAGTTTATTTGGGTCATGGGGGAAGATGCTTTCGGCATGTTCATTTTTATTTTGGCCTCAGAAGATGTTATTTAGTGTGCCTTTAACAGTTTTAGGGAGAAAGTGACTGGCAGGTCAAGCCCACATACTTCAGGTGAAGTTTGAAGAGGCACGTTGTAGGTCCACAACAACTTCATAAGCCCAGAATGAAAACAAACGCACATTGCATCCACATTAAACATTTGAAGCCCACCAAATAAACGGAACATCCGGGAAACGAAATCCGATCTGCAAAAGACGTGGAATGTCTTGTTTCTTTTCTTCCGCCCTTCAGACTCGGTAATGATGGAGGAGTAAAAAAGCGACATGATTGGTGGATGCAGCCGGCAGAGGAGAAATGTAAACCCCTTCGTTTTGTTGCATCGGGGGGGTTAAAACTGAACGCTCCCCTCTTGTTTTTTTCTCTCCTTCTTTCCCTTCAATGACAGCAGGAGCCAGCCGGGCGGTGCGGAGGGAAGCTTCCCCCGGAACGAGAAGGATTTCCATGCGAGTCTGCGGTAAGGACAACAACAGAACAACACCACCACCTAGAATAAACAACACGCAATGCGAATCACCAGGAAGGGAGAGAAAAAACACACACAATACACAATGGTGTTGCCTGGGGCTGCCGCGATAGCTCTCAGACAAACCCGGGACACACTCGCTCCGGGTTCGCTTGATGACAGCTGCAGGGCCAATGGAAATATGCATGGAGCCAGCTGCGCCTAGCTGCAGCCAATGGAAAAATGTGAAAAGTTGAGCCTCCACTATGATCAGGTTAGGCTGGCTGCAGCAGCCACACCGCCGCTAAACTTCCACCAAATAAAATAAGAGAAGCTGTTTTTGTCTTGGCTGTTGCAGTGGCCATTTTAGGTAAGAAGCCCCCTTAACTTTTGGATGTTTTTGTGGAGGTGTGTGTGGTGTCTAGACTGGAAAAAGTGTGCAGGACTCCGGCATCCAGACTGAATAAACTCCGCTTTATGTGGATTAAATAGATATTGCACTCCTCCTCTTTTCATCCCTCCTCCTCCTCCTCCTCCTACTTCCTCGCCTCCCCTCCCCTCCCCTCTAGCTCCCCATCTCTCTCTCTCTCTCTCTCTCTCCCCTCCCTCCCCTGCCTGCTAATTTTTTATGCATTTTTCTAAACTGTCATGGCGATTTTGTGTCCTTGGAAATAAAAAGCGCCAGTGTATTTTTCGGGCTAACAGGGGTGATGTCTCGCCGGTGAGAGCGTCTGTCCGGTGTCCGGTGCAGGTGAGCTGTCCGCCGGGAGGGTTTTTCGGTGGAGAGATGTCCCCGAGAAGGAGTTTTAGAGGCTGTCCACACGTGTAAAGGAGAGGAGCTGTTATAATGTATTTACAACAGCGATGCAGTGACATTACACAGCTAGCGGAGAAAGCTAGCTCGGTAGCAGCGGGGTGCTAACATGAAATAGGACACTGTGTCTCCTTTTCCCTGTCGGTGTGTGTTTTGTGTTTTTCATCCTGGGAACTTCTTTATTTTCCTCCTAGCTAGCCCTCTCCCAACTTGTGGCAATTCATTGGCTGGGCTGGGAACATTCAAGCTAGCTGTGTGTTAGCCCCTGCGTCTGTTAGCATGGATATTATGGCTAAAACCTGAAAGAGGTGTAAGCTAGGTTGTTAGCTACTTAGCCTCTTTTAACATGTGTAGCTGCAGCAGCCAGGTGTGTGTGCGGTGCATACAATGAGTCATGCAAGTACATGGAGTCTTGGAGTGGAGGTACAAGTACATTGAGTCATGAAGTGGTGGTGGAAGTACATTGAGTTATTCAAGTACATTGGGTCTTGAAGTGGTGGTGTTTTTCCATCTGTCCCACACTTTCACCTGGCCAGGTTGGACAGCAGGGGGGCAACAGACAAAAGAATGGGCCATAACCTGACCCCAATCTTTGTGATGTGATTGAATGTTAATGCATATGGGAAAGAGTTACATATTTTCTGAATAAATGTTGGTATTTGAATATACTTTAACTCAATAATATTAATAATACATTTTATTTAGAGGCACCTTTCAAAGCACCCAAGGACACCTTACAATTCAGAAAATTGTACACAAGAAACTCACTCATTTAGAACTGTTGAACTCCTTTGTATTCATACTAAGAAAATGGCATAGATGTGTATTCCTGGTTACATTCAGTTTATTCACTTGCAATTAATCTGCAATTGAAGTAACACAAATCCTTGTGGTATGATTTTATGGTCAAATGCATGGTCATTATGATTATGAAAAATAGTTCAACACGTTTTCTCAACATATTTATACTTTTTACATGTATGTTTTATGTCTGGGTTACAACTACTTCCTCTTTTGTAAACATATATAAACATGTACTTACCATAATGCGTATACATTAATTCCTGTTAACATTAAGTGTATTAATTCGCATTTTCGGACACTTGCACAGACCTTTCATACAAAAGTTGCACAGGTTTCCGTATAATATTTAGACTTCTGTATATTAGATTCCTTTTATATATACTTTTACCTATATTTAAACTTATCATAATGCATATACATTTATTACATTCATGTTTGGATTTAGTTTACATGTGCTATTAATATCTACTATTTTATAATCTTCTATTTTGCACAACTATTATGTGGGTTGCCAAGAGCCAATCCAAGTCATTGTGCTCTGACTTGCATGATTTGTGCATAAAATATACATGTATATAGTTACAGTATATATTTGATTGTATTAATATTCACTTACTAATTTCCTTACACTTTGTTTAATCATTTGCAATAAAAATCTTATTTATTTAACTTTATTATATATCTTTCTTTGTCATACTTTATCACTTTTCTTGTTTAAAGTTACCTTCAGTTTTTAATTTGAATGCTCTTTTTTTCTTGGTTATACATATTTAATTATCATTGTTGGAGGGAGACCTTAGGTTTCCATTGCCATCGACCGCTTCTTTAATTTTGATTATGATAAATAAAGAACTTGAGCTTTAGAGTGACGGCTTTGGCTACAGGGTGTTTTGTAGGTACCCTCCTGGATGATGTCGGGATGGAGACGCATTTTTCTTTAAATCGTCTTTAATTGGATTAACAATGTGCAACAATAGAAAGGAATGTCTTTAATAGCTTCTCATCTAGAGGCTTTTGTGTTTTTTAATAAGCTTAAAGGATGCTTGTTGAATTCTCCTCAGGATGACAGTGTTGCAGTGTTTGATCAGCAGGAGGCACAGTGACCCAGTGGTAGAAAACCTCTCGGGGGGACGGGGGGGCTCCCGGCAGTGCTTTATTATTTGTTGTTGTTGCATGTGGTACCTGTGTCGGTCTCTTCCCCCATAAATAAGACGTGCATCAGGTCATCTGAACACACTAATCTGAATGTGACTTACTACTTTCTCCTTATTTGTGATAAGGAAAACGTTTTTAGTGTCTTGTTTGCAGAACTGCTGCTGCACTAGGACTCCTTTATGATGAGTGAAGAATAACAACTTTTTCCCCGTTTGCAAGAATGTTAAAACGGCTAAAATAGGAGTAGTGACGTTTTATTAGATTGTATAAGTCCAGGGTTGCACATGTATTTGTTAAATGCAAAATATGTGTTAAAATACCTTTTTTGAGAGATTTGCCAACCTAGACATCATTTTCTACAGACTGAAGAACATGTCTTTGTTCATTATGGATCCTCCTTTATCAATTTTAAATTGATTAGTTTCAAAAAAAGAAATGGTCACCTCATATGAGGAATCCCATCCCAATTGTAATTTCTTCAAAATAATTGCTACCATATTTTTTCAAAATCATGCAGCCCCAAAGCACACTTTTTATTTTATTTTAATACATATTTGAAAAGTAATACTGAAAATAATCATCTGCGGTTTATATTCATGCTGATGCAGAATAAATACATGATGCCAGATGTTTTCAGCAGGTGTTTGTAGATCAAACAACAGTAAGTTAAAATACCAGCAAGTGTTGGCATGGCGCCTTTACTCCACTGATCATTTATTTTTGTAACAATACATGTTTATATTTGTAACACTTAGTCATTTTTGTTTGTATTTAGACACCCAGTTTTGAACACAGTGTTTCTTTGTATTTCTGAAAGCCTTTTGTGATAATTATAGGGTGCAGATGACCCCTTTCTGTCATTTTACAAAAACGTAACCTTCTTAATTGAGGAGACAGTGTGACGATAACATCTTACAGCGAAACTTTCAAATACACACCTGTTGTAAGCTAGAGCAAACATGATTTGCCATATTTTGCCAAACAAATGTTGTTATTTATATATTTCAATCTATTTAATGAAATGAATAATGAAATTAGGACAGATGACAATGCGTCCCACATTTATACATGAAAGGGACTTTCAGGCTTGTTTAAAATAAATTCCTTTATCTTGTTTTGTTCGAAAATACAAACACAAGCACATTATTGCAACTCGGCGACCCACTGTCAGTTAGGTCTAAAAAGTGATACTTTCGTATAACATTGAAATTAATTCCTAAACTTGCATGAAACATAAAATATAAAAAGTTACTAAAAGCCGGCTTGCAATTAACCCGCAAAACAACTGCTGAAAATGATTAGCACAAATACGCAACTCATACACAAGCCACAAGTTGTTCCACTAATGGCGTTTGTACATTTTAGCAAACAAGTGACGCATTGTTTCGCAAAATGCATTTGTAATTTTTCTGGTAAAACTACCATAAAAAAACGCTAGCTTGTTACAATAACATGTTCAGTATACATCTTTTAAAAACTTTTGCTCACCTTTTAGAAATACAGAAACACAAGCACATCAATGCAAGATGTCTGCATACTTCCGGCTCTGAGTGATTCCATTTCACCGATTCGACCCCTGAGCTGCCTTCTGTGTCTGTGTGAGCTTTGCTCCTTGTAACCTTAACTTGACCTACTTAATGTTACAGCTGGCATTGCACATGAACATAAATCACTTTATTATTTCCATTATACAATGTTAATTCACTCCATTAAAACAGATCCACAAAATATTCTAGAAAGTATGTTTTTGTTTACATTGTCAGATAACCCCTTTAATTGACCTACTTAATATATTTATCATTACGTGGTTTTGTACTGGAACAGATACTAAATGTGTTTCTAACATTCTTGCCCCCTCGTGTTTGTAAGGGATTTTAAAACACTACATTCTAATACAGTGCAGTCCAGTTCAACACTTCTGCAAACGCTGCACAAAATGCAAAAAAAGTTGTTACATTTTGTTGTACTAAAACTATGAAATATGCGGGACATCGTCTCAATTTGCGGGACGCACTATAAGTCGTGAAAATTCTGTGCAGTCCCGCGCAAAGCGGGACATCTGGTCACCCTAGTTGCACCTCCATCCACAGTTTAATTTCCTTTGCCTTCATTTCCTTTGTGCATTGCATCGTCTATTTTACTAAGTCTGTTTTTAGTATACGTCATTTCCCTGTATTACCCAAGTCCCAAGAAAGTGCGCCGGACTCTGAGGAAAATATTCGTTGTGGCCAAACGGCGGTACTGCAACTTCCGTATCAGTCCGTGGCGAAAAGAGACGTCTGTAAATCAGCGGATAACCTTTTTTAAACTAAATAAATTACCCAGTATGAACTATTGTATAGCCCTTATTACAGAGGTGCCCAGTACGTCGACCGCGGGGGCGAAGCTGGTAGATCGCGAGTCATTCATAAAAAAAAAATCCAGCTCCGTTAAAATGGACAAAACAGGTTTTGATCCCTCCTCCCTTGGCCTCCCTGCCACTTAATTCAGGAGTTTACTTGATTGACAGAAAAAGCGACCTATCGCTTTCCAGTCTGTTAACCCAGAATGCAAAGCGATACAAAATCAGTCAAGTGCCGGAAAACTCAAATTTAAGTTAAAGAGACAAACAAGAGACAAACAAGAAAATGGGTGCGGGACCGAGCAAGAAGCTAAAGACAAACCACTTCCACACAGAATGGGAGGAAGAATATTTGTTTGTGATGTCACATTCAAAGGTTATTTGCCTTATTTGTAAAGCAAGCGTCGCTCTGCCAAAGAAAGGTAATGTGGAGAGGCATTATCGGAGTGTTCACAAGGCATATGACAGCGACTTCCCTCCGAGTAGAGAGTTGAGAAAGGTCATGTATTATTGCTACACAAACATTATCTCGCAGTCTTAGTGTCGCCAACTCGTTTCTAATATGCAAAAAGACAAACAAATGCGTCTATGGTCGGTGTATTTTTGACCTTTCCGATCGAGACGAGATCTCTCTCTCCCCCGTCTGTGCGCGAGGGGGCGGGGCAGTTTACACACACGCGGCTGCTACATGCAGCAACACACGGAGGAGATGGCGGAGAGTAGCGCTCCAAGGTGTGGTTAAATGTTACCCGTCTCGATGTGGACAATGCTCGTTGCCAAGAGAGTTTATCATGTAAGGGCGGAAACACGAGCAATGTGTCTAAACATTTATCAAAAGTGCTCCACATTCAGACGGAGGAATGCACCGGGCTCGACTGTCTTTCTAGCAGCTCTGTAGCCCCATCCACGAGTAACGTTTCCACGTCAGGTGTTATGTATGCTAGCAGCAACACACGGAGTTAACTCAATGATACAAACATGGGTTAATGATT
Organism: Gymnodraco acuticeps; assembly: GCF_902827175.1. Classification (NCBI taxonomy): domain Eukaryota; kingdom Metazoa; phylum Chordata; class Actinopteri; order Perciformes; family Bathydraconidae; genus Gymnodraco; species Gymnodraco acuticeps. The sequence continues at coordinate 394,288 of NW_022992343.1, read as the reverse complement.
AGAGGTAACTGAGTTACTCTTTATTTTGTTAAAGTTTCAGCTATTCTGTTTACAGTTCTGTCATCAGATTATTTAATATGATTTGTTAAAACATTGTTGTTTCTTTTGGTGTGAAATATTATTTATTTTATTTAAATAAAAAGCAATGTTAATTGTGTTCACAATTTGTTAAGTTAATTTAATAATATTTGTATTTTTGAATCAAGTATTAATCTTTATTGTCTTCATTGTTAGTTTCCACATGCCTAAAACAACCTCAAGCTACATCTAAAAGTTGATAAATAAATAAGAGCATTTGAGAAATTGTGCAAGGCATACAGTAATAGTCCGAATAGTCGATTAGTCGTTTCATTAATCGATAGATTAATCGATTATCAAATTAGTCGTTTGTTGCAGCCCTATTATCCCATGTATAAATACAACGTGTTATTCAGCAACCCTTGCAATTTGGGATTTTATCTTTGGTTGGTAGACCTCGGTGAGCTGGTCATTTCAAAAGTAGCTCACCAGCCCAAAAAGTGTGGGCACCCCTGCCTTATTATAATCATTAAAGGTGGGGTAGGTAATTTTGGAGAAACCAGCTCGAGATCGCTAGAATTTGAAAATACACAACCGGAAGAAATCGGCCACTTCCTCACAGAGCCCCTCCTTCAACACACACGAACGCGCACATGACCAATGAGGGCACGAGATAAGTATGTGCCCAGATGGAAGGCTGACAGGCAGGTAGGCCATCCAGTTACTTTAGCCAGGCCGGCTCAGATGATTGGTCGTGCTTTTTACAGTACCACGGCTTCCACAGATGACATTTTGTTATGGATTTGTTGTCAAAGCACTTCAGATATTCATTGCTATCGGGATGTTAAGAGCATTCCATGCAATATAACAAAAAGTGTATCTCGAGCCGGTTTCTCAAACTTACCTACCCCACCTTTAAGTCCTTAAAGTTGTAAAATGCACTAAAAGCCGAATTTAGATTTATTTTCTCTCTCCATTCATTCTAGTGAGCCGAGAGTGGGAGCTTGGGGGGCGGGGCTTAAGGGGTGCATGCTCTGTGACTGCACATACGGGTTCTTCTGCTCTGACAGCCAGGCATGATGGGTAATCTGTGACATTTCGCTCTCTCAAAAGTTGGGCCATTTTGTCTTCATGCTCCAATGAGCAGCTCTCATAGGAAAGAACGAGACCCCGCCTCCCACGCTGTATCCAGTTCTTATTATACATCTATGGTATTAGAGCACTACAGGGATACTACAATGAGTGTGGATTTGGGCAACATATCAAGACTCACAGACTTTTACATTCAACGAGAGTCAAAATGAATTATTGGTGGACTTCATATTCAAATTTTCTTGAAGAGTTTTCTTGATAAAAATGATGACGTGAGGCAAGTGCACATATCCTGTAATTAGGGCTGTCAAGTAACGCAATTTTCTTTAACGCCACTAATTATTTTAAAGTGCGATTAACACATGTGTATTTGTCCTCGTCCCGACCCGTAGTTTCAGAGCCCAAAGGCTTGACGTTGTTGTTGTTAGTTGTTAGTTGGATGGTGAGAGATTCTAGCGAGAGATATGAATACAAAAAAAGGCATTTTAAACAGCAAGCCAAGCACCCAGCTGATGCTGACAGCCCCGCTCCTGCCGCTCGCTTGCGGCAGACCACCCTTGAAAGTTTGCCGGGGAGATGCCTGGACACGGCGTCTACGAGCAGCAAGCTTTCAACAGCGATAGCTAAATGGGTGGCGGAGGCTACAGCTTGCAGGACAATTAACATTGTGGAGGACGAGGGACTGTGAGATAATTAGGATCGCATCCAACGTGCCGACTGCACATCACAGCGCATTATTTTGACCCACAGTGGGAACTTCAGTCTCATGCTTTGACTGTTATGAAGACAGAGGAGCGGCATTTCGCCGACAACTGTAAACAGGCTTGTCTGTTTGAGCAACTGGCTCAGTGCAGAGAAGTACACAGGGTTGGGAGAGAGTGTAATACCTCATTCACACCAACGCAACTCCGGTTCAAGCTCCGTGCTAGAGCTTTTCAGGTTCAGAACCAGTTCTTCGGTTTAGCTCTGGCTCTTTTCACACCGCCCAGAGTCCGACTGGTAATGCGTCGTTGCGTCATCGTTTGCGTCATGACGTAACCGTTTGCGTGCCTGCTTCATAAAGCCAAACTCCGCGGATGAAATCAGTTGCATTCATTTCTTATGGCTCTATCTGCAGCTTTTCCGGAGTCATTTCTGTGGTTTAGTTATATTCTTATAAAAAAGTGTACTCGTGTCAATAAAGGTTTTTTTTTAAAACACAACTGCTTCCGAGGTCGGTCTTATTTCTTAAGGTGGACTGAACCATGAGTGTGGAGTAACGTTGTATCTTTCATTTAAATGAACTGTAACCTTCACCCAGGTATGTAACAGCTGTTCTCAAATGAACACGTGAAGTAAAGTTTAATATTTATATTTTTATAGATTTATAATGAGGTGATCAACGTGAATGCTCAGGTTCCACCTTAACACGCAGACACGTTGCTTCACCATGAGCAGAAACCTTTATATATACAGTCTATGGCTGAAACTCTGAAACTCTTGCTAAGTTTCTCCATCGTTGTGTACAAACTGGATAAAACGCGGGCTTTTTGTTGTTGTTCTGGAGTTGATCCCGCCCCTGCCCCCGCCTCGACGTAAGCATGACGTATGTGGTGCTTTTGCTCTGGCAGGAAAATTTTTTGGTGCTTGAAACGAACCGGATTCCGGAGCTAATACCTCATTCACACCAACGCAACTCCGGTTCAAGCTCCGTGCTAGAGCTTTTCAGGTTCAGAACCGGTTCTTCGGTTTAGCGGAGGCTCTTTTCACACCGCCCAGAGTCCGACTGGTGCTGCGTCATTGCGTCATTGTTTGCGTCATGACGTAACCGTTTGCGTGCCTGCTTCATAAAGCCAAAGCGCGCGGAAACCCCTCACAGCTGACACCGACAACAACAACAATGGCCGATTGTGCTCCAGCTTCCTCTACCTCTTCGGAAGACCAGATTCCCAGCAGGTAGCTGGTCTCTTCAGTAGACCACTGCTGCTTGTTAGGTTTCTCCATCGTTGTGTACAAATTGGATACAACGTGGGCTTTTTGTTGTTGTTCAGGAGTTTATCCCGCCCCTGCCCCCGCCTCGACGTAAGCGTGACGTATGCGGTGCTTTTGCTCTGGCCGGACCATTTTTTGGTGCTTGAAACGAACCGGATTCCGGAGCTAAGAGGCTGCTCCGCTGCGGTGTGAACAGGAAAACCCGGTGCTTTTCAAGCTCCAGCTCCGAACCGGCCCCGAAACACCGTTGGTGTGAATGAGGTATTTGAGGCTGCTCCGCTGCGGTGTGAACAGGAAAACCCGGTGCTTTTCAAGCTCCAGCTCCGAACCAGCCCCGAAACACCGTTGGTGTGAATGAGGTATTTGAGGCTGCTCCGCTGCGGTGTGAAGAGGAAAACCCGGTGCTTTTCAAGCTCCAGCTCCGAACCGGCCCTGAAACACCGTTGGTGTGAATGAGGTATGAGAGAGAGAGAGAGAGAGAGAGAGAGAGGTTCCAGGTTGTTGTATTGAAAATATTCAGGAGAATACTTACATTGTTCCAATGATAATAAACAAACATTGCATAAAGCATATTTATCCACTCATATGTTGATAAGAGTATTAAAAACTTTAGAACAGATAAAAAATGTGCGATTAATTTGCGGTTAATCGCGATTAACTATGGACATCATGCGATTAATCGTGATTAAATATTTTAATCGACTGACAGCCCTACCTGTAATACATCAAGGCAACAACTGTTCAGCTCGCAATAGGCTTTATTTGCTTTATGAATCTAGTGGAAACAAGTGTGAAAAGGACACCAATCATTTGCAGCAACACCCTTTTGTTTCTGAGGTTCCCAGATCTTTACAAATATAATGCTGAATTGAGTCAAAGAGCTATGTAACATTAAATCAACCAGAAAATTGAACAACTGCTCTAGTTTGTGTCAAATCACTGTAATCATTGAGGCAGCCTTCTTTTGAATAAAGCTAGAAACATTTAAATAACAACTTCATTCACATGGCACTAAAAGAAAAGTGCTTTACAGATAACTACAGGTGCATATGATCTTACATTCCTTCACAGGCACCATGATTTCATCACAGGATCACAGATTGAGCTGCGAGTGTTGGTGTTTGTGGTGTGAAAACGTGGATTTGAAAACCAAGAAATACTTTAAAATTCAGAAGTTTCACACAGCATGTTTCACCCTGACAGACTGTTATGTTTATTTATTTTTTCTACAAAAACAATCCAGTGGGATGAGAGAGGAGAACACTTTCTTCACATTGCTCTCAAACACAAGTGTTCATTTTTCCCATCTCCAATCAATGAGGTATACAAGCTTTTGAAAGGAGGGAGTTGGTTCCTGACTCAATGGAGTCTCGTTGTCTCTTCTTTGGCTAAGCTTCATTATGTTAGGTGCATTATAATGTACTTGAACCTTGTATAACTTAATAACCTGAATAACCTTATTGAGCGAGTGCAGTGTTTCCCACAGATCTGAAATATACTTGGGGGGGGTGGTGGTAGCGGGGGGGGGGGGGGTTGAGGTGAGGTGCAGCAACATTAACATTAACCTTTCTGTTGGTCGCTTGTTAGCAGACCCTTCACGCGATGGCAGAGCGAACAGGTACAGGCAGGGCCCAAATAAATGTATTTAGGAACCTATCCATGTGATTTTTAGTGGGGGTCGACCTCAAATCCTCTAGGGGGGTCCAGGGGCATGCCCCCCCCCGGTAAGATTTTATTTTTTATTTTGGAGTTAAATGCATCAATCTGGTGCACTTTGAGGGGGAAAATAAAGAGACTAGATCTATGGAAACACCTATATTAAACAGAACTGTATACATTTCAATAATCATAAAATCATGGCCATAACCAATAACATACCATTTCCAATATGAAAAAAACACTGAAACTTGTTTATTAATTTATTTTGGGTTCATTTATAGTTGTGAGTGTGTCTGTGCTCCTGAATCAGCCTCTCCTGTCTCCCTCCTCTCTCCCTGCTCCTCTTTGAGGCAGCAGCAAAGACTAGTTTTAGCTCTCAACAAGTTTTAAAAGTGTATCTTACCTTTTTTCACCTAGTTAACTTTTTATTTATTCATGCATATTTTACTAATCACATCACATTTCATTTAGCTGACACTTTTATCCAAAGCGACTTATAATGACCGATTACAGGGACATTCTCCCTGAAGTAACTAAAGGCTAAGTGCCTTACTGAAGGGCACACTAGTGGTGGTGTTCCTGGCGGGATTTGAACTCACAGCCTTCCGATCTTCAGCCCACCTCACTATCCATTAGGGGTGTAACGGTTCACAAACATTTCGGTTCGGTACGTACCTCGGTTTTTTGGTCACGGTTCGGTTCGGTACGTTTTCGGTACAGCAGAATTTTTTTTCACAAAACAAAACATATATATATTTATTATTATTAAACTGTGAATAATGTATTCACTCAAATAAATACAAAATATAATAAAATAAACATTAAGGTGCAGCATTTCGATGAACTGAAATAATCTGTATTTGAACTGTACTGTACTAGTACTCACAAAACATAAACTATTAGTTTTGGGTTTTTAATTATTATTAAACTGTGAATATTCACTCAAATAAATACAAAATATAATAAAATGAACATTAAGGTGCAGCATTTCGATGAACTGAAATAATCTGTATTTGAACTGTACTAGCACCTAAGCAGCCAGTTTGACATTAGGACTTGCTTGTCATTGTATTTTCATGTTTTTTTAAAGAAAAATGAACTTGTCCACATTGCTTGCCGAAAGGGCAGATCTGCTGGCACTAACAATGTCTCCTGCTGTGGAGAACACCCTCTCTAGGGACAGAGGTAGCAGATACAGCCAGGTAGCGCTTTGCTAACATGGCAACATAAGGATATTTGGTGTTTGTAATAGCTTTGGCTCGGTCTGAACTTTCTGCGAGTGGTGGAGGCTTGAATGCTAGTGGGAGTTGGGTTTGCACTTCAGTCTTTTTTCTTTTGGTACCGGTGATATTCACGTTCGGGTGATGCCTTTTCAAGAGTGTGCAAGTTTGATGTATTGCCAGCCGCGTAACCAATTTTAGTTGAACAATGCCGACAAACAGCTTTGGTTCGGTCCACCTGTCTTTGTCCGTCATCCTTGTACGTAACTGCGAAACCAAAATGTTCCCAAACCGGAGATTTCAATGATGCTGGAGGATTTTCGAGCTCAACTTTATCTGCGTTCGTCATTAATTTTTGACAGTTCCTCAAATTACTGACTACATTTGAACGCATCCCTCTGACCAGCTCTCATAGTATGCCTCTCATCCAATGAAATGACCTGCTCGCTCTATGACGCGTTGAACCCAATGTGAGCAAATTACTCTGAATGCTGCGACGCAGCACCTGAGATTACTTCCAAAAAGTTGTTCACGTTCTCAATTTTTTACGTTTAACGTTATATTCGTTCGGTACACTTCGGTACACACCTGTACCGAACCGAAGGGCCCGTACCGAATAATTTCGGTACGGGTACGTGTACCGTTACACCCCTACTATCCATTCAAAGGTGCCCAGTACGTCGACCGCGGGGGCGAAGCTGGTAGATCGCGAGTCATTCATAATAAAAAAAATCCAGCTCCGTTAAAATGGACAAAACAGGTTTTGATCCCTCCTCCCTTGGCCTCCCTGCCACTTAATTCAGGAGTTTACTTGATTGACAGAAAAAGCGACCTATCGCTTTCCAGTCTGTTAACCCAGAATGCAAAGCGATACAAAATCAGTCAAGTGCCGGAAAACTCAAATTTAAGTTAAAGAGACAAACAAGAGACAAACAACAAAATGAGTGCGGGACCGAGCAAGAAGCTAAAGACAAACCACTTCCACACAGAATGGGAGGAAGAATATTCAAAGGTTATTTGCCTTATTTGTAAAGCAAGCGTCGCTCTGCCAAAGAAAGGTAACGTGGAGAGGCATTATCGGAGTGTTCACAAGGCATATGACAGCGACTTCCCTCCGAGTAGCGAGTTGAGAAAGGTCATGTATTATTGCTACATAAACATTATCTCGCAGTCTTAGTGTCGCCAACTCGTTTCTAACATGCAAAAAGACAAACAAATGCGTCTATGGTCGGTGTATTTTCGATCTTTCCAATCGAGACGAGATCTCTCTCCCCCGTCTGTGCGCGAGGGGGCGGGGCAGTTTACACACACGCAGCTGCTACATGCAGCAACACACGGCGGGGATGGCGGAGAGAAGCGCTCCAAGGTGTGGTTAAATGTTACCCGTCTTGAGGTGGACAATGCTCGTTGCCAAGAGTGTTTAGCATGTAAGGGCGGAAACACGAGCAATGTGTCAAAACATTTATCAAAAGTGCTCCACATTCAGACGGAGGAATGCACCGGGCTCGACTGTCTTTCTAGCAGCTCTGTAGCCCCCCCATCCACGAGTAACGTTTCCACGTCAGGTGTTATGTATGCTAGCAGCAACACACAGAGTTAACTCCATGATACAAACATGGGTTAATGATTAGAGGTAACTGAGTTATTTAGTTTGTTAAAGTTTCAGCTATTCTGTTTACAGTTCTGTCATCAGATTATTTAATATGATTTGTTAAAACATTGTTGTTTCTTTTGATGTGAAATATTATTGTTTTAATTTAAATAAAAAGCAATGTTAATTTTGTTCACAATTTGTTAAGTTAATAATATATGTATTTTTGAATCAAGTATTAATCTTTATTGTCTTCATTCTTAGTTTCCACATGCCTAAAACAACCTCAAGCTACATCTAAAAGTTGATGGCTAAATAAGAGCGTTTGAGAAATTGTGCAAGGCATACAGTAATAGTCTGAATAGTCGATTAGTCGTTTCATTAATCGATAGATTAATCGATTATCAAATGAGTCGTTTGTTGCAGCCCTATTATCCCATGTATAAATACAACGTGTTATTCAGCAACCCTTGCAATTTGGGATTTTATTTTTGGTTGGTAGACCTCGGTGAGCTGGTCATTTCAAAAGTAGCTCACCAGCCCAAAAAGTGTGGGCACCCCTGAAATCACTACACTCTCAAATGGAAATATGTATTTACATAAATGGTGACCACCCGTTTGAGACCCACTGAGAACTTAGACTAAGTTAACTATCTAAACACTCAGAGAGTCCTTTACCTCACCTGAGCTGAGGCTATCCCGAGCTTGAATGACACACAGAGACCAATCAAGGGCTAAGATTTATGATCTGTATGACAGTGGCCATGTCGGCAGGCCACATCATGTGGACAGCCAGTCACTCTGTGTGAGGCAGGCCACTTAACAGGCCAGAAGGAGGCGAGATCAGAGCGAGGGATCATTGTCCACAAGTTAATCGATCGCAGATGGCGTCGTGGTCACGGACGAATACATTTTTTTAAATAAAAAAAACAAAACCTAAATGGGTCGCGAAATATACTTGGGCGGCCGTTAATATACCTGGGCGGCCCGCCCAAGTATAGTCTATGTGTGGGAAACCCTGGAGTGTACAATCGACATATGGTCCAACAAATCTACAAAGGGAAGTGGAGCTGAATTGATTAATTGATAGCATAATGTAGAGAAAAAATGAATTGACAGCGGTTTTGCTAATCGCGTATTTCCATTTCAAGAACAATCCACATTTACTTTTTTTTTTATTAACCTTATATATTTATGGTTTGGAATGAATTAGACAAACAAGCAACTTGAAGATATCATTGTATTTTGGGAAATTGTATTTAATGTCCTACATTTTTTCAAACCCAAGTATACATTCTTTTTGATCCTTTAAAAGGAACATAATGTGTGAGCAAAGTTAAAGTGGGGTTAAATAACTTGCTGTTTTTTTTTGCAAAATGATGTTTAACTGGGAAGTTCTTTATTAGAGCTACATGATTATTGAAACAGTTATCACAATCATTTTTGATCAATATTGAAGTCATGATTATTTGTCAAATGTTAATCAAAAGAGCACTGCTTTCACATGTTGGGCTAACGCAGTGGTTCTCAAACTTTTTTGTGGGGCTTTTTTTCAAGCCCCACCTGTCCCTCATCGCTCCAATAAAATGGTAGGCCAAGCTTAAAATTGTCAAATGTATCGTTCTATAACAATATAACAATATATCTATAACAAATAACAGTTCAGAAATAGAGAAAATAAAAATGCAATGGTGTCAATCCTTGCCTCAAATGGGCTGAGTTCCAAAAGTATAGAAAAAGGGCCTACTATGCAAATGTGTTATCAATGGTAGGCCAAGCTTAAAATTGTCAAACGTATTTAAATAACGTCAAGTTCTACATCTTATAACAAATAACATCAGTCAATAATAACAAATAAAATCAATAACAAATAACATCAGTCAATAATAACAAATAAAATCAATAACAAATAACATCAGTTCAAAATAGAGAAAATCAATAACAAATCAATACATTCATACATTCAGGAAATACATTCAGCAATGCAAATGACCAATTGAATGCATGAGTCTCATCACTGGATTATTAGTGACTGCAATGAGCCTGTCTTGCACTACACATCTTTTCAAAACGCGGTTGCAGGCTTGATAATGCCACTCTCAAGTCGTGCTCAATGTTGAGCCTAGATCTGTATTTGGTTTTCAGTGTTGCAACAGCTGAAAAGCCCATTTCACAGAGATAAGATGTGGCGAAGGGAAGAAGAATGTGCACAGCTCTCCGCCCAATGGTTTCAGTTGTGTGTGTGTGAGAGCAGGCTCGGATTCGCCATCGGGTGATTCAGGACTTTTCCCGGTGGGCCGTTGGTGGGCTGCTGCCTTCGGTACGCCGGTACCGCATCCGCCGCCGCAAACACCTGCCGTTGCGAGGCTCCGGCGCAGTGGCGCTGTGAAAGTCCAGCGCTGTTGCGAGTCTCCGGCTGTAACAGTCCACTACCGCCCGCGAGGACCCAGGTTCGATTCCGGCCTGAGGTCCAAAAAGTTTATTAAAAAAAAAAAAAAAATCTCCCGTTCATCGCGTCCAATCGCAACCCACCTATCACATCTCTGCGCACCACCAGTGGGGTGGGCCCCACACTTTGAGAAACGCTGGGCTAACGTGAACATCTTTGCATCAAATAAAGGATTGGTTCGAAGTGAATAAAGTTCTAATGCATCATACAAATATTAATAAAATGGTAAAATTGCATCAAAATAAGACTTATAATATTGTTATTCTTCTTCACTTGAACTAAATGCAGTTAAATATGTTGTCATGTATATTAATTTACTACTCTGGACTGCATATGTCTTATTCACAAAGTTTTCTATAAGCTGGGCTCTGGGAAAAGCGCTATATCAATATTATGTATTATTATTATTTTGTACAATTGAAAGCAAATTTGTGATCCGAATTATATTGAATTATTAATGCTGTCCAACACTTTACACAAACGTAAAACAAAATGTACTTACCTGTATGTAACGCTTCACTGTAAATGTTTGGCTTTGTCCAAAAATGCAGAAACTGAGGTACTGGTTTCAGTGTGATGATGTGCTTCTAGCGTGACTATTCAGTTGTGACCTTTTATTAGAGCACATTCTCGTGTAAATATGTCACAGTAAAAGTGGACTGGGTCAGCTGGAAGCTCGGCAGGAGGAGGGAGAATGTGTCATGAGGAAGTGCTGCAGAGGTGGAGATTTGGAGGGGATTATTGATGTATCTAATGAATGAGTCTTAATGTGTTGTAACTCAGAGGCTGTTACTGACAACACTGCGCTCCTTTCTTTGTTCCCTCCTGGGAGCATCGCACAGTGGAAGCCGGACGGAGGAGGAGGAGGAGCCACGCTCTCCTCTCTTTGTGCTAAACGGAGCTGAAGTTTGGTTCTGAATTAGCACAGCGCTGCTCCTCGTCTCCTGATGATTCTCAGACGCAGCACCCATAAGGCTCTTCAGATTCTTTCTGCAAGGGCAAGTGGGTGGGATTGAAAAGGGAGCAGGCCTCTCCACTGAGACTGCTCGGAAGGAAATCTGTCTGAGTCTGCTAAATAAAGTCTGCTGTAGTATCCACTTCAGAATATAGACATACATCCTGGAGGTTTAAAACATTCATATATTCAGAGGTGTTATTTTGATATTCACAAAAGCTACAGAGCAGAACATCTTTTTCCTTTTTATTGACTTTTAACCATACCTGTAATTTGTTCAAAATACAAACCCATGTTTTCACACAGAGCACACATAAAGCAAGACAAATAAACATTCCTTATCGTATGCCTGAAATCTTCAAGCATTTTATAAAATAAGTGAAAATGTATATATAAATATATAAACTGTTGCCTATAAAGTTACCTCCTCTCATGAAATGATTGTGTTTGGAAATAGTGGAATGTGTCTGAAAACTAAATTATTCCAACTTTATGTGCAACAGTATATATATATATATATATGTGTGTGTGTGTGTATATATGTATACATATATATATATATATATATATATATATCTCTTATAATGTCTTTTAAAGTGCAACATCTTGCTTCAATTCATATACAATGAACTTAATCAAGGACTGAATAATAGAGATAATTATATAAATATATACACACACACACATTTATACACAGCCCTACATAGGTTCATATATGCACATGACAATGAAAAACAAACAAGCTAAATACATATTGGAAGTGCCACTGGTCCAGGTAAAACAAGGTAGGAATAAGTAATAGAATAGAATAAGATGAAACAGAATGTTGGAAACACATGAAAAGTACTGCATATTGTAGTAACATATAAGAATGTGGGTTGTCATTATGAACATTACATTTTTTTTAATTGAAAACACATTTGCAATTCCAACTTTGTTTCATTATCAATCAAACTAATGATTATTTAGCAATATTCACGAAACTGTGTCTCAGGGCTTCTTCACATTTAACAACCTATGAATGTGTCATACCCACTTAACGGGAAGAAACTCAGCTAACTGACGATACGGACCATTCTTAAGATTATTCATTTACCCCTTTTAGAAGTGAATTTATAGTCATCTGTTCTGGGCATGTCATTTTTGAGCCTGAGGCCTGGAAAACAGGCTCCGGGTTTAACAGGTTAAGGATAAATGTAATCTCGCGACTCATTTTCAAACTTATAATGAGAAATCCTTTATTTATCCCTAAGCAGGGACATTTACATTGTTAAAACAAAGGGGACATGGCAAATACAAAATATAACTGCTATCAATTAAATAAAACTCATGAGTATGAAACCGAGGTAAACAACATGATTTAAATAACGTTATAAAGCATTATAAAAAGTGAGTAAACATAAAGTATTGAAGTAGCAGCCAGTAATAACATTTATAAATGGTTTTAATCATTTCAGCTCTTTCTGTAAGATACACACAAATAAGGCTCATAATCATTACAATTGCACGTGTGTGGGTGGGGAGTTCCCTGTTCTTTACTTATAGCAGACATGAGATGACATGTCACATGTGACCTAACATGTATATACACCAGTGTGTGTGTTTGTGTTTTAAGGCTGCCACATGAGTAAGCAGCAGACGGTTGTTTCATTTGATCAAACGGCATGGGGACAGGTGTGTAGGGATAAAACACTTTGGCACAAAGCTGAAAAAAGCCTGCATGCTTTTCTTTCTCACTTTTATCTGATTATCTTTTGTTTGTGAAAGAAACAGGAAGTACACACCTCTTTTATCTTACTATTTCCCTTTTCTAACACTTCTCTGTCATACATAATTACTTTCAATCCAATCCACTTTATTTCTATAGCACAGTTTAAAAACAGAGGGTTTGCCAAAGTGCTTCCCAACGAACAACACAATATAATATTACAAGATTAGATACAAGGCACACATAAAGGCTATGGACAGACAATAAAGCATTCAAATAGGTAGAGCTCAGGCTGACTTGAAAGTGAGGGAAAAGAGGTGGGTCTTTAGGCGGGACTTAAAAGTTTGAAGAGTGGGGGACAATTTGACATGGGGGGGGGGGGCAGGTCGTTCCAGAGCCTGGGGGCTACCGCCGAGAACGCTCGGTCTTCCCTGGTCGTTTTGTTTTGTTTTTGGGACTACCAGCCGCAGCTGATCAGCCGACCTCAAAGCCCTTGAGGGGGTGTACACCTGTAGGAGGTCGGAGATGTACTGAGGGGCCAGCCCATTAAGCCATTTAAAAACAATCAATAGAATCTTAAAATGAACTCTAAGATGGACAGGAAGCCAGTGGAGGGAAGCCAGAACTGGTGTGATGTGCTCATGCTTGCGGGTTCCTGTAAGCAGCCGAGCCGCAGCGTTTTAAGGCCAGAGGAGTATTTTCGCACATTTACTGTCAGTTCCTTGTAATGTCGGTAAGGAACTTTGTCTTGCGGTGCCGGCTGTAGTACTGACTGAATGGATGTAATTCAAAAGTACAAGTTTTACATTTCGGGTTGCAGAAGATTTAAAAAGGTTTTGATAGGACTTGTTGTGTGCAGTGGAAAAGGGATTGTCTGTATTCTGGGGTGGAGTTTGAATCTGCCATGTGGCCATTACGTCATTTTCATAGGTCATATTTATGGCACTTTAACTATGCTAAATAAACAGCCTTTAACATGGACTCACTGGTGAGACAAGAGAGGTGACGGCATGCAGCTGAGTGAGCCTGCAGAGTGAAAAGAGGACATCTACTCATTTTCAGGTTCATGTTTCTATATTGTGCTACTACTGTGATATGTCTCCGTTCTTTAATGTTCAAAAAGGACTACAGTAACATCCACAGTAAACACATTGCTGGCTCTTAATTAGCTAATGCACGAAGCAAGCTTTTCATTTATGACCTATGATGATGGTATAGATCTCAAACTAGGACAATACAGAACACAGATCACTTTTATGACATGTAGGACAATGTATTTTGTATTTCTAAATTGTGCTTGGCAATATGCACTTGTTTATCAGGACTTCAATTGTTTCTGTTTTTGTAACCTGCCAAGGAGCACTTTGTGCTCTAAAAGCACTTTATGTGTCTCATCCTGTCTTTGCTGCAGCACCTCTTTTCACCCTGGTTAGCTGGCCGGCTCTGTGATTGGAAGTAATCAAAGGAGTCCAATGGAGGTGTTTCAGACATACTTTATTAATCCCTCTCCTCCATACACACGTGCAGATAGGAAAGGTGGCAGAGCAGAGAGGCTGCCAGTTATCCAGAGCAGTTTCGAGGTTAGGTGCCTTGCCTCGGCAGTGGCCTAGGAGGCGAACTGGCACCGCTCCACCATTGAGCACCAGCTCAATCCTTTTTTTCTTTTTGGGTCGGGACGTGAACCGGCGACCCTTCGGTTCCAAGACCAAGTCCCTACAGACTGAGCCACTGCTGACTGAGGCGCTACACAGGGATTTTAGCCTTTGCAGCCAATTGAAAAATAACGTATTGAAAAGAATGAAGCATTTGAAATGGTTTAGATTCAGCTGGATTAGTCAATAATTCAATGCGAACAAGAAGAAACTCGTTTTTTGGCAGTTACGGTCAGCCCTGTTTTCTTGATCTTCTTATTTTTCATCAAGATTATTTTCAAATCTCCCAAAACGTGTACTTGTTCAATGTAAAAGAAAGAGAATTGACTTTCTTTATATATTTCCAATAATGACTTGTTCTCGCATTGGTTGAAGCACTCAGCATTTGGTTTTATTCCTTATTGTTCCCTTTAGATCGAGTGACCCCTTGGAAAATGACATGTACGCTCACTCCAATCACGGAAATTGTTCAATTCGCAACTGAAAATGACGGTACTCGAAACTGAAGCAGTTTGTTTGCTAAAAAATACTTGCTTGTATTGCAAGTTGTAACCTAATTAGCTTCCGCAGAAATAAAATGTAAAATGTGACAATAAAGTCAAACAAACGACACAGAAAAGGTTATAAATGCAATAAACAATGGTTAAGGAACGGCGAAGATATAAACCTATACCAACGGGCTAATAGAACAGTTAAATATAAACGGAGAAAAGAAAAGAAAAGAAATTCAGGAGGTCCTTATTTTTACAGTTGCCTTACATGCCCTGACATAACAAATATAATAAAATACACATGGGGTTGAGCATCAATTTGGTTATATTAATATTTCATTCAAACTCTTTAAGTGGATTTGCTTGATTGACAAATTGCACACAGTCATCCGGTGTCTCTATGGCAACAGGAGATGAAGTGACGAAGCTGTGATGCAGTATTGTCCTGTTTTCATACTGGTTCAGTTCAGTGTCCCTCCGTGCCCTCCACATGCATGGCCCGCCTCTCAGCACAGTGTGTGTGTGCGAGTGTGTGAATCTCAGGGTGAGGCTGAGTGTCCCACATACCCCAAAGCACTTCACTGGTGGGAGCTCTGTGGCGCAGTGGGGTAGTGCGCTGGTGTTCGGCTCAGGTTCAAACCCCACGGCAGTCAGCATGTCGTTGTGTCCCTGAGACCCTTCACCCCAAAGTGCTCCTGTGGGGATTGTCCACAGTATTGAGTATGGAAGTCGCTTTGGATAAAAGCGTCTAACATGTAATGAATCTTAGTCACCTGTTTTATTCTCCTTATGGGCATTTAGTTCTGTTGTTCAGTCTGTCAGTGAGGTTGATCATCTGACAGCTTCAGTTTTAGATGATAAGAGTTGGCGTTTGTGTAAGTAGTAAAACAAGTAAAACATATTTACTTAGGATTATATTGACCAGTATGGAGTGGAGCAGTGATTACATATTTTTGTAAGCTGACATGGAAGTTAGCATGCCAAGGGCTCCCTCCACAAAAAACGGTGGCATTGTCTCGATTGGAGTTCAGAATATTTCAGAAAAATAAGATCTTTGGCAAACAAATGATACTTACACATGTTGCACCACCTTTAACACCACTTTTATGATTTCTGAGGCATCATTTCATCATCAGAATAAAGAGATAACACATCGAGGGTGCATGACTTCACGTGACCACCATTAAGCTAAAGGTGGCTAATGTTTGGCGTGATGACACTTAGTAGTATCTTTAAATCACTAGTGGATGTTTAGTGATGTGTTTAATGTCCTTGAACGAAACAAAACAAATATTACGCTTGTTTTTCACCCCAGATCTTATTCCAGGCATCTAACTTAAAACACGTTTTAAAAAGCATTTACTTTGCGAGAACCGCAAGTGCTACAATGCCAACTCATCTCCAGGTTTAAGGACTCATTCCTGCAACAATTAATTGCAACTGCAATGTTAGAAGGAATGAAACAGAGAATCATTGAGATTACCATTTGGTTTCCGTTATAAGAGTTTCTATTATTAATAAATCAATGGATTTATTAATAACATCCGGTGATGGTTTTCATAAACAATTAATATGTTTGAGTAAAAGAAAAGAAATAAATGTTATCAGATTTTCTTATTCAAGCATTTTCAAGTATTCATGCTCTACTTCTGTACGTTTGATGTCTCCATGACAGGTGTGTGTGAGGAACAAATAATGGCACAATAATTGCAGACAGACTGTCTCCTTCACAATTAAACAGCTTTATGGACATAAGGATTAAGTGTCACAACACTTTTAAGACGGCAGTTATGAGTCTGGAGTAAACTTCTGTGTATCGTTCGTTCCGGTGCACTCCGGCAGGACTATAGCACATCGAGATTAAGATTAAACACATTTCTTTCACTTGGGAATACACTTAACTATGGGGAACCAGATTTGCTTAAAGTACTGTTCGTGGTAATTTGAAAACAAATGCCGGTGGTGTCGGATACACACGAACACGCACACAGAGCGGAGCTGAGCACACACACACACATCATGCGCCCCGGTGACAGGACATCTCCTTCATAAAACGAGGGAGAATACTCTGGTAGTTCGATGTGTGTATAGGTGTGTGTGGTTAAACGTAGCAGCCTCGATCTCTATTCAGCGGTTCTAGTGAAGTAAACAGTAAAAGGCACAGCTCTTTGCAGCTGGTGCTGCTCTTCTCAGATTCTGCTGAGTTACACGTTACTGCCTCCAGTGCCCTGTACGACGAAGCCAGTTCAACAGACCCTGGACCTGGATATGTTCGATTTACCCGGCTTAACTGACCCTAACAAACGCGATATCAACTCAGTAAATCAACCAGGGTTTCTCTGTCCGGCTGAGAGCGCGCTCAGGTGAAAGGGACGGGGTTAGCAACATTTGACCAATCACAAACATGGAGACGCGTGCTGACAGCGTAGCGTCATACTTCATGAATGAATAGTGTAAATAGCAAATCCTGCTTCGTAGTACAGGCCACTGGTGCCGCAGAGATTTCATAAAGTGAAGGAGGTTTTCCTTCTATAAAACAGCTGTGGGCAGCAGATACTGTGAGTCACGGACAGGAATCCCTCAATTTAAATAAAACGAGGCCACGCTTTATTAACTCGTGCGCACGCTTTATTAACTCGTGCGCACGCTTTAGTAACTCGTGCGCACGCTTTAGTAACTCGTGCGCACGAGTTACTAAAGCGTGCGCACGAGAAAGTAAAACGTGGCCACGTTTTATTTATTTTTCTCTCTATGAACCCTCCAGGGCTCCGTAGGTTACCACTCCCAGATCTGAACAGTGAAGATGTAGCTGCAGCCTAAAGCCAGTTAGCCTAGCTTAGCATAGAGACTGAAAAGAGCTTCATTCCAGCATCTGTGATCACTCTGGGGCCGCTGGGGCTCAGGGAGGAAATGGGCTTCAACCAATTGTAGGGTCAGTGGTTCAACCCTGCACTCCGCTGACACGTCAATGTGTCCTTGGGCAAGATACTTAACCCCAAATTGGTGAAGTGTATTAAGTTGCTTTGGATAAAAGCGTCAGCTATATGACACATTATGTTATGTATGTAACAAACGCTACTACATGCAAACAATACAACTTAAAGTAATTCAATTGTGTGACTCTAAAGGTCTTTGTTTGGGCTAAATAGCAAAGGGGGAGAATACATATGCACACACTACTTTTCAGTTTTACATTTTTTGTTATGTTTTAAAACGTGCTCTTTTTTTCTTTCACTTCACCAATGTAGGCTCTACCAGACATGTTAGGACACGGCAATGGTTCTAATTATGCTAATTGGACATGCATGTGCAAAATACCATTGAGAAAAGTTGTCCGTACGGTTAGCCGTCACTCTTGTGGTCAGAGGGAATGGATGCAGACAAATACAAATGTTCAGTGTCCACGTGGAAGCTGCATGTAGGTCACATGGATCTGATTTTGTACCGCACATCCTTGTGGTCCAGATAAAACGGGGAAACATGTGACTCAATGCAGATTTAGCTGCTCGCTGATTAGGAAACATCAGATCTGTGTCACATGGAAGAATGGCAAAATAGAATTGCGATGATTTTAGCTGCATTGTGAATTTTACAAGGTCTTAAAGGAAATGTTTGTGTACATATCTGTAATATCTATCTGTCTAATAAGGTTTCACACTAGCACAGGAGTATTATGCCATTACAAATAACCACCTATATGTAAGCTTAACAAGTTCTACATTCTAATAAGAACATACATGTTGCCAGGCAGTGCATGTTACACATTACAATGATTCATCTGCTAAAGAGTGTTTCCAAAAATATAGATCTGTTAACATTTTGAAGTTGTTAACATTCAAATACAAAAAACATGTGACTACAGCTGAGTAATTGATCAACAAAACAATTTACAAGTATGACATGATCAGATTGTAGCCTCTGCAGACCATTTACATGCACTAAAACCGATATAACACTACAGGAAAGGGAAAACCCTAGAAAATATAATAGGGCCTTTTTTAAAGTGAAATGTCCGTGCTATGATACCAAACATTGCTTAGTTGCAGTTTCACAAACCTTAAGATACGTTACCCTTCATTATTTAGTCAAAATAAGCTAGCGATTAATATATCTTCCTCCATGTGGGATTGGTTGAGAGAGCTTGGCAGAATAAAGCATTTTCAAAAAGAAAAGCTTAAACTGATCATAGATAAGCCCAGTTCCCAGTGTGTAGTAATAGCCGATAAATATGTCCTTTTTCGTAATAGATATTGTGAAAATAGAGTTGTGTTAATATGCTATTTAATATCACAGTCTGAACTGACGCCAGTGAGTTCTGAAATAAACCTTCAATGTTTTGGAGTAGTAATAAGACATTGTATTCACTGTTTTATGCTGGAGAGTTAGTTCATAGATATTGAAATGGTCTTGTGGAACTATCTGCGGCCCCCCTGCCTGATTTGTTTTTGAAAGCACAGCATACTGTATATTCAGAGGCATTAGACTACATAACACTGCTCAGAGGTGACAGAGCAGAGACACTGAGGTTGATTTGTAGTTTTGTTCTGGAAGAAAAGTGTTCATGTGTAGCATTTATTCACTTCACTACACCGGTGTACTACTCCTGACATCCAAATCACACAGCAGCTGAAATATAGGTTGACTAAATAAACCCAGTATAGATTTCTTAAAGCCGTGAGGACGAAACATCCACTTTCTCTCATTTACTCTTGTGGGTACATTTGGTGACTTTTGTAGTCTCAACTTTTCACTGTAGAGGTAATGGTATCATTTGTGAGAGACCTGCCTGGCTCTGAGGTGGTGTCTAATATTACAAATAAAAAATATGCCTCAAGTGGCTTTTCAATATTTACAGTGGACGCCCTCTTCTGTCCTGACTCGTTTCTTATGAGCAAGAACTCTCAAGCTGTAGGTGTTGTGTTCAGGGGGGTCAGACAGGTGTGTGAGCTTAGCTTTCTTAATTATTGCTCTAAAATGAGCAACCTGCCGATAAAGACAAGTCTGACACATCACATGTTTAATGTTATCTGGATTTAGAGCTTTCCTGCTTCACTTGTCTAATATGTGTGATGGCTGTGCTGGTTTTTCTTAGGAATGATTTGAAACATTAAACCTAATTCTCAAGTATATTACAACATTTATTTTCAACATTTTAGTTCTATTGCATGATGTAGTGCTGCTAAATACTGATTTGTTCATGCTCTCTGTGTTTCTCCCAACATCCTCTGCGCAGTGCAGCAGTCCTCCGTGCACACTCCGCAGAATGATGGGTTTTAAAATGTGTCTTTTATTTTCACTGTATTACAAATGGAAGTCCTAACAGATTTAAATATCTGGACGTTAAAAGGTGCAGGTATATCTTAATGTGTATATGCACTACTCCCTGTCTCGATTGTTCAGGTGGACTTTCACTAAGAGCTCTCATCTCTTGTTTTTCTTTTTTTCAAGAAACGCCAGGTCGTTCTCACATTCAAGCTCTCCAGTCCAACTGCCATATTTATACGAGTATCATGGTTTTCAAAGATGTGTAAGATATTTCAACTTTTACTCATGTCCTTGAGTTTTTACAAACTCTAATCCTAGTCACATTTGAACTACTTAGGGCTGCCAAATTAATACAAAAATGTATCGAAATGTGAATACTGAAGATTGATATATGCAATCTTTAGAATGCAGGAGGTGGAACATTTGTTGAAGGCTAAATATGTTTTAAATTCAATTTTAAATAAAGTATTGTGGAGCTGCAGAGATATCTCGGCCTAATCATTACTTTGGTACGGATCCTCTTAAAAAAAGTCACACCATAATCATTTCATATATTTTCAATTAATGACAATTATGATTTAAAAATGATGATTCCTTGCTATATTATTGTGAATAATATTGCAATATGTGTCAAAAATAAACTCAATAAGTTATATTTTCCGAATCATGCAGCCAAACCCTACTAAAAATAAGACTTACACTAAATCATAAAAAAGCTTAACCAGTGTTTCCTTAATATTTCAAATATCCTGGAGTGCAGAGGATACCTCCCATCCTAAAGGCTTAAGCCAACCATTTTGTGGGCGTCAGGTAATGGAAACTCATTCATTTGCATAAAGTGAGAGAAACTTTCTCTAGGCGGTGCTTCTGAATGAGTTTCAGTAATATCCTAGAGAGCCGTGCTGTTGAATGAAATCTATTGGCTGTGGTCCTACTCCACATGCCTGCATGAAAGCAACCCCAAAGGCAGGGCTGCTGTACCTGCGTTTCTCAAAGAGTCTGAGATGTGTGATATGTTCTCTTCTAGCTATTGGGAAATAAGTCTGTTTCAACATTTCTGTGCTTTTACTGGCAAAAAGCAAACACTGGAGCAGAAAAGTTTCCACTAAAATGTCAGACAAAGTTAAAGGTGTTGACCCTGACACTAAGTGTTTTAAAAAGAATTCACTGCGATTCTCTAGGCCTGAAAAAATGGCTAATTGCGATTATTTTTGACTGATATTGCAAATGCGATCTGATTTACAGAATTGCATCAGGACTTTCGTTGTCTTTGAAAGATATACAATTATTATGGGGGGACTTTTTAAAGAGGACCTTTACCAAACAAATATATTTGGTTACGTCTGTAGAATGTGATTTGTAGGTCAGGATATCTCTGCAGCTCCTCAATAACACCTCATTGAATATGTTATTTTAACACATGTTTAACCTTTAACACAAATATCCTGTGATTTGAATATTGTCTAATTGTCCTGCCCTTACTCTGTCCTTCATTATTATTTTGAAAAAATCTTTTTAGATGTCTTTTGCGAGGAATCAGGGCTCTCATATTCCAGGAGATGATATTGTTCCATTTTTTTTTTTGAATGAGTGTTTCTGAATGTGTTTCTGTACCGGTTCTCTCTATTGGGATCACAGCTTTCTAATGATTAATCATCAAATTACTCATTTATATTTTTGGTGTGCATCTTAGCAAAAAGGTAAACAATAGTTTTTTCAGTGAAACTTGGCAGTTAGTTAACATAACATATTTTGGGGAAATGTTTGCAGCATGCAGAGATCTATGGCTGTGATGTTATTGTGTAACTGTCAGGTTGCTGTTGTGTAGAAAGACATTAAAGGCCCACCCTCCCCTCTCAGTTTCCTGCTGAATAAACTAGACTAATAATTCCCATATTAATTAGGGCATCAGTGGTCATATGCTGCTTCTGTTGAGAGTAAAGAACATTTGTAACACTTAGCGTGTCATTGAGCAGTGATTTTCTGCTTGTTGTACCTTGTAGATGTTAATTGGTGCCAAATTAAGTGCAAAATGTCAAATGTTCTCATGTAAACACAGCTTCACAGTGGTGGCCTTTAGCTGAATCAATTAGGCCCCGTCAACACCAAGGCAGGCACATTAACAAATGCTCTTTCTATAACAATGGGTCATTTTTCTATCATTTCTAATAACGCACATTTTTATCTTTGTAATAAATGATATGGATTTCACTCTGCACATTAGAAACTCTGTCTACCTGTTGTTTTCCAACGTCTTTCCATTTGTCAAGTAAATTAGCTTTCATATTAAGGCTTTTTTCCTCATTTGTGAAAACATGTCTAAACACACACTATCTGAACAAAACTCAAAATGTTATTTAAAAAAAAAAGAACATTTCATTTAATTTTCAGTTGGTTAACAGCAGAAGTGTACTTTACTGATAACAAGGGCTCTCAATCAAAACAAATATTGAATCACCCAATGTGCATTGTAAACTTGTGATTTATCATGATTATAGAAATGTATCACACATTTTGTATCTGTCCTAAATTAACCTTAAAGGGATATACTGTATATATATATATATATATTTCTTTTTAATGAAGGCAACAGAACACGTTAAAAAAATGGTGCCATTAAAGGAAGTTGGAGACGAAATTTAACATTCAACTTCACAAAATGTTACTCTCAGTGCCATCAAAATGACACAAAACATTGTCAGTGCCGTTTGTTTCGTGTGCGTTTCTGAAAGTAACACAAATGATTTCCTTTTGTGTGAACAGATGCAGTGAAGGGATAGAAGATGAAAATACACAAGAAGGACAAGCAGCAGGTTTGTAATGAACACACACAAACACACACTTAAACAGCACACACACGTTTAGTCTCCTGAACGCCTCTGTCACAGTTCCAGCTGTCTGTCTTGTGTTGTAGAACTGTTCTGTTGAAGGTGTTTTTGTATTCCTTGTTGCATTTTTGTGATGGCTTGATGTTTTTTATATTTATGAGTCGGGCTGAGCAGAGTGATGAGTCTTTGGTGAGTTTGAGGTGACACAGCAGTCTCTCGCTGAGCAAGAGGCCTGCATACTGCAGTGACAGGCTGCGAGCAGCACCGTTACAGGAAAACAGAAGCATTACCTTTTTATTTGTTATTATACCAACTCGATCATTGGATGAAAACAATTATGATGATTCAACATTGTTGTAGTATTACTCATCAACAGCTCAAAAGTCTGTTGTAGTAACTCAGAATCAACTCTTTATTTTCAGCATAATTCAAGTGAAATAGTTTTTAATGCTATCTTTAAACTGTGATATTAAACAGGAACAAATAGAGAGACGAAGTCCCTCCCTTTCCGGGGGACCTCCATGGGACCTTATTTCGGAAAAATTATGTATTGAAGTCAATGGCGAGAGAAAGATTATCTTTTGATCCCGTTTGAATTGTGCCACGAATTACACATATGATGTTTGTCCATTTAAAAGATAATTTTGCAAGTCAAACAAATCTAAATGTGTCGTAAAACTGTGATGTAACACTTTTTTTGTGTGAAACCGCTCAATGAACTACATCTCCCGTCTCGCACCACACACCAAGATGGCCGTCACGTTGGCACATTTCACTTCTTTCTTTCAGAATGAGGCGAAAAGTATTAAAAGAGGTGAAAATCACTCCAAGTCTGGGCATGTTGAGAGCTGTGCATACACACAAGGGGAGTTAGTCGGTTCCGTGAGAGCCAGCATGCGGGACCGGGATTCTGGGATTTGTAGTCTTTCTAGTTGCGTATTTTATTTTTAGGACAAACTAGTCACAGTTTGTCGTAAAACTGTTGAAATATAAGACTATGAAAAATTGCCTGTGGGATGAAAAGATCATTTCCATGTCAAAAAATGACATGGAAATGATTTTTTAAATGGACAAACATCATATGTGTAATTCATGGCACAATTCAAACGGGATCAAAAGATACGTTTTCTCTCTCCATTGACTTCAATACATAATTTTTCAGAAATAAGGTCTCATGGGTCGGAAGTAGATGGGCAGGACTTCGCCTCTCTATAACCACACACCTGCCTGAAACGCCTCCATTGGACTCCTTTGTTTTCTTCCGTAACATAATGACATCACTATGTAACACTTATTGGCTAGTGCTCCGACACATTGTATATGATAGGCTAATGGGAGGGACATTTCTAACTCCTTGACCAATCACACCAGAGCCAGCCAGCTAACCAATCAGAGCAGACTGGGCTCTGGTTTCAGACAGAGGGTGAAAAGAGGTGCTGCCGCACAGGCAGTATGAGAAAAATAAAGAGCTTTTTGAACAATAAAGCATGAAGACATGTCACAGTAGAGACTCTAAATACAACCTGAAAATGAACATAATATTTCCTCTTTAAACACACTTTCTTAACAAACACCAGCTATTTTATAGAAAGGGAACAAATCTTTTCATTAACTGGTCTTGTTCACTGATTTTGGACAAAAAAAAGAATAGCTGGGTTAACTGATCAGCTTCCTGACCAGTTTAGATGAAAATGATGCTCTTTTCAGGTCAACAGGTTGACGTAAGGCACACCAACCTAAATTGTTCAGTAGTAGTGAAGTTTCTCGATTCACTCTCTACAAGCACCAGCAGTGCCATATGAATTGCTTTGCTGTCACAGTGCTTCAAAGTTACAGGAAGGGTGATTAACATAATGATTAATAACGAAAAGATATATGGAAAATGAAACTACCCAAGCAGCTTTGACGATCTAAAACTATTACAAAAACTAGTAAAAGAAGTTGAAAACTCATATTTTCCCAACTCTTCTTATCTGTGATTTTGCTGAAAATCGTTGAGCTTGAAAACAAATGCGTCCTTGTTTAAAACCCATCTGGCAAGTTTTTGATGCGCCAGACATGAGTGTAACATTTTAAATGTTAAGTATTTCTTTATACGCCCTTAAAAAAAGTTCAAGGTTCTTTATTTAGTCATAACAAACTTAGCTACAGTGTAGTTATGCCGATGAAAATCTTGTGTCACAGGCTTCTCCAACAGTGCAACACAAAACACAGATAAACAGAAAAATATAGTGCAAGTAAATAGTAAATAGTAATACAAAAAGAAAAATAGTTTTACAGCCCTGTGGGCCATCTAAGCTAATTTACAGATGGCCCTGAGCCCAATAGAGATTGCCCTGAAAATTACGCCGAGGCGGGGCAGGGGCAGGATCAACTCCTGAACAACAACAAAAAGCCTGCGTTTTATCCAATTTGTACACAACGATGGAGAAACGTAACAAGCAGCAGTGGTCCACTGAAGAGACCAGCTACCTGCTGGGAATCTGGTCTTCCGAAGAGGTACAGAGGAAGATGGAGCACAATCGGCCATTGTTGTTGTTGTCGGTGTCAGCTGTCAGGGGTTTCCGTGCGCTTTGGCTTTATGAAGCAGGCACGCAAACGGTTACGTCATGACTCAAACGATGACGCAATGACGCAGCACCAGTTGGACTCTGGGCAGTGTCAAAAGAGCCGGAGCTAAACCGAAGAACTGGTTCTGAACCTGAAAAGCTCTAGCACGGAGCTTGAACCGGAGTTGCGTTGGTGTGAATGAGGTATTAGCTGTCTGGTGCATTCTCTAGACTGAATTATAAGATGAACCACCACAATATTATATTGTACAATTTCAATTGTATTCTTCATTTCACTTGTTTGTTTGTTCTTGTTTGTGTTTGCTCGCTTGCATGCCCTGCATAGCTATAAGAAACACTTAAGTTGGTCAAGAAAAAAGTAGAAAACATTACATTCAGTTATAACTGCCAACAAACATTATTTACACTATTATGGCCCCTGTTAAAAATGTTTGTAATGTTATCTACTGTAAGTAGGTCGAACGAATGCCTCCTCATCCGGAAGCTGACCGAGCAGACCTGAGCAGCAGTCGAGAGGAGCCGAGCGCATCGGCGAAGCACACACAATGGCGACGTTGTTTGATCGGTCAAAATGTCCGATCAAAATAATTTCCCTTGCCACTTATGTGACAGACAAGAAGAGTATGTGACAGACAAGAATAGTCAATTATAATGTCTAACACTTAATGTGGAGAAAGAGATGTCCTGTATGGGTTGATTGTGCGTTGATCTGTTGGTAATGCCTTGGGGTTCCGGTGGGCATGTAAACAAATGCATAATGCTGCGCTATACTTTGCGGCCTCACCCGGTTGCATAGCGACACTTATTGTTTAGGTGTCTTTTAATAAGCAGGTAGTTATCATTAGCTAGAACTAGCTGGATCTGATCGATATGGACATAAACGCGAGTGAAGTCTAATCTGACGGGAGAGAGAGATCAGCTGCTGCTGACGAGTCGACACGCAGCTCTGCATAATCACATGCAGCGGTGAGCGGACAAAACACACACTTCAGGTTAGAATATCACACGTAGCTATTTTAATTACCTCTCAAACTACCTAAACTAGTTATAGATATGTTTAGTTTTACTGTCGGGTCACTCATTACTGGATCCGCGAGCTGCATGATACTGGCATAATAGATTGCCCGATCGGGCAACCAGCAGGTGAGGCTTTATTGCTCGAGCTAAATACTAGATGGCCCCGGGCCGCGTCTATCGTTTTTCCAACCCAGTTTAGATTTAACCACGCCTACTTCCGCATTACGCAAGGATCGACGTAGCTCTACGCGACAGCGTCATAGACTTCTTCTTCGGCAGTTATAGCGGTCGCGGTAAAGCAGGATATTGAATAGTTGTTTTTTGTCTTTCCAAAGGATTTGTTGACTGAAAGTAAACGATCCTGTAATCAAAGCCATATCGAAGAGTCCTGAAATTGTATTACTGGTGTTTTATCATCTATAAATAGCCTGTGTGCATCCCATAGTGCATCCTCAAATGTTGTTTTCAGGACAAACAAAAGACGTTTTAAATATCTTATCAGCTGGTGTAAGTGCAGAATATTGAATATAACCTTGACTATTACTGTGTACTTCATTTATCTGACAGCATTATGTAATGATACTATTTTATATATATATATATACACACATTTATTCATTAATAAACATATATATATATAAACACACACTTATATGTACTCACATGTATTTATTCATGTATACACACAGATGTATTCATTCATTTATACACACACTCACATATATACACTTTATATTCATTCATTTGTACACACACACACACACACACACACACACACACACACACACACACACACACACACACACACACATACATATATATATATAAAAACAAAACAACACAATATAATAAAAACAGTTGAAATAATAACATAATATGGTATGATCAATTCAATTCTACCCTTTTGTTTTTGCTCCATTTCAATTAAAATATATTTTTCAAAATCAATATCGGTGGGGGCTCTTTTGCAAAGATAATCAATAACACCACCTGACAGTTGTTGCAGATTATACAGCATACTTGTTACTTACACACATGTGCAATGGTCCCAAAAAAGCCCAAATCTGCACTAAAAAAATAAAATACATTTATTAGGCACTCTGAATAAGGGTTGACTGTGTAATAATCATGCCTTTTATGTCAAATGTTATATGTTGTATTATATAACAAAATAGACATTTATAACATATTATAAATGTCTATCTTTAAATAAAATATTAAATAGATACCTTTACATCCTAAACAGAAGGTCAAAACGTTAATATGTTACATG
This sequence comes from Gymnodraco acuticeps, assembly GCF_902827175.1. Taxonomy (NCBI): domain Eukaryota; kingdom Metazoa; phylum Chordata; class Actinopteri; order Perciformes; family Bathydraconidae; genus Gymnodraco; species Gymnodraco acuticeps. The sequence goes on along the minus strand of NW_022992343.1, from coordinate 366,529 downwards.
ACAAACAAAAAAACGAAACATTATAGGCTATATATACAGATGTTTGCTAATGTATCCCTCTTATATCCATCAGGAATTAATATTAAATGATGAATTAACATTACCTCAGCACTGCATAAGTGTGGTCGTCAGTCATATTGACAAAGAAGCACTATTATATTGTATATTAATATGCAGCGTTTAAAAGGATGGTATTTCACATGTCAGATTCAGATTTCGCGGGTGTGCCGCGTCTATGACGCTATCGCGTAGAGCTACGTCGATCCTTGCGTAATGCGGAAGTGGGCGTGGTTAAATCTAAACTGGGTTGGAAAAACGATAGACGCCCCCGGGCCATCGGGCAGTCGTTAATGTCGAGCCCTGTTTTAAAATAGTGAAATAGTGCATTAAGAGTCTATATGCAAGTTATTGAAATAGGATATATAGGTAAATAGATAAATCATTTGTAAGTAGCAGCCAGATGAATATTAGGGATGTTGTTTCAACTGTTCAGGTGTTTAACAGATTTTGCTTCAACAGTTCAGGTGTTTAACAGTCTTATTGCCTGTGGGATGAAACTGTCCCTGAGTGGTGGTTTTAGTCCGGATGCTGCGGTAACACCTGCCAGACAGCAGCAGAAAAGCAAAAAGTGTATCCATTGCTGTTAGTATACTTATTTTAAGCCATGCTGACCAGTGGCGTTTTCTCCCGGAGGCCAAGGGAAGCCAGGCTTCCCCTGTTTTTTCGGATTGTAGTTATAATTTAAATAAATAAATAAAAACACTTTGTTTTGTTTAGATAATTCTCCTTTGCTGTGTGTTGCTGCCGGCCCGTCTCTCCCCCATTCTCATTGAGTATTTTACAAAGAGTGAAACAAACAGCGCCCCTCTAGATGTTATGGTGAAACAGTAGATTGCACTCACTGTTGCGAGAGGAGGCCAGCCGAATCCGGCTTCCCTTGGTGAAAAAAAATGGAGGGATTGACCAATCAGATGAGGCTTACGTGATGCCCCTGCCAACCTGTGATTGGTCAGGGCCATGCCAAGGGAAGCCAGAGGCGGCTGGCTCCTCACAATCCAATCAAATCGCATCAACTTAGTGTTGCAGTGACGCGTCCTAAAATCCGGAAGTAAGCTGCTCTCGGTTTCCCTCGACAAAAAAGCAATGGGATTTCTCCATAGGATTTAGGGAAATAGCTCGAAATAAGGTCAGTGGAAAACGAACCTGTTAGATAAATGCAAGTTTTGTTCAGTCGGATAATATCCACATGTCTACCCTACTTTTATAATTTTCTAATCATAAATCGAATCGATAGAAGATAGATAGCGTCACTGCATCACTCTCACCGCCGTTGGAAAGTAGCAAGCAACTGAAGCAAGTGCAATTATGGAGGGTGGAGATTTGGAGTATTTCATCAAACATAATTGTACTAAACTTCCGCTACAGCAGCAACAACAAATACAATCTGATGACAGGCCAATGCCCAAACTGGAGCTGTGTCCAGCGAGAAAAAAAGGAGCGAATCGGACGTAAAACGTTAAAGGTCTCCGATCGCCGGAATCAGTATCGGCCGATACCGATAGCCGATCCGATCGAGTGGGCGGGGCCTAAATGGAAGATTTAAACATCACTTTAAATCTTCAATTTCAAGTGATGTTTAAAACTCAGTTAATGGGGCTCATTCAATGGAGCTTCCACAAACAACAATCAACTTAATTATTACATTCAAATGATGTACATTATTCAAGTTTACATTCACTTTGGAGAATAACACGGGAGAAATTAGCGGAAGCGCTCTCTTTTCCTCCCTCTCTCCCCCTCTCTCTCTCTCCTGACAGCCTGTCAGTATCTCATGCAGCTCACTGATACAGTAATGAGTGACCCGACAGTGAAGAGTACATATATTTATAATGACTAGTTTAGCTTGTTCCAGAGGTAGATAAAATAGCTAAGTGTGTTAGGTCTAACTCTTGTGTGTTTCGTTCTGCCTACCGGTCCGGCGGACGGAGCTGCAGGATTTCTGCTTCACACACGTTGCATACCGCTATTTTACTGTATTTTTCGGACACCTTAAAATAATGCCAAACTGGTGAAGCCATTTTGGCGAGCTTGTTTTGCCGCACACAGAAAAAAGTGTCATGTATTTTACGTCATGCGATCGGCTCTCGCGATCTGCATGTTTAGAGAGCACCGATCGATCGGTAGAGAGTGAGTATCGGCCGATCTCGATCGGTGACCGATCGATCGGAGCATCCCTAATCATCAGCATCTGTTGTACTGTATGTTACACAATGTTTCACAATAATGTTTTGTAGGCCAACCTCGAAGTTAGCATCACATAGGCTACTTTAAAAAAGTAAATGGAAGTTTGCCATTGGCTTTTGGAATATTGCAGAAAATGAGCTCTGTAGCAAAGACACACGCAGGGCCGCCCCTGGCCAACTTGAGGCCCCAAGCGAGATTGTGTGATGGGGCCCCCCCCCCAAAAAATGTGTTTGGGACACCAAGTAGTTTGGATTCCAAAATGTTTTGGGAGACTAAGTAGTTTTCACATTTTTTTTATCATTAACAACACAGTAACATATTTATACAGTCAGGTCAATGTGCATGTATGTCTTTCAGTATGCATTTACAAGTGAACACGTCTGCATTTCCTGGATGCAAAGTCATCAACAAGGTCATCGTATGACAGCTGCTGTGCCAACTGTGCGTTGATGCTTATGATAGCCAGGCCACCTAAGTGTTCTTGTGCCATTGACGACCGGAGGTATGTCTTCATAAGCTTGAGTTTTGAAAAGCTTCTCTCAGCAGACGCAACTGTAACAGGAAGAGTTACTGCAATGCGGAGGGCAATCCAAAGATTTGGGTACAGTTCCTGTAACTCTTTTTCATGGAGAAATGACAACATCTCCAGAGCAGATTTTGGTAGTGGCAGCTTTGGGAGGTTGATGATCTCCTGGACCATCTCTGCACCATCAATATCAGACTCTCCTGCTGCAGTCAGTGTCTTCTCTACCTTGCTGCAGTGTTTCTGCAAGTCACCCCTGGGCATTCCTTGAAGCTGGCTGAAATTAAGCAGCACTCCAAATTTCTCCTTGACCTGACTAAGTGTCTAATCTCTCTTGCAGTGATTTGAGAGCAGAGTCAACAACAGTGTTAAAAAATGTCACCTCAAGCTTCTTCAGAGCATCACTGAAGGGCTCATCTGCAGCTTCATACCCAAACTGCCTTTTTGTACTCCTCAGCCTCTTCACCTTAAGTTCTGGCTCTATGTTGAGGATCTCACAGATTTCCTTGGCAGTTGACTGAGCATCAGTAAACCCGGACTGTCTGTACGCTGCAAGAGAGGATTTTGCAGTTTCAATGAGTCTGACAGCAATGTCAAGTTGCATTGAACTGGACCAGCTTATTCACCTGGTTTATGGTGGTGAGAATGTCAAACCATACCACTGTGCATATCAAAAACCTGTATGGAGCCACTTCTTCAGCCTGAGCTTCTACTTTGGCAATTGGGTCATTCACAGTTTGCCTTGCCTCAAGGAGAGCTTCTCTGATTTCTTTTGTCTGATGTCTGACAGCGGCAATACTCTGAAGTCTGCTCTCCCATCTCACATCACTCCAGGACTTCAGTGTTGTAGAGGAAACTTCTGTGTAGCTATGCAGTGGGAGTCACCGACTCAGGAAGGAGACACGGGAAGAGCAGTAGCTTTGATGTCAAACACATGATGGTTTATTTGGAGTTACGGCCGGAGGATTCACATCACAAGTCCAAGAGTCAGAGGTTCTGACTTCACAGTAGAGTTGCCACGTCAATTCTGGAGAGCCTCTCTCTTGCCAGCCCATCTAACTGGTTTCGCAGAGAGTCAACAACATATTTGAGAAGATAGCCTAAACAGTGTGGGAACACTGAGCTACTTGCCTCGGACACCTATGACCTCGAAGATTTCACCTTGGAGTCCACAAATACAGAGAAGGAAGTGTCCCAGTGTACCCACAACACAGACCATCTGTGACCCAGTATTGACCGGTCACAGAATGGGAACAATAACATTATTGGCTAAGCAGCCTGTGTCCTTAAAGAAGGTAAACAGACATCAAGGTTTGTCCTGTATGTCACATCTTGGCGTCTATGACAATTATTTCCATAACAAGTGTCACATTGACATGTTTGGTCAAGATGCTCCATCGCTGTGTTGCTCCTGAAAAGAAATTGAACAGCTTCTGCACATATCCAAAATAGCCTACAGCATCTTTAGATGACTTGGCTGAATCTGCTATTACAAGATTCATGGTATGGGCTCCACAAGGTACAAACAGGGATCTTGGGTTTTTGTTGAGCAGTCTTGCTTGTACACCTTGGTTCTTCCCTTTCATGTTTGCCCCATTGTCGTAGGCCTGTCCCCTGCAATTGTCAAATGGAATCTGCAGCTCTACAAGTTTGTCCAGTATCACATTTGACAGGTTCAGACCAGTAGTTTCCTCCACAACCACAAATCCAAGGAAGTACTCCTTAACCTCCGGCTTGGGTTCGAGTTCCACAATGCGCAGTACAATGGACATCTGTTCCTTGTGACTCACATCTGGGGTGCAGTCGAGGATGATGGAATCATATTTGGCCTCTTGCGCACAGGAGACAATAGTTTCCTGGACTCTGTCACCAATTATCTGAATCAGTTGGTTTTGTATTCTCTGTCCAAGATAGTGAGTGCGGGTGTTCTCATCTTTTATTTTTGCAAGGTGATTTTCCATGACAGGATCAAACATAGCCAGCAGCTCAACTTCCTTCAAAAAGTTGCCGTTATCTAGCTCGTAAAGCTGTTGTGAAGAGCCCCTGAAAGCCAGATTTCTGGAGGCAAGTGACAGTGTGATGCCAATGAGACGTGTGAGGACGTTTCGCCATCTTCTCCTCTCTCTCTCTAGCAGAGTCAGCTCCTGCTGGTCAATTGTCTTGCTCTTTCTGAGACGTGTCTCAAGTTCCCTCCATTTTAGCATTGACTTTGTGTGATGTGGGTTGTTGTCATGACTCTTGAGAGCAAAGCTAATATTTGACCAATCACCAAAGCCCTCTGTAGTCAGCTTTACGTCTTTGCCACTAAAAAGCTTGCAAGAAAAACAAAACACAGAGTTGTTCTGCTTTGAATAAACAAGCCAACTTCTTGTCACCTTCTCTCCATTGGCAAGTGAACGATTGGACAGACCATGGTGAAAGCCTCTTCCATCGTTTTTAGGGTAAATGAAATTTGACCCAACTTTAAAAGGCCCACGGCGCACAAATTCTATCCGTTCAGTATCTGAGAAGTGTGCTGGCCAAAGAGCAGGATCAACTGGTTGTGCACTAGTGACGGTGCTTGATACCTCACTGATTGATGGATCTTGTAATGTGCTGGGTGCTGCTGCGTCTGCAACTGTTGAGCCGCTGGTTGACGGGCCTGGCGGAGTGTTGGTTGCTGCTGGGTCTGAGGTGATGCTGGTTGATGGTGGGGTACTGGGTGCTTCCTTTGTGCCTCCCTTTTTCATACATTTCAGCAATGACCCTGGAAATGCAGACAATAAATCCATAATTCAAGCAGACTTAAGATATGTTTTGATCTTAATAGTGCACTACAGAATGAATATAGTGAAAATACTAGCCTCAAAAAGATAAAAATATAATTAATGCAAATAAACTACTTCTACTACTAATAATAATAATCATAATCCTAATCAATTCAATAATGTAAATACTATATTATCATAATATCGTTTTAATATAGTCAAGACAAAACATGCTTATTACATGCTCAAAAACTGATATTTCTTAAATCTGTATTCAAATGTAACAATGTATCAACAACTACACAGCTACAAACACATTTCTATCAGTATTTATCTGTGTTGTGGTTGACATGATGATGACAGTTAGGAGTTAAGGGGAGAGGCTGAGCATCACCATGAAATGTGCAAATTGACATAAAAATAAAATAAAAGGGGAAAAATGCTCCATGTTTTTTAGGCTGTAAACTTGAACTGTTATGGAAGCCAAGTAAACAGTGTATCACTCTTCCTCCTGTACATTAGCAGGTAAAAGGCATCACATACTTGAATGAATGGTAAATAAAGAATGCTGGAAATAACTGCATCTCCATTAGCCTGCTATGCAGAGACTGCCTTCTTCATGTCGTGAATTGCAGCTGATGTGTTTAATATGGCAAAAGTTTGAAATTTGACTCATAATACAACATTAGCAAGTTTGGAAATAACCCACCTTCGAGTGATGCTCTAGTTTCTTCATGTTTAGTTTTTTTTTTCCTCTTGTTTGCGCCGGAATCATACTGTCTTTTTGCCGACATCTCTTCACCTGCTGCAATGATGATGATGGCGATTAATTGCAACGGTGTCGGGTTACAGACAGGCTCCCCTGTCACCCGCGCGTTCGCGCGTAAACTGGGGTGGTGCGCGCAGTTGCCGACTTGCTCCCATTTTTACCTTGTGTGCTAGTGCTAGTGCTAGTGCAGCGGAGCAGCGGAGCAGCGCGGCTGAACTGCGCGGAAATCGCGGAGAGCTGAGGCCCTCTGGGCGGGGCCCCCTCGGCAAGGCGGGGCCCCATGCAGCCTGCGTGATTGGCCTGTAGGGAGGGGCGGCCCTGGACACACGTATGATTAAAATGAACTACATCAAATGTCACAACCGCTAAGCTAAAGGCGGCTAATGTTTGGTGTGATGACGTTTAGTGGTCTAATTTATTCACTTGTTACCAGCTGCCGTTTTTATGACGCTTAGAATCTTCGAACATTCATGAGTGGGTTATTACTAGGGATGCACGATAATTATCGGCCCGATAATTATCGGTCCGATATTAGGAATTATGACGTCATCCCGATAAACCCGATACCAGTATTAATAGCCCCGATAATATACAATATATTTTTTGGGTAAAAAAAAGAAAAAAATACTGCGGTGTGGGTGGATTGGGATGAGGGGCGCTTGTTTTTCACTCGGCTCCTCCCGTTTTGCCAGTACTGTGGTATTAGTGGTTTAGGAAGAGGGGAGTTTTTCACAAATCCAGCGCTCCCTAACTCATGCCTAGCTGTGACGTAAATGGTGTGCGGCCGTGAAGCCAGGTCAGTAAACAAACATGTCGTCGGTGGTATGGGCGTTGGAGCTATGTGCAACTCAAGGCATATGCCAATCATGTTGCGCACTATCCGTGCTGAGTGTGCTGACTTTTCGTACAATGTCCCACTGTCTGGCTTCCTGCATAAAGTCAAGTGCTCGGCGCAGTTGTGGCGAAATGTCGCTCCTCTGTTTTCATTTAAACAGCTCCGTATATCCGTTAGCGCAGCTAGCTAGCACCAGATGCTAACAACAACAATGCACGTAAGGTCTCTCTCGCTCGCTCGGGCCACACATACACACACCCCTCCCGGTCCTCCCGATGGCCAGTCGGTGCCTGCCGGTGAGCGTGGAAGTGTGGTCTGCCACAAGCGGGCGACAGGAGCGGGGCTGTCAGCATCAGCTTGTCGATGGTATTTTAAACTCGATGCGCTCTGAAACTACGGGGCGGCGAGGAAAAAAAATACACATGCGTTAATCGCGTTAAAATAATTAGTGGCGTAATTTTTTTTTATTATCGGTCTTGAGAAGCAGGAAGTTATCGGTATCGGTATCGGTTTCAAAAAACCAATATCGTGCATCCCTAGTTATTACCTTATGTCGTAGAATAAAACTTCTCTCTCTTGAGTTTATGATAACCAGAGATCTTATTTCAGGCGTTTAATGAACCAAATAACCAAATAAAAAAAAACTATAACTTTCAGACAAACAAACCAAAAGTGCTGTAATGCTAACTCATTTCCGGGTTTGAGGACTCATTCCTGCACCACTTTATTGCTAGCATGCTAAACTAAGATTAGCATTGCAGCAGGGGGAAGTTTAACTGCAATCACAGGTTAGCAACACATCCAAACATAATATTTGAGAAGAAAATATTTAAAGCATGTTAGGGGCATAATTGGGATTTAAAACAAAAACACAATTTGCTTGTATTTTAGAACAGAGTGCGGTCTTACAGTAGCATCAGCCTGTGTGAGCGGAAGTGATGACATTTTCACTGATACTGTGATGGTGTGTATGGTATCACATCTACATTTCCAATTATCTGATTATCTGCCTGCCACATCTTGAAACAACAGAGTGACAACGTCATCACGGCAATCATGTGTAGAGGAACTGATGTGTGTGTGGCAACATTCAGAGAGGCTGTAATAGCACTGACAATAAAGAACAAGCTGACAATTGTAATAGCATGTTCTCCTGCATGAACAACACACTGCTGTGTTGGTATGCTGTTCAAAGTGAAATGTCTTGTTGAACAGTGAGGTTTTGGGATCTCACAGGTGTTTTCAGGGAGGAGCATTGTCACATTTATGATCTTAATCTTAAAAAAAAACGCTGGTCTATGGTTGCTGTCGTAAATCTGGTTAAGTTGACTTGACATTTCCTTCTGTTATTGTTTGTAACGATTTCTGGGTTCTGATTGACTTTTTTGATAGAAATGTAGAATTTGTGCTGGCTGTTGCAGTTTTGAGGAAAAATATTTAATGTAGAAGTGCTGAATAATTTCTATGTAGTTAGATACGCATGATCAATGGGCCCTATTATGCTGTTTGGGTTTTCCCTTTCCTGTAGTGTGTTATATACGTTTGTGTGCATGTAAATGGTCTGCAAAGGCTAAAATCCCAAAGTTTCCCCTGTGGGAGTTTCTCTCCCCTTTTTTACTTATGAATCTTTAATATTATGACCACAATTCTTGTATAAATCATTAAGTCAGAAATAGTGAATATTTTCCTAGATTCCAAAGTATTTATTTTCAAATGTATAGTTTCATCTGACTAATGAACCCCAAGATATAACACTGAGCTGCAGTACTCTTATTTAGAGACTGGAGCTTCTCATTTCCCGGGCATATTTCTTGATATATGACCTAAATATTTAGTGAATTATCATGATGGTTTACAATGTATTCCATTTTGAATGTTTTGGTGATTTTTGCCTTCATTAGAAAGGGGGATAGAGAGGGGATATGCAGGAAATGTCCACAGGCCCCACCATTTATTTAAATGTAATTGATTAATCAACCATTTGTTTTAGCACTTTTTTTTAACATTTGAAACACTAATGATTTATATTTGTGGTGGCAGCATTACCATTTAAGTGCCCACACATGTAATGAATACTTAATAACAAAGGTCTATTCTGTGCACTGAAACAGGATTTGATTTCCACCAGTAGTTTTTTCTCAACACAATCTGTGAATTAGCAATTGCAGAGTGAAACTGGGTTCCCTGCACTTCAAGGTAAAGCAGAGGAAATACAGAATCTAGGCCTCAGAGAGAGAATAGTTCACTTTGATCATCAGTACTCAGCCAAACAGCAGAAATGATGCAGCTTTCTCTTTTTCGCCTCCTCTCCTTCTCTCCCTTCATTCTTTTCTTATTGGGAGTAAGAAGAATGTAGCTCTCGTCTGAGCAGGAATTCAATTTCTTAAGCTTGTTGGTGGACACTTAAAGAACAACTTGCAGATCAGAGACCCCAGTGAATAAATGTGTAGGAAAATGATGAATACACTAGATTTTCAAAAGAATATACAGAAATATACACTACAGTGACATCTGGCGTTGTTTTTGTAAAACATTTTTACTTCCGCATAAAAAAAGACCACCCGCGTGTGACGTCACATCAGGGAGAGCAGCCGGTCTAGCGTATGAATAAACATGGTTCACGATGCTAGTTTTGACACAGAAGTGGTTTAAAATGTATATTCGAATGCATATGACGGACCACAACCATATAATTATGAGCCTGCTAGGCGTCCAAGAGACCAGGAGCAGCCAAGGATTAGAAGGAATAACGGCCATCGGAGAGAAATGGAGCTTTGGTGTGTGGAGAACCAGTGGAGAACTGAGCAGCTGTCTTGGTGAGTGACCGGCGTTAGCTACAGTTAATGTTAGCTAACGTCAGTCACATCATTGTAAAGTTAGCTATCACATATCAGGCTATAACTAAAGTAGTATTGATAATATAGTAACGTTACTGGCAGGACTGTTGATATTGATCCATAACAGAAACTAATGCGCAAGTATCAGCCGTATCTCGCGTTACCTAATGCAACTCCACACTACATCTTACGGTGCTGTGTACCGGAGGGGAGAGAGAGAGCAGCGAGGGGGGGAGAGAGAGAGCAGCGAAGGGGGAGAGAGAGATGTAATACGGTTTCCTGATAAACGTTTTGTTTGATAGGCCTCAGTTGTGGAGAGTATGTGCTGCAGGGAGGTGGATGCACCTCGCACCCAGGAACGCAAGCTAGCTCCGGTCCTTTTCCTGTTAGGGAAACTGTGGGCTCGATGTCCTGACGCTGACAGGCTGGACAAACACAATAGCTCACCATGATTACAAATTGTGAAATGCAATGTAAAATTACCGAAAAAATACCAGCTCACTAAATCACAACCGCTCAAACCAACTACAAACTACTACCGCAGATTGGGCAGAGAAGGAGTCTGAGAAAGTTACTCCCCTATGTGACGTAATATGACGCGTTTGACGTATGACATTAAAAAAGCAGTTTTTAGTAGCAGAGCTCAAAACGGCTCCTTCCCCTCTGAATTCCTGCCCTTATGTCTCGTAAAACATATCAAATCCTGCATTCACTTTTTTTATTGTAATTTCCAGGAAAGGTTAAGCATAAATGTAGTCAAAAAGAACGACCTGCAAGTTGCTCTCTAAGAACGTTTAGTCTGGCCTTTAGATTCCCAGAAATGACTTGTATAGGCAGATGGATACATAACATCACACTTATTAATAAATATAAGAAGCATCATGCTCAGTTTAGTCACAGCTTTGATTCAGCTCTGATACAAATGTATTGGTATTATTTGGGTTGCCTGCAGCCCCTACATATTTTACTAATCCATAATTAACCACCGGTTACAGTTGTTTCAAAATGACATTCAAAACAGGTCCCTGCATTTAAAAGCTTTAGATGATTTATGGTGAATATTATCAAAACTCCCTTTGCTTCCACCCTTCCTCATGTATTCTTCCTCACAGCGCCTGTTGAGATTTATGTCAGAAATGATCAGTATGATGTGGGAAAATAGGAGCTTTTATATGCCATTAAGTATTGTTTTATGAGGTGATAAAAGAGCCTTATGCAGTTTAATCATAAGACTTATGGAAAAATATTGGAAATATATGAAAGGGATTTATAGAAATGATAACCAACAGAGAAGCAAACAATAAAATATCGAGGCAGTAAAATACACATATCAAAAAGGTTACTGAGAATAGTAAAATAATATATTTAAGTAATGTAATAAAAGCAGTCTTCTGATTAGCATTACAATTGTTTATTGTTTTTGGCCATAATCGCATCCCTTATTAGAGAGCACACTGTAGAAACAGACAATAATTGAAGGGTAGCAACAGCTGATGTTAAAGGTGGGGTAGGTAATTCACTTCAGAAACACTTTTTGTTATATTCCATGGAATGCACTTAACATCCCGATAGCAATGAATGTATTAAATGCTTTGACAATAAATACATACACATATTTCATCTGTGGAAGCCGTGGCGCTGTAAAAAGCTAGATTGGATGGCCTACCTGCCTGTCAGCCTTCCATCTCGTGCACAAACGTATCTCGTGCCCTCATTGGTCATGTGCGCGTTCGTGTGTGTTGGAGGAGGGGCTCTGTAAGGCAGTCTGAAGGAAGGGGCAGATTTTTTTCAGCTGCGTACTTTCAAATTCTAGCGCACTCGAGCTGGTTTCTCCATTCTTACCTACCCTACCTTTAAACTGGGGGACCTTGTGATTATATCATGTGTTTTGTAAACTATTAATCGTCTTTATTTTCTGCTTTTACTTGTTCTTATCTAATTATATGATCTAATGATTATTTTTGGCTTTTGGACTATTTGGTGGGCCAAAAATCAATTACAAAACATATCAGCCCCTGAGAACCGATCATCTGTGCCTTTTAAGAAGGCGAGTTAATCTATAAATAAAAAACAGATTATTGTATGTTTTGTAGCCCATCCTCAGTGTATATGTGTTCAACACAACTATAGCTGTCTCAGATCTGCAGAATGCTATAGATTTAGCAGCAAGCATTTAGAGGCCCAAGTTATCATCCAGTTCTCCATTTTTGCTGGGCACGACTGCTAAAAAAAAAGCATCCGAAACACTGAGTCATTATCAGAGCCAATATTCTTATTATAAACGGGCATGGGTTTGGCTAAATGTGAGTCATCTTTTTTTTCCCCGTATAGATTTTTTAAGTTAACCTTCAGTATATAAAACAAACTTGTCTACATGCCTAGAATAATGTAGTTGTTAAGCTGACCTTTACTTACAGTATGTTGTTACAGCCTCAAGTAATCGTTATCACAAGCACTGCTATCAGATTGATAGTTCTAATAGTAAGTCAGGAGATAGAAAACGTTTGATCTGTGTTTCTCTACTTACAGTTTTTAATATGTTTTGACATGTGTCATTTTACTTTTACGAGTAAGGGCTTGATTAACGTACACTTATTTCAACCTGCTAAATTATTTTAATTCCTTCAAAAAACTCTTGAAAGATGCCCTATCATCCTCATTTTCAGGTTCATATTTGTATTTTGTTCCTCTCCTGTGACATGTTTACATGCTTTAATGTTCAAAAAGCTCTTTATTTTTCTACCCCTTAGTCACTTACAAGATGTGGGAGCCAATAGAAGCACGAGTGTTATATAGTGATGTCACTGTGTTCAGGAAGTAAACAAAGTAGTCCAATTAAGGTGTTTCAGGCGGGGGGAACACAGGGATTTTAGCCTTTGCAGACCATTTAAGTACACAAAAAGCTATATAATACGTTAAAGGAAAGGGAAAACCCCAAAAAGCAAAAAAGGGCCTCTTTAAATGTGATGTGCATCCTTTGTTACAGAAAGGCTGGAACATGCAACAGGGCTGTTCACACATTAGCATAGCATAAGTGTTAGCCGCACCCTAAATCTGTTTGGCGTTGTTGCCGTTAAAGAAAGAGACAGCATTGATGAGACTGCAGTGCACTTGGTCTATATTTGTGACAGAGAGACAGACACGGTGTGAGGGAGTGTGTGTGTGTGTGTGTGTGTGTGTGTGTGTGTGTGTGTGTGTTTGTTTGTGAGGCGTTATTATTGATTCATAGGCAGCGTGGTGCAGGCAGCCTCCTTCAGCTGTGTTTGGTCGGCTTTACTGGGCTGGCAGAGGCTGCTACACTGCAACGTGTCACTGGAAGCTGTGTGTGTGTGTGTGTGTCTGATAGACTGTTGTTGTGTATGTGTCTTTTTGTGTGTATCTGTGTTTGCATCAAGGAGAGACCGACAGTGTGTTTTTTTTGTGCGTGTAGGCATCCATGTACGCACATTGAGCCGTGAAGCTTGTAAAGATGGGCTCATGTCAGTGTGTGTGTAGGTGTGTGTTATTAAGAGGGGTTGTTGTAAGCCATGTGTGTGTATGTAGTCAGTCATGTACGCACATTGAGCCATGCAGTGTCAGTGGGGGAGTGAGTGAGCAACTCTAAATGTGCATGCCTGTGTAGTCAGTCATGTAAGCACATTGAAGCATGACGTGTGTGTGTGTGTGTGTGTGTGTGTGTGTGTGTGTGTGTGTGTGTGTGTGTGTGTGTGTGTGTGTGTGTGTGTGTGTGTGTGTGTGTGTGTGTGTGTGTGAGTGTGTGTGTGTGTGTGTGTGTGTGTGTGTGTGTGTGTGTGTGTGTGTGTGTGTGTGTGTGTGTGTGTGTGTGTGTGTGTGTGTGTGTGTGTGTGTGTGTGTGTGTGTGTGTGTGTGTGTGTGTGTGTGTGTGTGTGTGTGTGTGTGTGTGTGTGTGTGTTGCAGTTGCTTTGTTGTTGTGGAGATGGATGGCGGCTGGTCGGGTCATTACTGAGCCCGAGTTAGCTCAGCGGCTAATTTTAGCTTGTAGGTTACCTGTTACTGTGTCTGCTGAGTGTTTTTCATGTATGAGGAGGCGAAGCACGGGAACGTGTAGCGAGGTGAGCGTGGAGATTGTTTATGTGTATGTATTAAAAACCCATTATCTTGGATTAAAAAGCTGACAGGCATGTAAACAAAAATTATGAGCACGGGGGTTTAAACCTGATGTGTTATGCATCTAAACCCCAGACTTTTGTATCTCGCTTCTATGTTAGTTCTTTTGTTTGATGAGTAGTTTAACATGGGCAGAGATTTAATCAATAGTAAGAAAGTGAGATGGGGTTGGGAAAGATTCCGGGTTGATGAGAGTTGTATATCCGGGCAAGCTGCACAAGCCTCATAAGGATTTCAAATATGATTTTTAAATCAGTCTTTTTTAAAGAATGTGTGTGTTGTGTTCTGAGGGGAGGTTCACACCTAAAGGTCAGGTTTCTAAAAACCAATGTGAGGTTTTTTCAATTTTCCAAGTGGTTCGGTTTAAGTTCACAATGGAAACATTTAAACTTTTTAGAAATGGTATGTCATTTTGTTGGAAACATCATTTGGTTATTGGTCATACCCATCAACGAGCGTGCTGTACGTTCCTATCCTGAGACAGTGTGGATTTCATTGTTAAATTTGACTCATTTACAACTCAGTGTGAATGAGATGGACAGAAATCAAAACATGCTGCCCATGATGCACAGGCTTATCCAGACTTGTGTGCTAAAAAATCGACAACATTAAATACATCACTTTGCACAGTGTCATCGAGTCCCGAGAAACTTGACTTGTTAAAGAAATAATAAGGACGGTATATATATGTCTTATTTCTTTAATTGTTATCAGGTTATAATTTGGAACGGAGTTTCGTTTCCAATGTAAGGGTCGCCAGCTAGCTATCCATTATCTCATTTGTGCTTTATAATCAGTAGGGGTGTAACGGTTCACAAACATTTCGGTTCGGTACGTACCTCGGTTTTTAGGTCACTTTTCGGTACAGCAGAAAAAATGATCACAAAACATAAAATATATATATATATTTTTTTATTATTATTAAACTGTGAAATTTGTAATAGCTTTGGCTCAGTCTGAACTTTCTGCGAGTAGTGGAGGCTTACATGCTAGCGGGAGTTGGGTTTGCACTTCAGTCTTTTTTCTTTTGGTACCGGTGATATTCACGTTCGGGTGATGCCTTTTCAAGAGTGTGCACGTTTGATGTATTGCCAGCCGTGTAACCAATGTTAGTTGAACAATGCCGACAAACAGCTTTGGTTCGGTCTTTGATAATGTCTTCTGGCCAATCAGAATCAAGATAACAGCGTGGTGTTGTTGCAGGAAGTCCCGACGGAGAATACTTTTGCTGTAGTACATCTCTATATACATCGACACAACATTACGTGTTGATAGAAATCAACACGTAATGAAATAAGACCCCACGGTTTGATGATTGATAGGTGTGTGGGCTGTCTTTCATTTTGACACACAGAACAATGTTATAATAAACATACATACTGTATGTGAAATGGATAAATCTGCCTTCTTTCATTTATCTTTCCATTCCCACAACAATATACATAAAGAAATGGCATATTTTGGACATAGTTCGAATGGTGATTAATCATGATTAATTAATTTTTAAGCTGTGATTAATCTGATTAAAAATGTTAATCGTTTGTCAGCCCTAGTTCTAAAATGACTCTTGTGGTGTTCATTACAAATAGAATACCTTGTAAAACATACAGTATTTCAATCAATGAAGTAAATGTAATGCACCTCAGTTCAGTCGTAGATCAGAAGCACTTGTTTATTGGATGTGTTGAGTTAGCCCAAAGGTAAGCATAATTCTGTTTGTCCTGTGATACGCCCTTTGCTTCAGCCTTCTCTTTACGTCACGTGAAGTTTGTGGTAAAATGCAAATGTGCCCTACTTGGCGAGCAGAGATTCTGCTTGTACTCATTCTGGTGGCCTACATACTCGCATGCCCTTCATCATTTCAGACACATTTTTAAAAGGTTCCAATTCATTTCCTGTACATTTAAATTGAAAACAGTACTGATAGTGACTTTCTGGCCCTATTTGGTCAACCAGTTGAGTTGGTCCCAGTCAGGGTTCTCTGAATCAATGAATTCTGGTTTATTATCCCAGCCAAGTAGTCCATTTCAGTTAACCCAAGTGCAGGGGCCTCATTTATAACGCCGTGCGTAGGATTCACGTGGGAAGGTTGCTTACGTAGTAGAAATAAAAAAAATAGATACAGACATTTTCCAACATTTTCCGATTCACCAAACATTGCGTACCGACGAGGAAAGTGCGTACGGCACTTCCTACGCCGGTTTCCCTTTATAAATCACAATCGACTCGAAATGCGGTGCAGCTTTTGCGAGCTTCACGTAATGCCCATATTTGCCTATAAACAGTCAAAGAAACGCCCATTCATTCATTCATTCAGACTGACTTTATGAAGAAGATAGCAGGAAATAACGACAGAACAGCTAAAAAAGACATCTCACACCGTGTCAGATTTTGGTTATTTTGGGGAGGTCGAGATAAATCATATTGTTTGGTGGATGCAGTTGAACCAGAGTAGCAGCATGGAGGTCGGATCGTCACCTAAATAAATAAATAAATGGTCTGAAAAAGGTTAATGACAAAATAAATACACATAGCCTTCCTCAGGCAGTGTGTTTGCACCGGGGACAGGAGACCCCCCCCCCTTGATGAGAAACTGTAAGAAATGATCGGGGAATCCCTCCGGAGTGGAGTCATGACGACTGGATCTGAATTATGTTTTTGTATTTAGTGGTTTGTGTTCCAGCTGTCGATCAGCTGTGCACAGCGTCTCCGCTGCAGCCTGTGCATCTCAACCCCCCCCGCAGCAACCCTATATCCAGTTGAAGGAAATACAACCAATGTGTTGTGTTATATTAGCTGTACAATTTACCACATATGGTGTTCTTAGTTTCCATACCTCCTGTGTTTTACGAGCGACTTATCAAGTCTTGGCAAACGGCATAAAACACGATTAAACATGATAGTATATAAAACCATGCTCGTATCTACAACCTATAGAAATGCAAAACGGCGTCAGTTTAGACGTAATGCTGTCCTCCTGCTTACCGCATCATTTATGAGAAAACATTTCATAACATTAACACAACATATTCGAGGTGGTTTTAAATAACATATCCGTATTTATTTATTTCTCCAAGTTATGTGTTTGTGTGCACTGAGGAGTCTCAAACAGGCGTTTGTTTAATCATTTTAAGATTGGCTTTAATCAATGTTTGAAAATGAATTCTTCATATATGATAAATGAGAGGTAACATTTTATTTATGGTATTATTTCCACATATTTCTCTCCATTCTTCCTTCTGCCAACGGTGTCGCAGTTTCTCGTCTCTCCCGTTGTTGTGCTTAGTGCGTACGCATAGGTTAGAGTTTGCGTGGAGGACCGCACATTTTCCCGTCAAGTTAGTATTTTATAAATCGCAAACATTGCGTAGAAAACTGGCGTACGCCATCTTTTGAGCGTATATCGCTTTATAAATGAGGCCCCTGGTCTGTACCTAGACAAATACTCAGATTTAGGATGTTAAGCCGCTGCTCCTCCATCCTCCTTGGCCAAGTAGGATTCAAGCTGGTGTTTCAAGAGCTCATCTCCAGTTCTACCTTGCCCACCCCCAGGTTAAAGAAGCCCTATTCTGCCTTCTTGGGGTTTTACCTTTCCTGTAGTGTGTTATTTAGGTTTATCACAACAGAGCCGGCAAGCCGACCAATCAGAGTGGACTGGGCTCTGGTTTCAGACAGAGGGTGAAAAGAGGTGCTGCAGCACAGGCAGTATGAGAGAAATAAAGAGCTTTTTGAACATTAAAGCATGGAGACATGTCCCAGTAGAGGAGCTTACTATGGCCCCTTTAAAGTAGTGGTCACAAATATTTTCGGAGCAATCGTGCAGTCGTCCAAAGATACTAATCTTACCTGTTTTTGGAGATTTGATTTCAAATATAATCTGTTCTGTTCCAGCCAACATCTTTGAGTATGATAAGCTAAAATGTTAGCTCACTTTTAGTACTTGGCCTGCACAAATGTTCGAAAAATTTCAAATCTCAATACGGCTGATTCAAATAGCAAGAGGCGTAATATTTTGTTACAGGCAAAACAATTGTACATTATTCTGGTTAAGTGGTTGTGGTGTTTGTATTATCCTTAATTGTATTATATGGACTTAATAAAATATCCTTGTTTAATAGAGATACCACTATGATATATTTAAATATATCCATAATGATAATAATGATGTGATGGATTTTATAGCAATATCAGACAAAATAATTCAACTGAGTTATGTTTGTTATATCGTGCAGTCCTATTTGGCACCACGGTAGACCGTTTTAAATGAAAAAAGAAAAGCCTTTTTTTATCCACCACTCTTCTCCTCCTTTTGAATCAAAACACACAGAAAAGCTTTCACTCAGAACCAAAAATGTCTAAGCAGTTGACCTGAGCAGAGCAGCTCTCTGGGGCATTTCACTGAGGGTTTCAGATTCATTACTCTGCTGCTCCCTTCATGTGGGGACTCTACAGAGGCCTACTCCTGTTCCTCTGGCTCCTGACCCTTTATTTAACACCAAGATCACATCTACACTTCTCCTTTCTCTAAACCAGGGCGGAAAAGAAGGTTTTAGCATTTGCTTTGAGATCTGACATTTCAAATTGAAACAAAGATTGTAAGAAAAAGCGATAAGGACTCACAATTAGATTTATAAGACACAGTTTAAAGAATCTGTCATCCAACGCAGCTTGATATTTATTCTTTGTGTCTACAGTGAGTCAAAACACACCTGAAATAGAACTTTTGTTGCATGGTGTTCAATCCTGAACATCTCAGAACTTTAAGCATAAAATAAAGACACAAAATCATGGTCCAGGTGAACATCTCAACGTTGATAAATGAATCAGTTAATGGACAGAAAATAATTGGCCTAACTTTTTTGACTAGTGATTAATGGTTCAAGTATTTTTTTATCTTGTTTTTTTTTAATAAAACCAGCAATTCGAAAATGTCCCCTTATATATATATATATATGTGATTTTGTGATATTTTCTCATATTTCAAGTCCCCTTAATGATCTGCAGAGTACTCAGTAATGAAAATAATGGATCGTTACATCCAAACACATTTTTGCATTTTTAAGTTATGTCCCATGCTAGCTTGCACTGCTAAATATAGCTGTTTCTGGAATTTCTAAATCTCATTCAGATAAACAGGTTTATTGAACTTCTTACAAACTGCACATCATGTTGGTAAGTAAGGATAACAGCTGGTTTGAGATTCTGCTCATCAGTCAGATAACCTTATGGATTCCTGATCAATATTCTGAAAAAAAGCCTTCACAGGATTACACCAAACGTCACGGTTTTATTAACTCTGAGTCTGAACACACAGAAAATCTGCCTAAAAACATTAGAAAATGTTAGAATGGTCCAGTTTTGATATTATGAATGGCACTGTTGACATGTTTCTTTGGTAAATGAAGCCTAGTTTTGGACTGTTTCTTCCCTTCCATCATAACTACCTATAGATGCAAGAGTTTGACATCCAACCCAGAGTTGAATTTCATGATGCATTGCAGCATGCAATTTTCATAAAAACTTGCCGGCATTGAGAAGGTATTGAAAACCTTGAGGCATACAATTCCAATTGATTGGGCGAAATTCATTGCCAACATTCATTGAAATTGTGGTCAAGGTGTTTGCAGTATTCTGTTATTAAGTCTTCACACATATGGAGTTGTGTATAGATTTATAAAACACATAGTCAGGTAAAGCTCTGGAAATACAGGCTGACATCAGACAGATTAAATCCATCCGTCAGACAGACAGTTGAGAGCCAGTGGCAACGAAAGGGTTACCATGGTGACCACGTGTTTACGGCCGCCTCCCCACTCCCCGCAGCTTTGGCACTGAGAGCCAGTTTCCATGGTAACATCTCCGATACCCCTCCCTCCCTCCCCAAACCAACTGGCGAGGAGGCCGATGAGCTCGTTGTGTGTGTGTGTGTGTGTGTGTGTGTGTGTGTGTGTGTGTGTGTGTGTGTGTGTGTGTGTGTGTGTGTGTGTGTGTGTGTGTGTGTGTGTGTGTGTGTGTGTGTGTGTGTGTGTGTGTGTGTGTGTGTGTGTGTGTGTGTGTGTGTGTGTGTGTGTGTCCAGAGTATTCCCCCTCGTTTTATGAAGGAGATGTCCTGTCACTGGGGCGCATGGTATGTGTGTGTGTGTGTGTGTGTGTGTGTGTGTGTGTGTGTGTGTGTGTGTGTGTGTGTGTGTGTGTGTGTGTGTGTGTGGTGTGTGTGTGTGTGTGTGTGTGTGTGTGTGTGTGTGTGTGTGTGTGTGTGTGTGTGTGTGTGGGGTTCATTGAGATGAACCCTCATACCTGTGTGTGGAGCAGAGTGTGTTATCTGCATTGGCCTCACGACACAAAGCAGTCATGCTCATTCTTACTGCATCAAAACGAAGTTAGTAACAACAAATGCACCTGCTCCCCGTCCCTCATTCAGCGGCCATTCCATCAATATGACATGTACACATTTCTATTTTTATGTTTTGCGTACAAAAATACACACGCCACAAGAGAATTTGCATGTAGACATAAACATAAACGCAGATGTGTCTCAGACAGTGGTTCCACACTGACCTGGAGAGTCCCTCCACAGAGAGTGTTCTCTGTGTTCTCCGATTTCTAAATACAGTCGAGAACAGACAGTTTTAGACCTTTAATCACTCTGTGCTGCGCTGTCATAGGAACCAGGCAGCAGTTTCTCTGACAACCTGCATTGAATACATGTTTGTATTAGGCTATTGGATTCCATAACTATGATTAAAGGGATGATCGACAATTAGTTTTTCTTACGCCAATATTAAGACACATTTGACTAACTCTATCAGAACAGAAAAATAATCTCTGCAACCCGCGCCTTACTCTGCATTTAGAGATGTTTCTCGTGGAGCAGCATGTCCGACCGCTGAGCCCTGTTAATCAGCAGTGAGCAGTGAATTCTAAATCCTTAATTACAAACCAGTTTCCATCACTTTTCCATAAACTCATCTCTTTTCACCATGTGCCTGGTTCGGATTAAAATATTAAGGATACGATGACAATGATAAACAGAGCATTGTGTTATGGTATTGTAACACCAATCATAGACACATAGACTTTTTAAATAAGCGCTTTTTGGGGTTTTCCCTCTCCTGCAGTGTGTTGTATAGGTTTTTGTGCATGTAAATGGAGGGTATTTATCTCCCAATCACCCACCCCCCACCTTTAATCACCTCCATAAACGTGATGTTGATAAATGCTGAACAAAACATGCAAGTACCAAATATTTTTGTTTGCCACATATCTTATTTTCCCAATATTCCAAAAACCAATGGAAATACCCATTGGCTTTTGGTTAAGGTCGGCCTCCAAAAATACGCCATCTCTGCACCATCTCTATGAGATGTTCTGAACATAGAAATGATCACAACCCAACGCTAGAGCCCAACCCTAATATGTGTTTAGATGTGTTTGGAGGTGTGGGAATCAATGGCAATAAAAAGTCTGTCTTGTTGCTATAGTCCCTCTGAAGAATGCCAGGCTACGTTTCCACCGGCCTTGTTCAGAGCTCAACCTGCCTTGTTTAAAATTCCACATAATCACAGTAATGAGCAGACGCTGGCTCCTTTTCAGAAACACAATCACTCCCTTTGCCAAGTGCAAAAATGTGCTACAGTTTGTGGCAGTGACATGGTACGGGAGCATACGGACGCCGTGCCGGCTCTCCCTGCACATACAGATGGAGGGAGCCCACAAACAGCTTTGTAAAAGGAAACAGCCGGCAGACCATGCTGTACATAGAGCTGTAGATTTATGTTTATTAAACACAGCTGCTGGTTCATACCTGTTTACGCATCCTGAGCCACTCCTGATTGGTTTGTTCCTTTCTGTTCTTCTGTATGAAGTTTTAAATGAGTCAGCACACTTTATCATTAATTGATTAATTGTATGTGTATTAATAATGACAGCTGCAGGACATTACGTGCCGTAGTGGTTGAGACGGTGATAAATAATGATTTGTAATCACTATGTTGAAGATTTTCATACTTCAAGGTTCTCTGTCTACAAAACCACCAGTGGAGATTTTCTTTTAGCCTTGATGATTTAATAATTATTTCATTGTCAAATATTTTATGAAATACTTTATGAAATGTCATTCTGCATAATATATCGTTCTGTAAAGGATAGCAACAAAAACCCTATTCATATTTTCAGTTTTCTTTTCTGAAAATCTGTGTTAATATAATCAACAATTAATAATTATCCTTTAAACTGAAAACCAGTTACATCCTTCTGTTTACTTTTGTATAACCTTTCTTTAAAAAAAAATATAATTCCATTTGATGTTATCCTTGTTTTTAGAAGAGAGTTATTGAGATTGTATTTTCCCTTCATTTCATGTGGATAAGTACAGGTAAATAATCTGAATGTGTTAGAAACATGTAATGTGTATGCTTTTTTCTCTGTGGAGAACACACTTGTTTGTCAAAGCAGATACAATATAGCGTCTTTTGTTTAAAGAGTAGTAGTCTGGGCTATATTGTAATTTTTCAGTGTTGTTTCATAGTTGAAAAGACTACAACTGCTTTAGATGGATCTAACTGTCTTGTATATCACAGGGTGTCCGCAGGGTCTTAAAAAGTATTAAAAGTTGATAAATCAATTTAGCTAAAAAAATTAAGGCTATTAAAAAGTATTAAACGGCATTTTGTAGCTTGTTTTCAATAAGTATATAAATTGTCCAAAGAGGTTGTATTCTGCCTGAATGTAATCATTGCGTAGGTGTGTAGTGTGATTCTTTGTAGTTTATTTATGGCATCCCGTTGGATTTGACGTCATCTGGACATCGCACGCTCACTGCTCGATAGCGCGCCAAATGGACTATTTGGGCATGGGCACGTCACTGTACCCAGGAAGAAAACAATGGAAAAAGAGAAATGTCCAACGAGGCGTTCTGGGGCAGCATAGACAGGTCTTTTCTGTGTTAGAGTTTTACTCGCTACAGGGTGTACTTTGAGGGTTTTTGACTCTGCAGACCGTTTACATGCAGAAACACCTTCATAACACAAGGGGACGGGTAATAACCAGAAAAGCATGACATGGGACCTTTAAGTGTCCCTCTGAGGGAAGTTTGGTATATTGATGCACAATTAAGAAAGACACAGCAGGATGTATACACTGGGGTTTATTGAGTAAGATGCAGCAAGTGCTTGGATATAAGTATGTGCAAAAGGCGTGAGAAATTCTTCAAATTCAGTACGTTGCATAACAAACCTGAATATAACACTTGTCTTTCCCACGGTTGTACAAGTTCCTCTTCTGTGCACTTCTAAATCATATTCATACAACTGTAGCTTACGACAAAACAAAAAAAGACCAATACAGTCAGCGATTACTCTGAGCCTGTTATTACCAACTCTAACATTAGCATGGCCTTTAATGTACAGTGGGTCTAATGCGGCTCGTGTGTGCAGTAGGGATGTTAAGATTCACCGATTCGCATCGGTGCACCGCCATAAACGTTCAAGATGCGAATGCACCGGTTGAGAGAGTGCACATCGGCTACAGTTTGGGTTGAACTTGCGATGCATCGATTGCGTAGCGTCTTTGCATTGGTAAATAAACGATTCATTCATATAATATCCCCTCATCCTGTCAGCACTCAGCAGAGACGATCTTTGATCTTTGCTTCGCACTACGGAGGCCGAGAGTCTCACTTATCAACACACATGGAAGTCGAGGAGAAAGAGAAACACAAATCAAACGTTTGGCAACACGTCGGATTTTTCAAGAAAGACGGACAACAAAATCGCTCGCAAATTGTAAACGATGCCGTGCCGCTTTAAAGTACACAAGTAGTACGAGGAACTTAGCGACGCACATAAAGAGGCGACATGGGGTCTGCGGCTGGAAAGAGAAACCTGAAAGTTAGACATATGAGTTAAATCACTCAGTGAGGTGTTATGTCAGAGAGAGTGGTGTTTAGTTTACAACAGCCTGTGACGGCCAATAATAGTTTAAATGTCTTCCTTACAATTGTAAGCAGTTATGAAATACCTGTTTGTGAAAGGTTATTCGTATTATTTATTGTTCATATAGAAACCACTGCTTTCTGGCCTATGGATGAGTGTTAAGCACATCAGGCTGGCAGTTGTATGGGCATTACACTATGGTAGTTGTTATTTGCACATTGTTAATCATGGGCAATGCATCCTTAAATTGTTTAACTGTGAGGTGTTACACAATTGTACTGTAGCCTCAGGCCCGGTTCTACGGGGGTGCATAAGGGTGCATTGCACCCTCAGTTGAGTCGTTATTCACCCTCATTTGAAAAATGAAAAGTGAAAAAAATTACATTTATAATAACAATAATAAGAAGAAGAATATAGTTGAAATTAAATAAATTGTATTGTGGTTAAATAACATTGTCTGCTGCATTTATTTGGTCAATTTAAACGGTAAGTAACGTTATTATGTCAGGTGCGCGTGACCTGTGCCACTGCACGTTCGTCATTTGCAAAGTGCTTACACAGCAGTCAGTGATGGACATCAGAAAATGGTTAAAACAACAAGCCCTTATCGCCAGCAGTAACAATGCATCTACTGCAGGTAATAACATTTCATTATATATATATATGTATATTTAAGAAAGTACCCAACTCGCCTGTACAGTGGGGTAAGGCGCTCATTTTGCAGCTCATGGTTTCAAAACAGAGATTGGCTGGAATATTCATGTAAAAAAGATGCCATCTTCTGCTATGCCTGTAGACATTTCGGTTCAAGTAAGTCAGATGCCTTCACCACAACTGGCTACAACAACTGGCGCCATGCTCTTGTACGTGATAAGGGACTGGGAAGGCATGAATCAAGCAAAAAGCACATGAAGTCAGTGGCTTTGTGGAAGGAGAGGCGTGCAAGAAGTGAGACTGGTACAGAGGTTTCCACTCTTGTAAATGCAGCACAACTGGAGAGAAACCGCACCTATGTAGCAGCTATTGTGGACATAATTCAATCTATAGCTGTAAACCAGTTGCCTTTCCGTGGCTCTGTTGATGCGTTGGATGCAAGAGGCGACGGGAGTTGTGGTATTTTTCTAGCAATGATGGACTACACCCTTCAAAAGGACAAAGAACTTGCTAAGATTTTTAGCACCAAAAGTAAATCTGTTTACAGTTCTGTTTCATATGGGTGTTGAGATGTATCCATAGATCTCTTCATTTTGCTCTCAAAGTGCACCAGATTGATGCTTTTAACTTCAATATTTAAAAAAAAAATCTTCCCGGGGGAGCATGCCCCCGGACCCCCTAGAGGAGGTGAGGACCCCCCAGAGGGTGTTAAGTCCACTCCCCACTTATAAAAATAGCACTTCACCACTGCACCCTCTCTAATCTCAGATGCACCCTGAGTCATTTTGTTCTGGAACCGAGCCTGTGTAGCCTACTCTGGAGAGTTTTTTAAGGTAAAAACAAAACGGCATAATGGATGCGCAGTACTAGTAGAGAGAACCAAATATGTAAAGCACTTTTTTGTTAATGTATGATTTGCTGCATATGGAATACAACAAAAATCCTCTGTCGTACCATTTGCATTGTGTTGAATCGCCCCGAATCGCATAATGTTGAATCAAATCGTATCGAACTGTATCGCAACAGGGGTGAATCGTATCGTATCGCATCGCCCAGTGTTTCAAATGTATCGTTAATGTATTGTATCGTTGGCAATGTATCGATATGCGCATCACATCGGCCTCAGTGATGGAGATGCACATCCCTAGTGTGCAGTAGTTTGCAGAGGGAGCACTCTTCCAGAAGCCAAGTGTCCATCAGCAGCTTCAGTCGATTTAAATCAGATGCTCTCCTCTATCCGATTCAATCACACACACACACAGCTTCTGTCATTCAGAACGGCAGTATCTCAGCTTATTGACTCCCCTGCCCTCGATAAGACCTTCAGATGGGGGGGAAAAAGCTCATTCCCGCACTTCTTCCAACACTCAGTGGTCATTCAGTATTGACTCGCTTGAAATATTGATGGTTTGGCTGACACACCGATCTGACAACAAAGAACTGACACAGACGGACCCCGACTGTTGTGTCGCCTCGCGTCTCTGCGTCTTGGCCATGTGTCGCACTGGAACACACCGCAAAGACTTCAGCCGATGGCCAAGAAGCACGTACGAACTGCGCATGCGTGAGTGGCAATAACTCTCCTTACCAGCAGGCGGCGGTAGTGTGTATTCGTCATTCAAAAGAAGCAACAACCGGAAGACAGACTGCGTGATACACCGAGAGAAGAAGAACAGACTGCGTGATATAAACAAACAACAAATAGCGTGTGCGTTCCATTTTCACTCTACAACGAGAAGCTCATGGGGCTTTCCTGAACCTGTGTCGGGAACTGGAGTTAAATGAAATCTCAGATTTGCCTTCTTAATAGCTTATCATGCACTGATTTGCTAGCTGAACAACCAATCAGAGTGATTTCTGTTGCCGACTGACTTTGGCCGAAAAGGCGTCGGCCCGGCTGAAAAGACCCGACGGTGCGGGACACACCAATCTGAGTAGGGCGTGTCGACGCTCATCGTCGGCCTGACGCCCACCGACGCCAATAATCGGCCTGGTGTGTCCGTGCCTTTACCTTCAGTGTGTTCTATAGGTTTTAGTGCATGTAAATGGTCTGCAAAGGCTAAACTCCCTGTGTTCGATCCAGAGGGAGTTTCTCTCTCTCACAATCCCCCCCTGCCTGAAACGCCTCCTTTGGACTCCTATGTTTACTTCAGTAACATACTGATATCACTATTTAACACTTGAACAAAACATTGTATGTGATAGGCTTAGGGTCGGAACATCTCTAAGCGGTTGACAAATCACAACAGAGCCGGCCAGCTAACCAATCGGAGCAAACTGAGCTCTGGTTTCAGACAGAGGGTGAAAAGAGGTGCTGCAGCACAGGCAGTATGAGCAAAATAAAGAGCTTTTTAAAACTTAATGCATGGAAACATGTCACAGTAGACACAAAATACAAATATGAACCTGAACATTAGCATACTCTTTGCTCTGACCTTCTTGTGGTGCAGCAAGCAGGGATCAATCAGGTAGCACATTATTATTCATTATGATCCAGGGTTCATTATACACACTGTCATTAGTATACGAATCTCTCACCTTGGAGTTTGGTTGTATAATCTTGTCTTTTTGGTCAGTTAATTCATTTTAATTTAATCACCAGAGCCTAAACAGAGAGCTGAAATAATTACAGAACACAGGCATTAGGTATCGTGATTACAAAGATCACTGAAGAGAAAAATTGAGGAACATTTAAACAAATGACAAAAAGTTAACACTCCACAAAAGTAAGACTATGAGGGGCGTACTGTAGACAAACATCCACCACAAACCTCCTGCTACTATAAGATTAAGTACCAACTCAATTAAACAAATGTTCTAAAACATCAAGAATGACAATTAAAAGAAAAATAACAAGAAGTCACAAGTAAGTTTGAAGAAAACAAAATAAAACTGAAAACAAAGTCATAAAAACATAAAAGTGCTGAAGCATTTCAAGAAAGAACTGCTTCGCTCTTCAGCCCCAAGCCTGTTTTTCAGGCCTCAGCCTCGAAAATGATATTCCCAGAACAAATGCCTATATCTTCACTTCTAAAAAGTTAATAATCTTTTTTCTCAAAGCAATGATAAACCTGTGAGTTGGATGTAGAAAAGTCAGAATCAATACAGATTTTTTTTTATTTTAAAGTAAATTCAGATTGAACATACTGTAGTACACATTTTTTAATTATAGTGTCCGTCCAAAAAAACCACATTACTTGTAGTGAAAACCACGCTTGAATGATGGGATAGTAGACTACAAGCTTTAGGAATCCAAACTATAACATATAAGTACCCTGTATCAAGATGGATGCAAAACAAGTGACATTTGACCTTTTTAGAGAGGTTTAGCAAAAAACACAAAACACTTCTGGGGTCATTTGGGTGTATTTGCCATATCTCTGGCCCCCCTCGGTCGATTTTGATGATTGACACCTCTTTTGAACCGTTAGAGCCAATAGAATCGAAGGGGGAGTTCCTAAATCCACCTACACGTTACCATTGAGGAGTGAGAATGATGCGCACGCAGCTTGCCCAAACCGAAAGCTATGTTACGCTCTGAAAACTAAAAACTGAAAGCTAAGTTATAGCCATAAATATGATGATGGATTATCAGTAATCATTTCAAAGTGACACAGAGACATTGGATTAACCTTCAGCAGCGTTTTTATCGTTTTAATGCCATTGAACACAACTTTTGATCAGAACACAGCAAAGGTAAGTAGGGATGGGTATCGTTTGAAATGTATCGATTCCGATTCCGGTTCTGCTTATCGATTCCGGTTCTTATCGATTCCCCGTTTCGATTCCAAAATTGTAAAAGAAAGAGGTCAAATGTTTAGATAACAAAAATATCTTTATTCTTTCAAGCTTTAAGGTACTGACATTTTTATAAATATATAAAATACACAATAGCTGTGCTTTATATCAACTGAGGTAGCAGCAGGAAACCTACTGACATAAGTCATATAAGTCCTCCTGTTTGAGAAAAAAGAAAAAGTCAGTCCGAGCAACAATAACAAGGGCAAAATGGTTGAACTAAAGTGCATTCAGTGCACAACACCTGGCTAACTCAACCGTTCTTGTTGAGAAAAATCAACATATCAGCCTTTTCTGGTAGTATGCGTGATCTTTCTGGGCAAATTGTATCTCCAGCAGTGGAGAAAACCCTCTCACTAGGGGTTGAGGAAGCCTGCACACACAAATATGAAAAGGCCACCTCTGAGAGCAAAGGATAAGTGGTTCTTTTGTTCCACCACCAGGCAGCAGGGTCATCAGATGTCATTGTTGGTGGCATGTCTTGGTACATCTTCAGCTCTCTGTCAGTCTGGTGCTGGGTGGACATGGTGCTGGTTGATAAGTTCTTTATCTTCAGGCTGTCAGCAGCAAAAAGCTCCTCAAGCGGAGTCATTTTAGCCCTCTTGCTGCTGCAGGGAGGTGGCTGCTCCTGCTCTTCCTCACTCTCCTCTCCATCTTCTTCCTCCTCATTCTCTCTTTGAGTGAGAGACTGCTGCTGTGTTACACCATCTTCACCACGGTCCTGTTCTGTTGGCTGTTCAGACTCAGTCAGCTTTCCTACCATCACCTTCTCCTTGATCCGGTCCCAGACAGTGCTGTCCTCCACATGGTGTTTGAAACGAGGGTCTAATGCAGTGGCCTCTTCAAGAAGGTTCCTGATGCCATCAGTTTGGTACCGCTTGGAAAGGTTTCCCCAGACAGCCTGCTTCAGGCTGGACACCAACACCGTGTCTCCCTCTTCATCAACAGTGAAATGCTTCTCAAGCTTTCGGAGAATTGGAAGGATCTGACCGCAAGTGGGGCTCTTTTCAGAGGAAACACAGAGTGTGGATGTGTCTAAGACTTTCATCAGATGGATGAATTCCTCTGCCCTTCTGAAATCGTCCTCTGTCAGTCGAGCAAGTCGGTCCCTCTCCATTGGCTTTCTCAGACGCTGATCAAGGCTGGCTGCTTGAATGGCAGGATATTGCTCAAGGAATCGTTCCAACATCATGTAGAGGGAATTCCAACGAGTTCTCACATCAAGAATTAGAGTGTTTTGGCAGATCTATAACACAAACAAGAAAATCTGATTGAGAAATGTGATTATTTTTTGAACAGTTTTATTTCTATTATACGTGTATGTGTTTAAATGCATTTTAAATATGCATTGTTTGTGTTTGCTCTGTGACAAACAATAAAGTTATTTGGTCTCATGATCATCTATATAAGAAGATTCAGTTTTTATAAGATCTATATAATGTTTCTTGCATTGTGTTAACAAATTAAGACCTTCACAATTTACAAAATGCACTAATGAGCTGTCGTATAGAATGGTCAAATTAAGTAATCTGAGGGTTGCTTACTTAGGAGTTGTTGCTTTTCCCGGAGCACAGTCTTTCCCATGGATGAACGCTTCATCCAGACGACAACATCCCTGATCTTTGCTGTCCATTTTGTCACCAATGCCAGAGAATAGACACTTTGTGCCCCAAGATTGAGTGTGTGTGCAAAACAGCCTAGCTTTATGAAATGTAGCCTTTTTATGGCCACATCCATGTTCGCTGCATTATCAAATCAAATCAAGTTTTATTTATATAGCACATTTATAAACGATTTTTGGTCGAGCCAAAGTGCTGTACATATAATAAAAATAGCCTACAGTAGAGACACTTTACAGCAAATACAACAGCACAGATTGTTCAGAATATCAGTATGAGAAAAACAACACCCTCTATCCTTAGACCCTCACATCGTACAAGGAAAAACTTCCAGAGAAAACCCACAGTTTAAGGGGAACATGGGAGAAACCTCAGGGAGAGCAACAGAGGAGGGATCCCTCTCCCAGGACGGACAGACATGCAATAGATGCCGCGTGTAAATCGAAGAGATAATACATTTTGCAGCATATAGACCGAATGTTAGGAAATGCATGTGTCTGTAATAAGAAGATGAATCCACGAGGATGTCAGCTACAATCCTGTGGAAGCCATCAGGGAAGCAGCATGACGAGACCCAAGGCAGGACCGCAGAGACAGGTTCAGCCACGACCCGAAGTCCACGACTTAATCCAGAACTCAGGATAGAGGATCCAAGACACAGGACTACAGCAAGAGGATCAGCCTCGACTCCGGATCCCGGCGTAGATATAGATACAAAACAAGAAAACAAGAAAAAGCATCTGAAAACTGTGAGGCAGTCAAGGGGTTAATTGAACGCAGACAACGTGCAGGAGCACGTGATTCGACTCCTGCAGAAGGGATCGAGGTTGTAAACAGAACCAGTAAATGGTCTGAGATACGCGTTGCTGCACAGATTTCATCCACAGAGATAGACAGTCGGCTCCCGTCGTTCAATTAAAAAAAAAGTGATGTCTCGCGACCGACACATCACTAGTGGCAACAGGAGTGACAGTCCGCACACACACAAGACCGCAATTATGGCACAAGCAAAAAAAGCCCAAAATATATAATTTTCACAACGAGTGGGAGGATGATTATTTTTGTATCTATTCCAATTCAAAGCCCATCTGTCTCATCTGCAATGCGAGCATGGCTTTATCGAAGAAGGGTCATTTAGGAGCGGCATTTCAAAACAGTGCACAAACGATACGAGACGGAATTCCCTCCTAATTCTGCCCTACGCTCCCAAAAGGGGAGGGGCCTGAAAGGACAGCTAAATGCACAGCAGTCCATTTTCACCAGGCCCAACAACAAGAGCAAGGCTGCTACCATAGCATCTTAACGTGTCAGTCACGTTCTCGTTCTTGCGAAACACATGAAGTCTTTCAAAGACGGCGAAGTTGTGAAATAAGCATTCCTGGAGGCTGCCGACGCGCTTTTTGGGACAGTAAAAATAACAGAAGCATTTCAACAGGTTATTAATCAGCTGTAAGTTTTAGTTTGTTTGAACTTATTCATTATAATTATTGTACAAAATGGTATAAGAATGCAAACTTAAATTGATTATAGTCTATTATCAATTCAGGTTAAGAAACTAGTGTTGCTTGCATCCTATTTTAAAGGCATTTATTTTTATAATCTACTAAAATGCTACAAAAAAGGGTTTGATTCTATTAATTTGGTCTTTTTTATTGCACTGTTGCAGCAGATTCCTGTGTAGCTTCAGATCTGAGTTGTCTTATTAGTAAGCCTAATTTATACTTTTGTAGCAACACTATTTTTATATAATGGCAAAGAAAGGGTTCAGAGTCTTTTCCTTTTTTCCTGTGTCATATGTGGCAGCACTGTTCAATGTTTCTTGAAAACATTACCCACTGTTGTATGTGACGTGTGAATAAACTCCAACTCTGTATCAACAACACTGTTGTGTAACTTCAGTTAAATACTTGTATGTGTGTAAGATTAGAAAGAGGTAGATAAAGGATCTGCAGTATTTTATGGAGTATTAATCGTACAAAGGTCAGTTTTATACAAGTAGAAGTGTGTATTTACCTGGTAGGAGGCTGTCAGTAATGGCTACGCCTCTCTATTTGGACTGGTAGATCTCGGCAGACTGGCAACTTTAAAAGTAGCTCTCGGGTCAAAAAAGGTTGGGCACCCCTGGTGTAAACAGTGATATCACACACTGCCCAGAATATACAGTAGTTTGACTTCTTAGAATTAACATTATGTCTTTGTGGCCCAACATATTTTTAAAGATTTTGTATCCATGCAAGCAACAACATTGCAGTTGTGTTGGTGTTAAAGTGCTAAAGACATTAGGGATAAAACGTAGAACTACGGTTTAAAAAACTTGACATAAGAGTAAAGCTGTATTCACATGTTACACAATGTTCTCTTTGCTCGCAAGGTTGGGCGCAGGGCCTTGTGATGAAAATAGCTACAAAAGTTTCCTTTCTTTGATTATCTCCCCTGCTAGCCTGCCACTACATACAGCTATTATCTGAATTTGCTCAGCAGAAACCTAGGTATCTTTTGCCTTGTTCGACGACACAGCTCTTTCCATACAGTAAATACTCAACAGCAAGGTCAGCACAGAGCCTTTTTGCAACTTGTCATGTGAATGCAGCTTAAGGTTTCCAGATAAGATAGGTCCAGATTACATTACATTGCATTTAGCTGACGCTTTTATCCAAAGCGACTTACAATAAGTACATTTGACCAGGAAGACACAACCTTGAAGAAAACAGAATCATATAAGTACATCAGGTTTCATAGAGCCAAACATTTCAAGTGCTACTCAACTGGCTTAGATAAGCCAGTCCTTTATTAGTATATAAGTGCTTTGTTAATAGTTATATCGCTCGAAGTGGAGTCGAAAGAGATGAGTTTTCAGTCTGCGCCGGAAGATGTGCAAGCTATCTGCTGTCCTGATGTCAATGGGGAGCTCATTCCACCATCTTGGAGCCAGGATAGCAAACCCACGTGTTTTTGCTGATGGGAACTTGGGTCCCCCTCGCAGTGCAGGCGCAGCGAGTCGTTTGGCTGATGCAGAGCGTAGTGCACGTGCTGGGGTGTACGGTTTAACCATGTCCTGGATGTACGAAGGGCCAGATCCATTCGCAGCATGGTACGCAAGTACCAGTGTCTTGAAGTGGATTCTAGCAGTTACCGGAAGCCAGTGAAGGGAGCGGAGGAGCGGAGTGGTGTGGGAAAATTTAGGAAGGTTGAAGACCAGACGAGCCGCTGCATTCTGGATGAGCTGCAGAGGTCGGATGGCACATGCAGGTAGACCAGCCAGGAGGGAGTTGCAGTAGTCTAGGCGTGAGATGACGAGAGCCTGGACCAGAACCTGCGTCGCTTTCTGTGTCAGCTGGGGACGTATCTTCCTGATAAGTGATCTGGGCTGAGCCTGCTCCCAGAGTTTCATAAAATGCTATTTTAATGAAAGGAAGATGCTCTCAAACTTTGCCCGAATTAGCTTGTCACTTCTCAATCTAAGAGCCGTATAGTGAGGAGGATGATCTGCGTATGGAGATAAATTATTTACACTCGCGGGCAGCAACATTCAGGGTCTGCCAGCCGATCTGTTCCAATGAGCTTTTCTGTCTTGGTTATGATAGATATCATATTAAGTACGCAGCCAATAACAAGCCTCTCCATTTGTCCTGTGACATCACCAGTGTTTTCTGTATAGTTGAAATATATTATTATTATATATTATATTATTAATATATACACTCATGGTTCATTGGCTTTTACCCGTGACGACCACATACAACAGGATGCGACCACTCCTCATTTGAAAGAGTTGAAAATTATTTTATTTTACATACTGTATTGCAGTATCTGCTCATGGGAAGAGTAATGCTCAGCTCTAGTGTAAGATGCTGCAGTCATCGTTACTAACTCTGATGTGTTAAAAGTGGTCATAGTTGACGTTCATCTTGTCCATTACCTCTAAAGTCTTTGACAACATTTACTATTCTAAGCGCTCTGGAAAAAATGACTCTGTTTTACAGGAAGTGATAGGTTTCATGTTTCACTTTTTGTGAGTAGAAGCCCAGCATAGTGAGCAGGGGTAGTAACATCTATTCTTAACTCCCCTGAGGGCTTCACACATCTGCTTGGGGCCTCTCCTTTTACTGGATTCATGTTAAACACTCTGAGCGCAGTCACATGGTAGCAGCACGCTCTATTCTGTCTCACTGGCTGCACTGCAGTGCTATAAAAGTACTCTCCTCCTTTACATAACTTAAAGTAGTTATACCGCAGTCCAAAATACTCCACTTAAAGGTAAAGTCTTGAGTTTAAGTGTTACTAAGTTATCGTCCTGAATGCCTCTTGTACGAGTGTCTTATAATTACAGAATATTATATGTTTCTTATTTTTCAATAACAAATATGTAGGGTATAGTGTGCAGCGAGGCGGTCATTAATGAAAGAGAACACCAACAAGGTGATCAGGATCCTGCTGCTCATTATCCTGCTACTACATGGCTCCCTTCTAAATAAATCAACGACTTGACACATAATATTGATTTTTAAATAATTGTATTGCTTCTGCTAAGAAAACTGTCTGGAACTGTGGCAAAAGCAATGTAACAGCAGTGTTCGAGGTTTTGTTTAACTGTTCAAATCTGTTTACACTTTATTTTCCATTAACAAGTTATTAAAAGGCCCTTACTGTGTTCCCTTCCGTGTTTACTTCCCGTCTGTCTTCTTCTGCTGTCTCCTCAAAAGTTTACTTCCTGTCTGCCTTTTTCTGTTGGTTTCTCTGATGTCTCTGTCTTTTAACCTCTTTCCTTCTCTTGCGCTGTTTTTTATTTATATTCAAAAAGTATTCCATGATGAAGAAAACAAACGTTTTTTGCCCACAGCTGACCAGCTTAAATTGACCAGAAATGAACAACCTCTGAAATGTGTACTACCAAGTATAATTGTGGAAGTAGTGCATGTATGTCATATGAACACATCATGGTACTGTATATATCTTAAAAGTAACTAAAAGTGTCAAAGTAATGTTGAGGATTAAAAACGTACACTATATCCCTCTGAGATGTAGTTGAGTAGAAGTGGAGGTAAGTACCTCAAAATAACAATGAGTAAATGTACTTAGTTACATCCCAGCAGAGTAGAGGAGAATCACCTGCCAGAACAAACACAAAATTAGGTCTCCAACCTTGAAGCTCTGGAACTTTTATTTGTATTTCTGTTGAGAAATAACAGATCAATAAATAGTTAGTATTATACTCAGGTTCTATTTCTGACTCAGCTGTGTGGAAAAGCTGTTACATCCTGGAGTTGATGAAAGAACATTGTGCGTAATAAGATTTCAGTCACAGCGTGATTCGCACATCAAACAGCACGCGTGATTATAGTGAGTGTACTTCTTCACCGTGTTGCACTGTGTGGTGTCCGTGATTCATTCAAGTTTAAAAATGATTCCATCCCCTTCCTTTTTTTCTTATTTTCACAATTTATATTCATTCTCCTGTGATGTATTAGGTCTGTTGTATGTACAAAATAAATTAAAAAATACAGAGCTAAGGGAAGGGGTCTATAATCAGAGGAAAACCTTGGAAATGATTGGGTTAGTCGTACATTTTAATAAAGTGGTTGCAGGAATGTTAAGAAAACAATCTAATACCTGCCCCAATTAAAAAAGCTATGCATTTGTGAGAAAAGGCATCTTGAGAGACATTTTTATTTCTTTCAATTCTCACTACACCACAGACACTGCTGATAGAAAAGGGACGTGAGTGAGGAGGCATAACGGTATATAACATACATTTATCCTTCCATTGCGTTTTACTTGTGATGCGACAAAGTGGCAACCTCATCAAAATCAGCAAATTACAGGGATTGTAGCCTTTGCTGACCATTTACATGCACTATGTTTAAATAATAGAACAGTTGATCTCAAATAAAAGTTGGTATTTGAATAGGGGTCAGTACGGACAAATGTCATGTACAATAGAGTCAAAATAAAATGTTTTGACAGTAGCTGAACATCAGCTAGGAAGAAATGGTTAAGTACATCATAAATAATGATTGAATAAAAAACAGCATAATAATGGTGAACATAATTTATTCCACATGTTTGTGTTTCAGATGTTAACTGGTGTCCTGAAGCACACTCCACCTCCGGTCTCCGCTGCAGCCTGCTCCTCCGTCTCGGACCAAAAGAATAACGCACAAAACACAGTTCCCACAATCCCACGGGGTCACCTGGTTGTGGGCCCCAAAGACCAGCTCCGCCTCCTCACCCCCGTGGGCAGCACGGCGACGTCCAATCACTGCGCGGTGGCCGGGGCCCATGCCGCCAAACACTCGGGAGGGGCCCCGCGACCCCCTTCATCCCTGAGCGAGGAGGACGATGGAGGGGGAGGAGGCAGGGTGAAGAAGAAGCGAAAGAAAAAGGACAAGAGAGAACGGGAGAAAGAAAGAGGGGAGGCGGAGGAAAGGGAAAGCACCAAACCAAAGAAACGGAGGGAGGAGAGGTTGACCACGGTGGTCACTCTGAGGAAGAGCAAGGAGCCCAAGGAAGAAAGGAGAGAAAGGAGCGAAGGACAAGGGGAAGGAGGGGAGGACGGAGCTGAAGGCTTGTGGCGGGGGGGAGGACCACGGTGGTCCCAGTGCCTGTACCTGTTAAGGTGCCCGGCAAGAGAGGGAGGAAACCCAAGGTCAAAATCATACCTCCTGTACCACCAAGTCAAGGTAAGAACTGGCTGTGTGTGTGTGTGTGTGTGTGTGTGTGTGTGGTGTGTGTGTGTGTGTGTGTGTGTGTGTGTGTGTGTTGTGTGTGTGTGTGTGTGTGTGTG
The DNA here is from genome assembly GCF_902827175.1 of Gymnodraco acuticeps. Lineage (NCBI taxonomy): Eukaryota > Metazoa > Chordata > Actinopteri > Perciformes > Bathydraconidae > Gymnodraco > Gymnodraco acuticeps. The sequence continues at coordinate 329,659 of NW_022992343.1, read as the reverse complement.
TGTGTGTGTGTGTGTGTGTGTGTGTGTGTGTGTGTGTGTGTGTGTGTGTGATCATTTTTGTTAGTCATTTATTTTTTATTTAAATTAACTTTTTTGTATTAAATACTTTTTTCTTATAATTGTTAGAGTGGATACCAAAAGTATTTACAAAACAAAATATTCACAACAAACATACCTAGACATGATGAAAGAAAAAAATACAAATGATATAAGATTTGATAATTATGACAGCAATTATTCCTTTCATAGAGAAGCAACACTCCATTTATAAAATAAAAAATACTTCATATGACAAAAATGATCATAATTATCACTCCTGTAATAAAGGGTATAGATCTGTTATGATCTCCTGGTTGTTAGAGGGTTTTTCACACCCTTTACCCCATTTGATTTATTTATAGTTATAGCTTGTGTAAAAAGCAGTTGAAATATAAGGATTAATACTACATTTGAACGACATAGTAGTAACAATATGAAATTATCTTTAACTGCACAAGATGAAATCAACAATGTGACTGTCACAATATTTGTTGTCGCCTTAAATTCCCTTAGCCTTAGCTGCATTTAAAACCTTTCCTTTGATCCAGACAGACTTTTGATGGAACCTCAGATGTGTCTCTCTATGGCTGCATCTCAGGTCGACTATTTTCATTTCCTCAGTCCTTGGTATCACCGGAAGTTGATTTGTCTGCGCCATCTTGAGTAGCGTCTCAATGGCCTTATTTTTGCCGGAGGACCGAGGAGCGATAATGGAGGAACCACCAGACCATCCTCAGATGAAATCCTCAGACACTCGCCCCGCCCCCTTACTGTGTATCGCTCACTGATTGGACGATGCAGCGCATGCACTGATCTGATGCTTCTTGACATGAGAGCAGTTTCCCAGCGGAGTGAAGAAAACACATGAACCTCACGGGAGTCACTCCTCAGTTTATACCATGTTTTGTTTCAATTCATGTATCATTTAGTTACAAATATGTGATATATCTGAACAACAAAGTGGTCAAAAATCATTTTATTCATTTTTGGGAAACATTTTCATGATCGCTTTTTTCGTTTTACATTTTCATTTATTGTCATTTCCATTCAGTCAGTCATTAAGTGCTATTTAAAATGTTAAAGTGCTACATTTCCACACAAACAAACAAAGTGTGCAATCCAATGAATGTTAGTCTAACTGGGTTTTGATAGATAACATATCTCTTTTTCTTCTCTCAATTATTTTATTTCTTTTGTGCCCTCTAATCAATATTAATCAAACTAATGTTCGTTTATACATTTTAAGAATGGCGTTTATCTTTTTTGATAATTAGTTCTTACTTGATTTTATTTATTGGGGTCTACAACAGATGATACAAATGTTTGTGTCAGTAAATGTGTACTAACAGAGGCGGGGGTGTTTGTGAAAATAACGGGGACAGAGCTGCTGTCAGACGATCAGCTGTGCAGCGTCATCACAAACGGACGTAGCTTCACGTGACGCTCCGGAGGAAAGGACGTCCCATTGCTCTTAAAACTCATTTCCCTGCTTCTCGTGGTTTCCTTGCGTCTCTCCATGCTTCCCTGGTGGGAGGGACTAGTCACAGGGAAACAACGCAAGTGAGGGACGCAAGGAACCCATTTAACCGACCTGAGATGCAGCCTATGTGTGTGTTTGTGTTTCCTCTCGGTTGAGTCAAAAACCAAAGAGAAACTTCATAAGAGTCTCACATCGAGCATCAAGGCTATTGGATTTCCTCAGTTATTGGAAGACACAGTCTGTAACTGTTCTTTATTAAATGTCCTTAAATTATGCTCAGATAAAACTAAGCCTTATCTCAATGTGATTATTATATTTAAATAAGTCTGAGTGTTTGTGCTTGTACGCTGTTGGATGCATTAGCTGTCTTTTAAAGCTGCAAAATTGATTTATTTTGTAAATATGAAATTCAAAATATATATATTTATAACATCAATAGTGTTGTAGGACACCACTCCTCATCATAAACAGAGATGATGCCAAATGTATTTAAATCATGGACTATATGAATTGTATGAATTACGAACAGTATGTGTTATTACACCAGCTAAAGGCTTTAATGAATGCCAATAAGGATGCAAAGGACAAGGTCAAAGTGTCCTTTAATATGAATCGAAAGGATGAGCAGGTTTGCATAGTAACTAACATTTTCCAATATTTCTATATATTTGAAAGACTCTCCAATATTTCTTAATATCTCAAAAACACGAAAGCATGTTTTTCAAACGCTGGTTCTGCATCTTAGTGAGACACACAGAGATCTAAAATAAAATCCCTACAGAGAAGTGTTCTTTGGATTTAACCTAGAAATGTACAATTTTCTACACACTGTCAAATTATCTATAACCAAACAATGGTCACTGCTAACCCGGAGGTTGGCCTGTGTGGAGATTAGCGATGGGAATTTGAAAGCAAATGTATATTCGAATATTCGACCCCCAAGAAAACAGTTAACCGATTAACCAAAATGTACATATCCTATAAAAAGAGGGGAAAAAAGACAAATTAATATTCGATTAATCGTTTCCCATCCCTAGTGGAGATCCAAATGTTCAATATTACTTAAATAAATGAATAACTGTGAAATAATATAATCGCATGTATGTAAGCAAATAAATCAAACTATTTGTGAAACTATTTAAGAAATAATTACTTTTTAAATTAAATAATAGTTTCAGAGGATTTAATATAATATAATAACAGTATAACACTTAACATGTTATATTTTGTGACAGTTGTTTTGTCAATATACTCTCATCTTTGGGCACATTAGCCCTGTCTCTTAAGCAACTCATCTCAACAACTGCTACCAGTATTAGCCACCTACCATCTGTTAGCTTCAGGAACAACAATGTCAGAGTAATGCTGAATCAGCTGTTTGTCTGCTGGATGCCAGAATTAATCGCTTTGATTATCCCTGACTGTTCCATCTAGTGCCCCCAGCAGGTCAAAGTTTCTCTTATCCAGTGACATATTTTAATATTATAAAGGATCAGATGTTATCTCTTCTCTGTTAGCTGTACTGTTCTGTAGGCTAATACTCTAAGTGTGAATCTATACGACTACTGCCTGAATCTGCTTTACGGTTTTCACTTTATTTGCTTAATTTTTCTGTTTTTAATTCAGTAGGTGAACCTATATGTTCATACAATAGTGTGTGTGAGCTTAACTGTGTGTGTTAAACTAAAACGGAGCAGCTCAGATTTTATTTCTGCTTTTTTAAACTGTAGTATGTGATAGTGTATAGGCCTCTGTCTGAATATACTGAATGAAAGGCAGGTTTTCCTATCAATAAAATCTCCGGATAGAAAAATAATGGTCAAAATTATGTTCAAGTCAAAAATGAAATTGTCACCAATCCTGTAAAATGCTCTTGCTTTCTCTTACCAACCACAGCACCTCCTCCTACACCAGCTGTCCACATCAAGGGGCAGGTCCACCATGACAAGAACCACAGACAGGCCAACAGCAAGACCCCCGTCCCCTCAGCGCCAAAACAGAGGGGCCGCAAACCCAGGTAAGACATCCACACTGGACAGATACTTGTGGAACTAGAGAGAGAATTATAAATGAGGAAAGGATGGAATGGTAAAGATTCAGAAGAGGCCATGCTGGAAGAGCTCTCCAAGTGGACACTGATGGAGTGAGGCAAGCATTGAAAAGCAAGGGGGCTGTAAAGCTGTCACCCCCAACAAATGACCTAGTTCTTCTCTCCGGAGAACAAATATTTCACTTAAAGGACTTTGCTCCGGCTTTATTTTGTATCTTATTGAGCCTCAAAAGGAAGGAGATAGCTACAGGGCACACACACAATATGACACCACAAGGAAGCTTTGTTTTAGTTGTTCCGAAAGTGAAATGAAACCCATTTTTGGAAATTGGATCTCTGATGTTGCTTGTGATACAATTATGAAACACTTTTAATGGATAGCATTCCTTCTCTGTGTTAGGGTCGCACACAAACAACAAGCAACTATTCTAACAGATTGACTGATAAGCTCTGTTGTATTTGTTTTAAAAAGAAAAGTAGAACAAATTGCCTGATTCCATCCAGTTTGTTTTTGTCATATATGCTCGTAAACCAGAGTATTTGCGTTATTTGGACGAGTTTAACAAGCTCTATTAATATACGATAGGACTGGGTAATGGCTGTGATGAAGAGTGGTCGTCCACCAATCAGCATGGGGGTTCGTTCGCCAGTCCCTGCAGACGACATATCAATGGCCGATGGTGTGTGAATGTGTGTGAATGTCAGCTTCTCTGAACACCTTGTACGGCAGCCTCTGGATAAACGTGTGAAACAGTGAGTGCTCAATTGTAATAATAAAGCTTTATTTTTAAAGCACTTCTCATGCACAGGACGAAGCTCAAAGTGATTTATCAATAGAACACTTGGACTTGTATATTTAAAAGCACTCTCAGGGGTCTTAAGGACTGAAAAAGTGCTATTTAAAAGCAGTCCATTAAACCATTAGCCCGAAACAATGCCGCCGTCTTCTTACTTTACTGTAGGCTACTAGTACTCACAAAACATAAACTATTAGTTTTGGGTTTTTAATTATTATTAAACTGTGAATATTCACTCAAATAAATACAAAATATAATAAAATAAACATTAAGGTGCAGCTTTTCGATGAACTGAAATAATCTGTATTTGAACTGTACTGTACTAGTTCCTAAGCAGCCAGCTTGACATTAGGACTTGTTGTCATTGTATTTTCATGTTTTTTTAAAGAAAAATTAACTTGTCCACATTGCTTGCCGAAAGGGCAGATCTGCTGGCACTAACAATGTCTCCTGCTGTGGAGAACACCCTCTCTAGGGACAGAGGTAGCCGATACAGCCAGGTAGCGCTTTGCTAACATGGCAACATAAGGATATTTGGTGTTTGTAATAGCTTTGGCTCGGTCTGAACTCTCTGCGAGTAGTGGAGGCTTACATGCTAGTGGGAGTTGGGTTTGCACTTCAGTCTTTTTTCTTTTGGTACCGGTGATATTCACGTTCGGGTGATGCCTTTTCAAATGAGTGTGCAAGTTTGATGTATTGCCAGCCGCGTAACCAATTTTAGTTGAACAATGCCGACAAACAGCTTTGGTTCGGTCCACCTGTCTTTGTCCGTCATCCTTGTACGTAACTGCGAAACCAAAATGTTCCCAAACCGGAGATTTCAATGATGCTGGAGGATTTTCGAGCTCAACTTTATCTGCGTTCGCCATTAATTTTTGACAGTTCCTCAAATTACTGACTACATTTGAACGCATCCCTCTGACCAGTATGCCTCTCATCCAATGAAATGACTTGCTCGCTCTATGACGCGTTGAACCCAATGTGAGCAAATTACTCTGAATGCTGCGACGCAGCACCTGAGATTACTTCTAAAAAGTTGTTCACGTTCTCAATTTTTTACGTTTAACGTTATATTAGTTCGGTACACTTCGGTACACACCTGTACCGAACCGAAGGGCCCGTACCGAATAATTTCGGTACGGGTACGTGTACCGTTACACCCCTAGTAACTACCATTTTTTCTTTCAAGATTTTTGTTTGGAATATTTGGTTTTGGGTCGATGGTGGAAACACTGGGTGTTTTTGCAACTTAAAGGTCCCATGTCATGGCCATTTCTACTGATCATAATTCCATTGTTGAGGTCTACTAGAATAGATTTATATTGTGCAATTTTCCAAACTCACATTGGTTTCTCAAACAGCATCTCTGTATAGTATGTGTATTCACTCTCTGTCCTACACGCCTTGTTGGAGCTCCTGCCCCCCCCCCCCTCCCTATGAGCCCAGTGGCCGTCTGCGAGACAGCGAGACACAGCGAAACCCAGCCCGAACACACACACCCGCAGCCTGGCTGGGAGTTTGTGTGTGTGCTCACACACCGTCTCACAGCCTCGCCGCGTCCCGCCGTCTCAGGGAGGAGAAATCGGCGGAGCTGCAGCTGAGAAAAGATTGAGTGTGTGTGTGAGGAAGTCAGAAGTGAGGACTTAATGTAACGGCTCCGCGGACGTAACGTAACGGCTCCACGGATTGGTCCATTTGGATCAATCATAGACAGGTCTTTTCTGTGTTAGAGTTTTGCTCGCTACAGGGGGTACTTTGAGGGTTTTTGACTCTGCAGACCGTTTACATGCAGAAACACCTTCATAACACAAGGGGACGGGTAATAACCAGAAAAGCATGACATGGGCCCTTTAAGCATAGAGGTTTGATGTGTTTATTGCAACTTTAGAGTATTTTCTGCTCTATTTTTGACACGCAGTTACACTCACAAATTGGAGCAGCTTTGACTGTGTGTGGAACAGTAGCCTTCAGAAGTGTAGATTGGCCTTCCCTTGTGACATCAGATCGGGCTGTGGGCCGGACATTGAGTGACACCACAGAGCTGTGACTATAGAGACGTGCAGTGATGACGGATGTTTGTCGGAAGGACTCCTCGGACCAAAAGTAATGGGATTTCCCCTTTGGATATCGGTATATTGCAGAAAATAAGATCTGTGGCCAACAAACGTTTATAGTACTTACACATTATTGTTCAGCAGGTTAATCTTCACATTTTACCACTACTTGATGGTTTTTGAAATATAAATTCAATTGCCAGAGGTAAAAAGGTAATGCTAGGCTATAAACAAAAATTATCACGGACACACAGCATCACCCCCGCTAAATTTAAGGCGAACTTGTGTCGGTGTGATGTAGGGCTGGGCGATTTTTTCGGTTTTAACGATTAATTTGCATTTTTACTTTCCTACGGTTTTTGAAATGGCTGAACCGAAAAATCGCGATTTAAAAACATTTCTAGACTCCGCAGATTTGTTTTGCTTTAAGGGACTCCGTAGTAGCTTACTCTCTCACTTTCCAGAACGCGCACAAAACTCAGACACATTGCCTGTGACTACCCGATCTGCAGCTCTGTGTACACATATATCACTTAAATTATTCAATACATCCTTTGTACTGAAGTATTCAAGAGTAAATAAAGTTTAATATAAATGATTTGCTGTGGCCAATTGTTTTCATTGCATTTACAGACCCGTGTAAATCTCTGATACCACCCAATGAATGCATTGACTTGCTTGTAGAACCACGCTACACAAAACAGATAGCAACACCTATACAAACTATTTTTAAAAAAAAAGGGGCTACTGTGTCGACCTATATAAAGTATATAAAAATTTTTTTTTTTTTCAAAATATCAAAAATATCTTGCATTTTAGCCATGCCTCATTTTGCTCCATTTGCTTTTTCCAGCGCTGTTTTTGCAGGGGGCTGATTCTGTGAGCTGCAGCTGACCACGCCCCCTGCAGGAGAGGGGAGCGTGCTCTGAGATCAGCTGCTGGGCGGTCTGTAGAGGGGGAGGAAAAGAGATCTCCGTCCTCCGTGTTATTTTATTCTTATAGAAGTAAGAAGAGAAGTAATGGGGCAGAAACCCTCCTTTTTACGCAGCGGTCCAGACATAGACATCAAACGGCGACACATATTCAGTTGCCAGTTACTTTGGCATTAGGGCAGGGATATCTAGATACTTCCCAAGGTCTGACATCATGAATTGTGCTACTTTTAAAGCAAGCAACGATGTTTTCAAATCTGTAATCAAAAAGCTCCTCAAAACACTATCGAAGCAGTTCCTGCCGTTGTTACGTTAGTACAAACAGTAACAACGGACTATTTTTCTTAGCAGATGCATATCAATTTAAATCAATACATAAAACTATTTTTTAAGTCAATAAAATCATTTTCTAAATCCATAAAAGCATTTAAATTAATATTAGGAGTCATGTCGTTACTTTGTTGAGAATGTGGCCATGTGTAATAAGCGGGATAATGTGCACATTGCATAATGTGCCTTCATGCCGATCTAGATCCCTCCGCAAAAAAAAAAAAAAACACGGCTCGTTCGCAGGCGAGAGCCGGCTCCCGTCGTTCACTTAAAAGAGCCGGCTCAAAGAGCCAGCTCGTTCGCGACCCACACATCACTACTGACAGTGTCGTCTACCTCCCAGTCAGAGCAGGACAAAATTGAAGCTGAGCTGTCATCCTATTTGTTGTCGTCTGAGACAGACCCTGATACAGACCCACTGCAGTGGTGGAAGCTACATGAAGCTAACTTCCCAAGACTGAGTAATCTGGCCAAGAAATATCTCTCCATTCCTGCCACAAGTGCCCCTTCGGAGAGGGTTTTCAGTACGGGGGGTAACATTGTAACATGCCAAAGAGCATGCCTCAAGCCAGAGGCAGTAGACAGGCTTGTCTTCCTCGCGAAAAACCTGTAGACAACTTCCTAGAAGTTAAAGTGATGTTATTTTGTTTGAGGGTATTTTTGTATTATTCATTTCATTATCATTATTTATTATTTGTTGTATTTCATTTTACAAGTTTTTTCAGGGATGGCCTAAAAGAGATTTTGTTTCCAGTTTGATTTAAAAAAAATCTTTGCACATTAATGACAGCCAAGTGCCGTGGTGCTGTTTTTATTTTATTTTTTGTATTCTTGAACAACTGATTTGTTCACATAGGCCTAGACTACTTGGTAATCTCATTTATTTGTATTGTGTTAATAAAGAAAATATGTATTTAAATGTTCCCTTGGTCTGGTTTGTTTAGAAAAAAACTGAAAAAAATCGAGGTTTAAATCGAAAATTGTCCATTAGTTAGAAAAAAAATCCCGATTTTATTTTTAGGCCAAATCGCCCAGCCCTAGTGTGATGACGTTTAGTAGTTTATTTAGTCGCCCGTTAGCTACCTCTGTTTTTAAGATACATACAAGCTTCGGACATTTACCAGTGGAGTATTTACTGAGGTATTTTATGTCATAGAACAAAACAGGAAAATCTCTTCAGCTCGTGTTAACCGCAGACTTTATCTTAGGTATCTAATCACAAACGCATTCAAAAACCGTTGACTTGCAGACGAGGAAAAACTGGAAGTGTTAAAGTGCTAATTCATTTCTGGGTTTTAGGACTCATTCCTGCAATACTGCATCATTGCCAACGTTTGGATCAATACATTTAATCTGCTATGGGATAAAAAGTGAAGTGAAAAGATATCAAAAAGACATCTTGATTCATGACTTTTGGAGTATATGTGTCATGTCAGGATACCAGTCACATTTTGTCTGAGAGTCTGAATTCACTCTAAACTAGAGAGAAGTACAGATCAGAAAATATACTACTGGTTGGTGTTCAAGAGAGAAACGTTGAATCAGGGTTATGATATTTTGATGTGGAAGAGATTCTGTCAGACATCTCGATATTTAAGTAGAGGAGTGAGAGAGTGGGAAGAGGAGGAACGTTGGAAATAACATGTGAGAGATGAGTCACTGATTCAGAGTTAAAAACGGAAAGAGCAGACTGATGAGACGCAGAGAGAAAAAAGTTGTGGATGAGTTGAAAGAGAGAGAGAAGAAGTGCCGACATAAAGAAAAAAGGATTAGGGAAATGGAGAGAAGAGAGATAACTATCACTGCTGTGAAAGAGAAGGAAGGAAGATAGAGAGATTGCTGATAAAGGATGAAACGCAAGAAGAGAGGATATGAAAGAAAGGAATAAGGATAAGATGGAAGGAGAGATGGAAAACAGATCAAACATGTTGATATAAGGAAGCCTGGTGAACTTTGCTGGGTCAGAGTCATCTCTAGGTCGAGCTCCGGTATCAGGTCATGTTTTGTTCGTTCACAAGAAGATGATAGAAGTGGTCATGCAGTTTTAAATCCATCTTAATGTGTTGCTTTGTCTTCCCTCCCTGCTCACTCATTAACAAGGACAGCAGTTCTATCTCCTCTGCCACACTTTCCAGTGACAGTGTCTTAAATTCACCCGTCGCTTGGCTGTTACCAAATATATCTCTGAGGGTCTGAAAGTCTGATTATAGCAATTTGAAGATCTGGCAAACCTCACAGGTGTCATGGAGGAAAACAGAACAATTCAAATGAATAATTGTGCTTAACATAATCACATATGTGTACAAATTACAGAATGGACATTGTTTAAAAATATAAAATAAACTTGAGAGATTAATAAAACATTTACTTTTCTTCTTCTTCGTTTTCTTCTTGGCAGGAAAACTGTAATAGTTTTAATATGCATGCAGTTACTGCCTGCATAAAGTAACTCGACTAATGTTTGTGGAAAACTAAAAATGATACTCTCACCGGCACATTTAATGCTCTTTTTTTCATTCTTTATTTTATTTATTTATATTGAATTTTTATAAGTTGTAACTTTATGCATAATATACATATATCTTCTAGAGAAATGCTGTTGTTTTAATGCTTAACAAAGGTCTGATATAGTTCTGTGTATAAGTGATGCTTCACACACAGGGTCTCGGTGTGCGATGCATCAGTGACAGCCTTCTCTTGGTGGGGTCAGACGGTCAAATGCATGTCCAGCAAAGTGGGTCAAACCATCTCTCTTTGTCTGTAGAAAAGACATATGAATGGACAGCTCCCTCTGAGAGAAGCTGCTTCGTGTGATGAAGAGGCGTGTGCATTTGTGTCACACTTTCTCACTGCTTTTCATTCAGCGGACACATCAGGCTCTCTGTGCACATACACACAAGCATCAGACATTTATTTGGGGCAGATTTAAATACCAAATTCAATTACATTTGAACGTCTATTCTTCTATCTCTTAGATTTTAAAATATAGCATCATTCACTTAATTATATAAACAAACATACTAAAAATGTATATTACAATTTATCAATTTTTGTTTTGAGTTATTTTGTACTAGTCTTGCCCTCAGGCCCTGCACGTATACATTACATGTTTCTTTTTTTAATCAAATGTATTTAAATAGACCAGCTAATACTTGTATGAAACTCATTATACCTAATGCTCATGGGTGAACCTAGTGTAAGAAATGAAGAGCTAATACCTCAAATGTTTTGATTTTAGCTACAAAAAACGTGTTCAATTAGAAGTCAGCAGTTTGGTTTCTGGATAATTGTTCTCCCTTCTTCCCATCTTAATCAATTCTTTTGGACTGAGTGGATGTATTTATCTTAAATGTCCTGTTACTTAAAAACCCAATGAGTCCAAATCAAATCCCTGTATGCTTTAATGAAGTGCCGCCTGAAAGGATATGCCTTTCACTCAGATATGTCACACAGCATGACCTAAAGCTGCTCCGCCATTGCCTCTGTCTGGAAGAAAAGCGTCTGTCAGCTGAATGTGTCACACACATGCAAATGAATGATTAGATCACCACTTCCAAAGACATGTAGTAAGCCGGGACACTTTCACATTCATGCTCTGATTCTGGTCCAAATCGTGCTCCGGCCCTGTGGCCTGCTTTTCACAATCAGATTCACAAAATTGTATTTAACGCAGAGAAATTGGGTTTTGTGACAGTTGCTCCATTTAAGAATGAAATACAAATAAAAAATAAGAATAAACAGAAAAAAAGAAATAGAGTAAAACCTATTTTCCTAGTATTCTCTTTAGATGTGCGATAGAAAGATAAATACAAATAATGGTTTTTACATACTGTAAAGTAAAATGACCAATACATTCAAATAAAGAAATACATACAAATATTTATACAAACAAAGAAAGTTAAAGCACATTGTCAAACAAAATATTAAATAAAAGTATTTTGTAAAAAAACAGTAATATTAAAAATTCACATCATACCACACAATAGAATATGTACTGTATATTCCAAGCTATATATATCGAGCATGACAAGTTCTTGATGCTGGAAAGGCTTTGTCTGATGATGATGTTAGAAGTTAGTGAGAGTCTAGTTCCCCAGCCAGTTCTCCTCAGTGATTGGCAGGTGGTTGTCCTTTGTCCTGAGGATTAGAAATAAGCAATACTAGAACAAAGTGAGGATAAACATTTGTTCTGTCTTAACCAGCTCTGTATAAATCCTCGGGGAGCAGAGGAGTGTCAGCTGCTGTTAATTACTCACCAGAGTTCCTCTCCTCCCAGAGATCCAGGCACAGCGCCGGTGGAGAAGAAGAAGAAGGGCAAGAGGAGAAACCAGGAGCAGGCTGCCAGGGAGGGGGCGGAGAGTGACGACACTACCTCAACGCCAGCCCCCAACCTGGGTGGAGAGGAGAGCCAAGACCCCCTGGATCACACGGTGAGTGGACCTGGAGCAGTGTTGTGCTAGTTACTGAAAACCAGTAGCTAGTTACCATTACTAGTTACTTCATGTCAAAAGTAACTCAGTTACTTTACTAGTTACTTACACCCAAAAGTAATGCGTTACTGTGAAAAGTAACGTTTTCGTTACTTGTAAAAAGGGCTCCCATTAATGCCCTTATACTTATAGCCTTCATTTCAGTACTGTTATTGCATTGGAGAATAATACAATCTGTTGATCAACTTGACATGCATTATATGCAATCTGGATTGCATCGATATTAGCTGGCTTTCCATTTTTGTATATTCTTTCTCCAGGTAGTTGGAAAAAGTTTTCCGTCCCATATGCCGTGTGCCGCCCGGACATGCTACCATGCTAACTAGCTCCCTGAAAGCGGGTGACTCCACTGTAGCAATAGCCTGCATATGTGTTCTACAACATACCGTGCAATGGCTTTATCGACTTTTCCCTGGCCAGCAGTCCCTCGGTTAAAATCCAGCCGCTGATGCTTAGGTGGAGGTGGAGTGGCGTCGGCTGAGTCTCTGTGGTCTTAGCTACTAGCTTCGTCCCAGCATGTTGTTTTTGCAGATGTTTTAAGAGATTTGAATGACTGGTTTGGGCAGTAGATAGGATCTTTGACCCGCCAGGACACAACTTACATTTAACTAAAACGTTCTTTTCTTTGTGCTCGACAAAAGGGAAATAGTGAGAATATCTCCAGGTGGAGAAACTAGACTTGAGCTCCGCCGCCGCCATGATAGTCTTGTTAGTAAACAACACAAACACGCCCACAGCCCGTCTCCGCATGTGACACAGGAAGTATCTAAGTACATTTACTCAAGTACTTAAGTACAGTTCTCATCTCTGTTCGCCTGGCTGTTGACTATATTAAAAAACTAACGCAGTAACGGAGTAACGCACCATGTAGTAACGGTAACTGCGTTACTGAATTTAAAAAGTAATGCGTTAGCGTACTAGTTACTGCCAAAAGTAACGGCGTTACAGTAACGCAGACACTGACCTGGAGACACTGCACACTGTGGGCTTTATGGAACAAACTAAATCACATTATATAAACATTATTTTTTTATTTGATGCCTGTAATACATTCCAATAAAGCTGGGACAGGGGCATGTTTACCACTGTCTTACATCACCTTTCTTTTAACAATAAGCGTTTGGGAACTGAGGAAACTAATTGTTGAAGCTTTGCACAAGGAATTATTTCCCATTCTTGCTTGATGTACGACTTCAGTTGCTCAACAGTCCGGGGTCCCGGTTGTCGTGTTTTGCACTTCATAATGCGCCACACATTTTCAATGAGAGACAGGTCTGAACTGCAGGCAGGCCAGTCTAGTAACCCCACTCTTTAACTACAAAACCACACTGTTGCATTGCAATACGTGCAGAATGTGGCTTGGCATTGTCTTGCTGAAATAAGCAGGGACGCTCCTGAAAAAGACATCGCTTGGATGGCAGAAAATGTCGCTCCAAAACCTTAATGTACCTTTGACCTTTAATGGTGCTTTCACAGATGTGCAAGTTACCCATGCCATTGGCACAAACACAGCCCCATACCATCACAGATGCTGGCTTTTGAACTTTGCGCTGATAACAATCCGGATGGTACTTTTCCTCTTTAACCCTGAGGACACGACGTCCATGATTTCCAGAAACAATTTGAAATGTGGACTCATCAGACCACAGCATACTTTTCCACTCAGTCGTAGCGACGGACTGTGTTAACTGACAATGGTTTTCTGAAGTGTTCCTGAGCCCACGTGGTAATATCCTTTACAGAATGTTGTCGCTTTTTAATGCTGAGGGATCAAAGGTCACGCCCATTAAATGTTGGTTTTCGGCCTAGTCGCTTACGTGCAGGGATTTCTCCTGATTCTCTGAATCTTTTGATTTTATGGACTGGAGATGAGGAAATCCCTAAATTCCTTGCAATTGTACGTTGAGAAGCATTGTTCTAAAACTGTTGGACTATGTGCTCACGCAGTTGTTCACAAAGTGTAGAACCAGGTGTTTTTTCAGCGTTCCTTAACTTTCCCAGTCATTTGTTGCCCCTGTCCCAGCTTTTGTGGACTGTGTTGCAGGCATCACATTCAAAATGAGTGAATATTTGCAAAAAAACATCAAATGTATCACATATCTTGTCTTTGTAGTGTATTCAATTGAATATAGGTCGAAAAGGATTTGCAAATCATTGTATTCTGTTTTAATTTCCAAACTTCATAGGAATTGGGGTTTGTAAGTTAATGTACAAATGTGCTTCTGTCCTTCCTTTCCTCATTTGCTCGTTTCATTCGCTAACATCGTCCTGCCTCGCTTTATTCTCTGTGCTGTATTTATCTCCTTTCTGCTCTTTCACCTTAATATTTGTCTTGTCCTTTTTCTGGCTCACATCTCCTTTTCCTATCTACTTCCACTCACACTTCCCCCTCCATTAACACTAATATCTCAGTGTATTGTATCCTCTATTTCCACGTAGATACATGTGTCTTCCTAACTCTTCTTTTCCTTCTTCATCCTTATTCATACTGTTATCACACTTTTCTCTCCCCTTTTCCGCTTTACTGACCAGTCGTTTCCTCCTGTTGTTCAGAAGCGGCGTTCTGGACGTCAGGTGAAGAGGAGGAAGTATAACGAAGATCTGGACTTCAAGGTGGTGGACGATGATGGAGAGACTATCGCAGTTCTTGGAGCCGGTCGCATCTCAGCGCTCAACGCCACGGCGCTGGCATGGCAGGCGGAGGTGGGGAGGACACACACTAACCCCTTTGTTCATGTTGTATTACTCCGCTCCTCTCTCCTTTCAGTTTCCCTCCTCAATGAACAAGTCATATAGTAGAGTAACGCAGGAGTGAGTCTTAAAACCCAGTAATGAGTCAGCATTTTACAACAAGCAGTTTCCTCGTCTCAAAGGGTTGTGGTTTGATTCCTCAAATAGGGTCTTTGGTTAACACAAGCTTATGAGATGTTTTGTTCTACGATATAAAACAGGTCAGTAAATACCCCACTGGTGAACGATGAAGCTTTTACGTGTCTTAAAAACGGCGGTTACTAACAAGTGGCTAAATGCAACTACTGAACATTAGCCGCCTTTAGCTTAGCGGTGGTGACGCGAAGTCATGCTTCATGATTTGTTTATAGCCTAACACTAACTTTGTACTACTGGTGATCGCATTTACGTTTCCACTATTATACAAGTGGTGTTAATATGTGGAGTTTATTGTGCTGAACAAAATGTATTAAGTATCATAAACATGTGTTTGCCACGGAGCTTATTTTCTTAAATAGTCAATAATCCAATCAAAAAATCCCATTGCTCTTTGTCGAGGGAGCCCTTGTGATGCTAACATATGTCAATAGTGCATCACTCTGTGAATCAATAATATCCAGTCATTGAATAGTGTGCTGTCCACTCTGGACATGCAGGACATGAGGATGTTTCAAATACAAATATTTTCCCGGGTTTCTGTCTGTAAAATCTCCACCAACACTTTGGAATCATTGAAGAATCTATTTTTATACAATGGTGGAATTAGTAAATGTACTCAAGTAATGTACATAAGTAGAATTTTGGGGTACTTTTACATAAATACATGTTTATATACTGTAATATATAATTACTTTCTAATTTACTCAGTACTTTCCAATTGGCTCCATATTGACGAATAACAACATAAAAAAACTCTTTGTATATTCTAATGATATAAACAGAATATTATAATATCCTGATTAATGATACAACACATTTTTAGAGTCATTCTGCACAATGAGTACTTTCACTTTTTATTCTTGTACATTTAGCTGATGATACTCAGGAAATACTTATTATGGAGTGTTGGTTATTGTGTTATTAGTACTTTTACTTTTCCACTACTGCTTTTATATCACCACTCTCTCACCGTTTTAATGTTTGACGACAGAAAAATCTTAGTTTTTTAAAAATGGTATCTGAATTTGGGAGGTTAAAATGCTAGATTGACAGGAAACCCCACTTGCAATAAACCCTAAATTCATGAAAGTTCAAATGTTTTAGGGAGGTTTCTAGTTTTATGTTTTTCCTGTTTTGGATGCTGTTGTTCACGCTGCTGTTGAACTGATTTGTATCATCGATGTTGGACAAACCATTAGAGCTCAGTATGCTACTACATTACCTAATGATTTCTGCCAGAATTTAGTGTAATACAGATTTGAAATGTTGTGATGTGCTTCTGTGAAGGCTGCTGTGTGATCACACACTGTCAACTGACCTTCATCAGTGTAGGCAGCTAATGATTTCTGTCTTCCTCTCCCTCAGGAACCACCTGAGGACGAAGCCAACATCATTGAGAAAATTCTGTCCGTCAAATCAGTGAAGAAAGAGGTGAAAGACAAAGGACACACACACACACACAAATCTACTCTCCTGCTGCTCGTCACATATTTATTTCTGCTTCACTGAATCCGTCTCTCCCCTCCCCTCCCCCTCCTCTCTACAGACTTCATCAGAGGAGGACCAAGCGGAGGAGACAGAGGAGTTTTATGTCAAGTACAGAAATTTGTGAGTGTCTTTTCATCGTTGCTTATTCACACCTTCACATTAGACATCTATCTGACACCCTAAATGCTTTATTTATGGTAAGTGCAGCTTCAGGAGAATCTTTCCTGTTCTGTTGTCGTTGGAGATTTTTCCAAACAGGTGTTGCACTGTTTTCAATTACTGGATTACTTTGCAATATGGTGACCTGCTATCACAGGCCTTTGGTTTTGCTCATTCCTGCATGTATTGGGACTGTTAGTGTAGCCTAAAGCAGGGGAAACCCATGTGGTCTTTTGGCCATGCTGGCATATTGTTTGTGAAATTCAAACATGATAAGATAGTGTTCAGTCAGCGTGAGTCTGTATCAGATTGATGGTATACTTTTTTAATTTTGAGTCTGAGTGGGGCGGCTGTGGCTCAGGAGATAGATGTTTATCCTCCAATTGGAATGTTGTTGGTTCGATCCCCAGCAGTCACCATGTGTCCTTAGACTAGATACTTAACTACACATTTATCCCGATGCCCAGCAGTGTGTGAATGTTAGTCTCCCTGAGCACCTTGTAAAGCAGCCTCTGCCTCTGTATGAATGGGTGAATGCTGACTTGTAAATCTAAAAGCACTATGAGGGGTTGCAATATCTGGGAAAGAGTTATATAAAAGCAGACCTCTTACCGTTTACGACAAACCTTTTATTTAGTCTGTATTGTTTACAAAGCTGTTTGTTACACCACATGTTTTGTTTGTATTAAACCAGAGGCGTGTTCTCCTACCTGTACTACATACGGGTCAGGAAGCTGAAACAAATAAGAGTTCATATATGATGTGATATGATGTAATAAGACTAACAGTGCCGTGGACTGTATGCATTTCTCTGAATACTTTGCTCCGGTTAATCATGTTCTGGGTTATTATGACATATTTAAGTAAGCTTGCAAACCAAAAATGTAATTAAAAACAGATTGTTCTGTAAATGGGCCGTGATACTATATTAATTTAGTCAGCGATTTAGTGCCAGCTGTCTTTCCTGTATTCGTCAGTTTAAGCCTTAAACTCTGTGCACTGAGCTCTGATTGAACATAACTGCTCTGCAGCTGGTCAGCAAGTAAGAAGTCAACCAGTGTCGTAGGACAAACAATTCAGAAATAACCCTGGAGTGACCTCACTAACCCCAAACCCTGTTTCGTAGCACAGGTCACAAAATTGTACCAATTTGGTTTTTGTTTAATATATAAATTCCACCTGGAACCAAGTCTGCGACCCCCAATTCCAGACCCTAACATGATCGAAGAAATCTCCAAAAATCCTCCCTCCCTGGTGAATCTAAAAGTCCTGGAAGTCACCTTGCACAACCTTGGAGGTGTTGAATACTCACTCAAAGCATTATAGAAATGACTTGACTTTGTTAGAGCTACTTAGTAAACAGTTTTTATGACATTGATCCCTCCCGGAGAAGTTGCCTTCACACGGCTGTGTTTGAGCAGTGGTCTTCTCTCCAGAGGAAGCTGTTTCTCTTGCTCTCACTGAGGCTCCGCTCGGGGGTCTCTGGAGACTCTCCTGCTTTGTTCCAGCACTTTGTATCTTAAAGAAAAGGTCCTATACAGATATACCACTATTATTATCATCCTAATTTATTCCCATGGGTGATGAATAATACATGGGGAGTTTGCTTATATCAAAGTGAATGGATGTGAATGTCTGTAACATTTAGAGTGTAAAAACATTATTATACATAATGCCATGTCGTCGTTGACAGCATGGTTCATGTACAGTAACTGCAGTGACATCTATATTAGTCCGTTTATAGTTGGGCCTTATGGATTCAACCATCCATGTCAAACCGGCTCCATAGTAACAACATTTGTTCTGCTTTCTCTCCCATGGACTATTATGGGAGGCGTCCTTATTCTCCCTTGTTCGTTTACATTCAGCAGCCAATGGTGCATACAGATCAACATTATAGCCAGAACCGTTTGTAGGAAACAGTGAAGGACAAACATCTTAACTTCATTTTGTTTAAAAATAACATTTATATCTGTTCACTGACCCCAAATCATTTGTGGAATTTCTATCAGGCCTTTCAGAAGGAGGATTTATTTTGTCTCATCGAACATTTATTTTACATTATATATTTTTGAGCAGACTTTTTCTCATTTGAAGCTTCTTACATACACTCAATACCATAGACATGCCTACAGGAGCAATTTGGGGTTAAAGAGGCGCGGTTCTGCTTTTTAAGGGTGATCCCTTTCCTGTAGAGTTTGATGGGTTGTTGTGCATGTAAATGGCTGCAAAGGCTCTCGGTGTTCCCTCCAGAGGGAGTTTCTCTCCCACCCAAGAAACTTTCATGATCTGATGATCAAAATGTTTTATCCACGTTGACAACAAGCGTGTTTGGAGCTTATTATTTGGGTTGTTGCCCAAGGTGAGAATAATTCAAGTTAAACTTGGACCGCACCAAACAACAAAACCGTGCTTACTGTACCTGACAATGAAGATTTTGGTCCCTTTTGAAATAAATTGAGCTGCTGTTCTATGGTAATGCTATTAGAATTCAATTATACCTTTTTGATATCCCTCTATCTCAGGGGTCACCAACCTTTTTTAGAGTGAGGGCTACTTTCAAAAAATAAAACAAGTCTGGGGCTACTTTTACTCCTCTTTTTTTTGTTTCTTGCAGTGTATATATTTAGCACATTTTAACATTATTATATGCTTACCTTTAACCTTTCTGCGCTGTTTGGGTCTGTGGGACCCGTTTTCAGTGTTTACTAAAATAACATGTTTTCAAATTAATGATTTTAACCTGCTTTATTTGGGGGTGGACCTCACCTCCTCTAGGGGGGCCCTCACCTCCTCTATTGGGGTCCAGGGGCATGCTCCCCCGGGAAGATGTTTTTTTAAATGTTGCAGTGAAATGCATCAATCTGCTGCACTTTGAGCACAGCATGAACTCATGGATACAGCTCTCAACACTCAGATGAAAGAGAGCTGTATACTTTTCAATGATCCAAACATCTTTAGAATATGATCACAACCAATAACAAATCATTTAAACTTGTTTATTCTTATCTTGTGTTACCTAGTTAGCATTCTTTCTTTTTATTTATGCATATTTTACTGATCACTCCCCTTTTAAACTGTTTTTGTACTGTCCTATATAGTAGTACACATTGGAATGATTTCTTACTTTATCTATATGAAATAGATAAAGGTGCTCTCTCCCTAGCTCTCGCGCTCTCTCTCTCTCTGTCTCGTTCGCTCACAGAGGCTGTGTGCTCCTGTGGCGATGACGGCTTTATAATAATAAACATATTTGTAAAGTGGGGGGACACAAACGGGATTTCGAAAAGAGCGGGGGACATGTCCCCCCTGTCCCCAGTGGAAATAAGCAACACACAGAGTACAACTCTGCCCCTCATGTGCTGTATAGGCTGGCATGATAGGCTGTTTAATGGGGCTGATGTGTTGTGTAGATTCTGCTAGAAGGAAAATCAGCGGGGAGGTGCCACATTGCTTTTCTTCCCGACTGCAACGCTGGTCCCGCAAATCAAGCAAGAACGTGATTGGTCGATATTCATTGTGGGGTGGGGGGAGGAGGGGTGTTGGATAGATATAGAGTTGTAGTAAGTAGATAGAGTTCGCTATGATTTAGGTTTCGTTTATGCATAGGGAAGATTCTTTTAATTACATTTCCTTTTTTGTTTTATGTATTTTTTACATTTTGGATTTGCTTGGCGAGCTATTTTTAGAACATGCCCCGCGGGCGACCCACGTTGCCCTTGCGGGTGACTAAGTGCCCGCGGGCACCGTGTTGGCTACCCCTGCTCTATCTAAATGTTTTTCTCCCTACTGTACATGCAAAAATGGGCTTTGTGTTGAAATGATAATGGAGAGGAAAGTTATTGTGATTTTCCATTATATAAGTCTTATTGGATTTTTAAAACATGCAAACTTCATACATATGCTTTACTTAATGAAAGGTGTGTTGATTATTTTGTTTTGTGTGATTTTAGTTCTTATATGCACTGCAAGTGGGCCACTCTGGAGGAGCTGGAGAAAGATCCCAGAATCCACCAGAAGATTAAACGCTTCAGGACCAAACAGGCTCTGACCAAACATCTGTTCACAGAGGTAACCATTCATCCACCCCTGTATTCTGTCCAGGCCTATCTTCTCCTTTCAAATCTGGCTGGACACATTTATATTTAATAATGTAGCAAAGCTGTTACTGACAGTAGTTATTGGAAACATGTAAACGTGATTACTTCAGGGTCATAATGAGGGTCACACTGTCTCATAATTAACATCCAGTGTCGCTGCAAAGTGTTGAAAGTGCTGGAAAGGTTAACGCCATCATACTGTAACCAAGGCAACACCAATATTTAGAAGTCTAATTTGCCTTCAATGATTAATTTCAATTTTATGGTAGTGTTTTTTAGACTTCATTATTTTCCTATATCAAGACTATTTTGAATAAGTATTGTTAAATCTCATTCAGAACAACACTGTTAAATAAAGAGAAATTACAAATTGTAATAAGCGTTTGCTTTTATTATAATAAGGCTATTTGTTGAATGGAAGCTATTGAAAAGAATGGAGACTATTCATATAAAAAATGATAATGATCTTGCAAAACATTGAAATGTTGCGTTGATTCTGTGTCATGTGTTCATATGATATGAAAGCAATGGAAAAGATAGACATTTAAATAATTAAATTGAATTTTCAAAACAATATTCGTACAAAATAGAATTAATCCTAAAAACATAGATGCTAGTCTTACTCGTTATTTTACCTTCTCTACAAAGCCTTTAGAGTGGTGGTGCAGGAAGTTCTTAAACTTGGAAATGAGTCCGCATTTTACCACTGAATACATTTCTGTAGTCAACACAAGCTCAACAGATTTTAAAGTTTTGTTCTACAATAAAGAATACGTCAGTAAATAATGCACTCGTCCTCACATCGAGCATTAGCCACCTTTGACCTGAAGTCATACAACTGTGATTTAGTATATTTATACTTCTAGCCATTGCATTTACGCTTCAAAAAATCATATAGTGGTGTAAATATGTGGAGATTATTGTGTAAGTATCATAAACGTGTGTTGGCCACAAATCCTAGTTTTTGCAATATTCCAAAAACCAATGGACAGATCCCATTGCTATTTCTTGAGGGAGCCTTAATGTTGCTAACTTCTGGGTCAGGGTACAAAAATATGTATCTCTATTGCTTTATAAAATAGTTCCATGACCTGATAATTAATTAATGCTGAATAATGTTGTTGTTCCATCTCTATGTGTCCCCTACTCCAGTCCGATGAGGACTTATTTAACCCGGACTACGTGGAGGTGGACAGAGTGCTGGAGGTGGCTGTTACTACAGACACTGAGACTGGAGAGGTCTGTACAGGAGCTCAAAACACACACACACACACACACATACGCACACACACACACACACACACACACACACATACGCACCCACACACACACACACACACACATACACACACACACACACACACACACACACACACACACACACACACATACCATGTATACATCACTTCAGGGGACATTACATTGACTTACATGCATTTCCTGGAGACTTATCCTAACCTTAACCATAACCAACACATGCCTAACCCTTATCCTTAACCTAACCCTAAACCTAACCAAGTCTTCACACTAAAATTAATGATTCCCCTCATGGGGACCTCCATTTTGTCCCCATAAGGGAGGCGAGTCCCCACACATGACTGTGTAAACAGATGTAGGTCCCCACAAGTATAGTAATGCTAGGCCACACACACACACACACACACATACACACACACACACACACACTCTCTCTCTCACAGCAGCGTTTGTCTGGATTGTAAATGGTTACCACTGAAGGTCCTCAGTGTGGGGGTGCACTCTTATTCCTGTGGCATGTTTTCCCGTGTGTTATCGTAGGAGGTGACCCACTACCTGGTGAAGTGGTGCGGCCTCTCGTACGAGGAGGCCACCTGGGAGCTGCAGGAGGACCTGGACCCTGAGAAGATCAAGGAGTTCGAGAGGATCCAGAAACTACCGCCTGACCTCAGACACATGGTGAGGAGGAATACTAAACAAGAGGGGAAACTGCAGTTTGATACAATATTTATGGAGGAAAAAATGTAGAAAGCTATCTTGTTTTTAAAGTGCTACATCAACAAAGCTGGATTACTATAGACAGAAGCACTTATCTGTGAAAGGAGAAATAGTCAGAAAGAAAATGTATTGTATTAAATACATTGGCAGAGTATTGTTATCAGGGGAAACTAACATTTTGAAATCCTGTGAAATAAAAGCCAGTGAATGTAAGGCTTTCATTGGAAAACTAACATCATTTACCAATGCATTGTTGATAGAGCAGCAGCCGGTCTGGATTTGATCAGAATCAGAAAGAGGTGTTCTTGCCAAGTTGATCTACACATACGAGCAACTGACTCTGGTGTAGGGCTGTGCGATTATGGCAAAAATCATAATCACGATTATTTGGGTCAATAATTGATATCACGATTATTTTGACGATTATTCATTGACCATTTATTGAACTTTAAAACAAATAATATTTTACCAATAAACAAGATCAACAAAATATGTTGGAGCGCACTTCCAAAACCATATAAACATATATTAATATGATAAATAAAAATAAATTAGACCAAAATAAATTAAATCAAATATGATGCAGTGCACTGTCACAACCTACTGAAAACTCCTTAACATATAGCCAACATTTTGGTAAAACATATTCAACATATTCCACTCAGTTAAACGTTGAAGGCTGGCCCACCGTCATGGTCCAGAAGTAACAGGAAATAAATGTTGAACTACAATTTAAGACCAAATTAAAATGTTTAGGCCACCATGGCAAATGCTGGTAGGGCTGCTCGTATCAACTCTTAAAGATTTTTTGCAATAAACACCAGCCTGTTTACATGGTCTGGTTTCAGAGATGAGCGCAGGCAGGTGACAATATTGCCACCTGTACTGAAGACCCTCTCTGAAGAGGAACTTGTGGCAGTGCTGCCACATATGACACAGGAAAAAAAGAAAAGACTCTGAACCCTTTCTTTGCCATTATATAAAAATAGTGTTGCTACAAAAGTATAAATGAGGCTTACTAATAAGACAACTCAGATCTGAAGCTACTCAGGAATCTGCTGCAACAGTGCAATAAAAAAGACAAAATTAATAGAATCAAACCCTTTTTTGTTGCAGTAGAGTATAAAAAGAAATGCCTTTTAAAATAGCAACACTAGTTTCTTAACCTGAATTGATCATAGACTATAATCAATTTAAACAGAACAGATCTTAATGTTTGCATTCTTATACCATGTTGTACAATAATTATAATGAATAAGTTCAAACAAACTCAAATTTACAGCTGATTAATAACGGTATCTAACTTGAGTTTGTATTATATCAAAAACCTGTTGAAATGCTTCTGTTATTGTTACTGTCCCCAGGAATGCTTCTTTCACAACTTTGCCATCTTTGAAAGACTTCATGTGTTTCGCAAGAACGTGACTGACACGATAAGATGCTCTGGTGGCAGCCTTGCTCTTGTTGTTGGGCCTGGTGAAAATGGACTGCTGTGCATTTAGCTGTCCTTTCAGGCCCCTCCCCTTTTGGGCAGAATTAGGAGGGAATTCCGTCTCGTAGCGTTTGTGCACTGTTTTGAAATGCCGCTCCTAAATTACCCTTCTTCGATAAAGCCACGCTCGCATTGCAGATGAGACAGATGGACTTTGAATTAGAATAGATACAGAAATAATCATCCTCCCACTCGGAGTGAAAATTATATATTTTGGGCTTTTTTGCTTCTGCCATAATTGCGGTCTTGTATGTGTGCGGACTGTCACTGCACTGCCCACTGCCCAGCCACGCCGGCCAATCACAAAGTTTTGATGCGTTCAAGTGCATTATTCTGGCACAGGAAGATTATGTTACAGGACATTAACGATAAAACAGAATATTGTTGTTCTATTTTTAGACACATCTCGCGATCGACTAGGAATCTCCCCGCGACCCTTCTTTTTAACGAGTTGCTGCTCTTGTTCTGACATCTTCGCTCGCGCTGAACACATGTCACTCCCACGTGGCCGAGTGGGCTTTTAGGGAGGGGCGAAAGCACACCCAGCAAAATAATCGTATTTTGTCAATTATGCTGTTTTCATAATCGTCACAAGCCATAATCGTAATCGCGATTAAAATACGATTAATTGCACAGCCCTACTCTGGTGTGTATGGTGCATAAATAAAACACAGTAAGAAAAAACGAAAAGAAATGTAGGATTATAACACAAACTTTTAACATGGGAAATAAAAATAGAGAAATATTCAAACCAAATATAAATATACAAAAAACGAACTACAGTATAATAGGACAGAAAAGGTCCTGAAGCCTCTTGCCAGAATGTGTCCAGGGTGGGAGGGATTTGCAGATTGCAGCCAATAACCTTCTCAGCAGAGTGGATGATACGCTGCAGCCTTTTTTATTTTGTATTTGTCCTTATAAGTTTAAAGTCAACACAGAAGTTGCAGAACAATTAGCTTGAAGCATTTAACCCAACATTCACATTTAAATTGAATAAATGTCCCAAATTAAGACTTTTTACATCTGTAAATGGTCTTACAACACTCTCCTGATGCTCTGTTTCTTTTCCAATCACGCAAACATCTGTCAAAGAGCACATCACCAGATTTGAATTGCTAAAAGATACAGAGATGTGGGCGGCAATTCAGACCTAGATAGAAAATAGTGAGCGAAAACACTTGAGTCGGTAGGCAGATGAAAGGAAAAGGAAAAACAACATCATGTGTCTATTTCATCTCAGGAACAACACCTGCCCACTTCTGCTCCATCTCAGATTCACCATCTTGCCCTTGTTTATTTTGTCGCTGGAAGTAATGGGAAACAGTCAGGGTTGTGGGCTTTTCTCCTCCAGCTGGATTTTATGTTTGTTTTTGGATGTGAAATTGAGGTTTTGAAAATCCATGTAGAGCCGTTTCTCTTCTGTGACCCACAATCCTCTCCACATCTATGATTCACAC
The DNA here is from genome assembly GCF_902827175.1 of Gymnodraco acuticeps. Lineage (NCBI taxonomy): Eukaryota > Metazoa > Chordata > Actinopteri > Perciformes > Bathydraconidae > Gymnodraco > Gymnodraco acuticeps. The sequence continues at coordinate 303,925 of NW_022992343.1, read as the reverse complement.
TGCATCAATATGAAGAACAATCAAAAAACCTCAGCAGAAGCCATTTATTGTAAGCTACTCTTAACATAAATCATCTGTCTAACATAATCATTTACTTTGCTGGATGTTGAATGCAAATTACTGCTCAAAATGTAGTCATTTTCTTTTTTCTACCCCTGAGGGAAGCAAGAGTGAGACCTGAGAGAATTATTCCTGCTCTCTTGCTGTTATTCTTTTCAAAACTAGTATTTTAACTTATTACGCCTCGGCAGCAACAATCTGTTGCACCACTTATTTTATTTTTGGTCCATTTCACCTCAAAACTCACACAGCATCCTCGCTTACCTTTTTCAAAATTGGAACAACTTATTTACCTCATCAGAATCAGAAATACTTTATTTACAGCGGGGGATTGTGTTTCATGATAATTGTTCCATTTCAGAAGGAAATACAACAAAAGATTTACAAAATAAAATATTTGTATTAACATAGGAAGTAAGAATGTGCAATTAAAAGATTAAATAAAATGCAAAGAATTCATCAAAAATCCTTTTAATACCGGATTCTTTGCTATTTCTGTGGTTGGATGTACCGTGGAGATCTAGTAGAGGATAGTGGGTAATATACGTTTGAAATGTGTGTGTTGTTATTGCAGGAGCGTCCTCTTCCAGAGAAGTGGCAGAAGTTGGATAACTCCAGAGCTTACAGGAATATAAACCAGCTCCGAGAATACCAGTTAGAGGGAATGAACTGGTTACTGTTCAACTGGTACAACAGGTGAGTAAAACAAATGCTCTGAAACCAGTTTTAACACTATTTAGCAGGTGGATTTGGAAGCAGTGTTTAGAAACACAGGAGAACAAATATTTTGTAATCTCTCCTGTATGTTGTCATTTTATATAACACAGCGAGACAACATGCCATTAACGTATTATAAAACCTAAACTGAATTAAATGTATTACTTTGTTACAGTAAATGTACCATCACCTGTATAACTGAATCTTTTCTCAGTCCCATCATGCTTGACTATATTTATCAGAATGAACACTTCGTATCACTAAGTCTTTTAACACCTCAGAATGAAATGAATATTTAATGATGAGTTGTCCATATATTAACATTTAGGATGAACGTTAGCAGCAACTCAACGGTGAAACAAAAAACTCTCTCTACAGAGAAGTGTAAAAAAAGGACACAATTTAATAAGTTACTAATATAAAAATAGGAAGTAAGATCAAATAAGAAAGCTAAAAGTGAAAAACAGCTGCAACAGGCTGCACTAATGATGAAAAGACATACAAGTTTTGATACATTGTGTTATGGTTTGTGGTGCTGAATTGCATTTGATCAAATTAAATATTTAATTTCTGTTTGAAATGTGTGAAATGCTTTGCTCAGATTTCACACAAATACGTTTTATGTTGCTAAAATGATGATAAGAAATGCAGATCCCACTGTTGTGATCACACAAACAATAGAAATTGTAACCGCTGTGTCACGATAAACATTGTACTACCAGATTATTGCCAATTCATCTCCCCAACACAAATCGTTATTAATGAACTTAATTAATGCACTCATAAGAATCATTTATTTATTTAACAGGGACAGAGAACAATACTAAACATTGTTGTGTGTGTGAAAGTTAGCTAAGAGGCTTTTTTTTCATCTGGCCAGATTTTTCAAAGTCACCCTACAAAACAAAGGCAATGACATCATAAAAAACATGCAAAATAGAGCCGCATAATCAATGGAGGTATGTCCTGTATTTGGATTATAGCTCTTACCGATCTCGCTGTCTGTTTCGCTCTAGGAAAAACTGCATCCTGGCAGATGAGATGGGTTTGGGAAAGACCATCCAGTCCATCACCTTCCTGTTCGAGATCTTCAGCATGGGGATCCGCGGCCCCTTCCTCATCATCGCCCCCCTGTCCACCATCACCAACTGGGAGCGGGAGTTCCGTCAGTGGACCAACATGAACGTCATCGTGTACCACGGATCTCAGATCAGCCGGCAGATGATCCATCAGTACGAGATGTTCTACAGAGACACACAGGTAGAGCCTGAACCTCTAAAAGTGTGGAATAAACAAAATGCTGCAAGAAGCTCAAAACACAACGGAAACCAGGGGACACGAAAAGTGACGCACACAGCTGGGACCGGAGTGCACGTTGACATTCAGGTGTTTTAGAAAAGAAAAAAAAAGTTGGACCTTTATTGATCCCCCAAAGGGGAAATTCAATGTTCCACTCTGTTTTTTACTGCCAGGAGCAGTTGGGGGTTAAGTGCCTTGCTCAAGGCCCAGGAGGTGAACTGGCTCCTCTCCAGTGCTAGTCCACACTCCGTATTTCTTTGGTCCGATCGGGACGTGAACTGGAGACCTTTCGGTCCAAAGTCCAAGTCCCTACAGACTGCCGCCCAAAACTTTTGTCAGTATATCTGAAATGACTAGGTTCACTTTTTTAGCTAGCTAGCTTAAAGCAGATCTGTAATAATATCTGAAGGTATCATACGATTCAGTTGTTAAAAACAAGCCAATCATACTTACATTTGAGACTTTATATCTCTTAACGTTAACAAGCCATCCGCTCCCAGCTGTGTGCGTCACTTTTTAGTGTCCCCGTTCCCGTTGTGTTTAAGCTTCTTGCAGCGTTTTGTTTATGCAGTGCTTTTAGTAAACGCATCTTTCGTCAGGTTGGTGAATGTTTTTTAGATGCTTTGCATGTGTTGGTGCAGTCGGGGAAGATGTTTCTTCATTTGCATGTGTTTTGGTGCATTTGAGTTGTTTTAATTGAATCTCTTCTGAAGCTGCTGTGCGTTTCTCCTCATGGGAGTGTTTTTGGCCAGTGTAACGGGTTTGCACCTGTCGGCCACATTTAAGACAGATATCCATCGAACAATCTTTATTTATCTCACCTCTTTTTCCTCTCTACTTCACCCCCCCATGTAGGGTGTCTCCATGTTTGGACATGCAATGATCACATTGTATTTGCAGTGTAGTTATTTACCATGACTTCTACATCTGGAGTAAATGCACTAGTTGATGTTTCTTCTGCTGCACGTCCAGTCTGATGAACTCATAATTACAACACAGTATGCAGCTCCTAGTTCTGACTGTCTTCTTCAGAATAAATGTGCTCATGCATAATACAATCACCGTTCAGCACTTTCAGAGGCATTAAGCGTTTTTATTATAAGATTATAATGAGTGAGGCATGGAATGCAATGAAGCTCCACTCCCTGATTTAAGGATGATGTCCTTCCCTGAATCGATACTGTTCCGTTCTCAGGGTAACACCATCCCAGGCATCCTGAAGTTCCACGGCGTGATCACCACCTTCGAGATGATCATGGCCGACTGTCCGGACCTGAAGAAGCTGCACTGGCGCTGCGTGGTGATCGACGAGGCCCACCGGCTGAAGAACAGGAACTGCAAGCTGCTGGAGGGACTCAAGCTCATGAACCTGGTGTGTGTGTGTGTGTGTGTGTGTGTGTGTGTGTGTGTGTGTGTGTGTGTGTGTGTGTGTGTGTGTGTGTGTGTGTGTGTGTGTGTGTGTGTGTGTGTGTGTGTGTGTGTGTGTGTGTGTGTGTGTGTGGGTGTGTGTGTGTACCAATCTGTTCAAATCACAAATCATAACCTCGAAAGAATATTGTCTATAATCTGCATTTAATGTCTATTTAAGGTTGTGTGTGTTATATTTATTTTGTTGTTTTTAATGATTTTTAAATTAATCAACCTATACATGCAGCGTCTATGAGTACCTAAAAAAGTGATCTATAAATGAAATGTATTATTACTTTTTTTTATATATTATTGTTTCTTTATTTTATGTTATGCCACTCTTAACCATGTAGGGGTGTGACCAAAAATGGAATTCGATTAGTTAAGATATACATATTAACTTTATCAATATTATCTACACAAAATGAAAAATACAGAATAAGTTAGAATATTTATAATTCAGACCAATCTTATACTAAGAGAACATATATGAACATAAGATGCTATACACTATACAGAAGTGTGTTGCAGTGTGCCAGGCTCTCATACAGGCACTCTTCTCCTGTGTCTAATCGTCGATCTCTTTTATTTTCTCTCTTCTGAAGGACCTCTTGGGATACCGTTTCAGTTCAGTTTGAATAAATGTCATGACGAGCAGCATGTTCTGAGATGTAGTGTTTGTGTTGAAGATAACGCTGTCATGGTTCTCACAGGAACAAAAGGTTCTGCTGACAGGAACCCCTCTGCAGAACTCGGTGGAGGAGCTGTTCAGTTTGTTGAATTTCCTGGAGCCACTGCAGTTTCCCTCAGAAAGCACCTTCATGGAAGAGTTCGGAAACCTCAAAACAGACGAGCAGGTGTGTTGAGAACAAATGTTTTAATCTTGGTACAAAACATCGTAGACTTCAACCAGAGGCCTATACTACGAAGCAGGATTTTCGCTTAGCCGGCTAACTTCAGGGAAAACTCTGGGTTTCCGGTCCTACGAAGCTGGTTCTCTTTTTAGCAGGCTAGATCTCCATGGTAACTTATGCTGTGCGGCTAACCTGGTCGGGACCAGGTTAGGTTGCAGGCTAAGAGCTCAACTCAGTGAAAGCACTGCCTGCTGACCAATCAGAGCTCAGTGTGCGGAGTTTAAAGCGATCAAGTCATATTACAGGAGAAAGGAAATACAGTTTAAACTGCCGTTGCAGGAAAGACGGCCGGCAAAAATCACCGACTGTGAACGTGAAAATGAATAGAATATCACCTCTCGGGTTGCCAACCGTCCCGTATTAGCCGGGACGCCCCGTATTTGAGCCAAAAGGGGCGTGTCCCATACGGGACTTTGTTTGTCCCGGACTAAAGCGAAAAATAAAAAACATTTTTCTGTTTGCGCGCAATGCAGTGTGTCTGGCTGCGTGCCTGTGTGTTTGTGTGCTGTATGGGAAGGGCGCTAGGACCGCAGCATCATTGTTTGTGTGGCATGTCAGCCTGTTCAGTCGTGTGGGAAAATGAGCGCTGCCGGTGGAGGAGGTGATAATGAAAGAGGAGAAAAGAGAGAGAGGATGTGGTTCTGGGCCCTGGCCCTTCTAAAAAGAAAAGACTTGTGTCTTACAACAAACAGTGGGAAGAAAAACACATTTGGGTAAAGCCTGTGAGTGGAGATCTGTCTCGGGTCTTGTGTGTGTGTGTGTGTGTGTGTGTGTGTCTGTGTGTGTGTGTGTGTGTGTGTGTGTGTGTGTGTGTGTGTGTGTGTGTGTGTGTGTGTGTGTGTGTGTGTGTGTCAGCTGATTGATGGGAAAATGCTGAGAAAATGGTTGGTGCAAGGCAAGTTTATTTATATAGCACTTTTCAACACAAGGCAATTCAAAGTGCTTTACAAAAAATGAAAGACATTAAGAAAATGGCATTTAAAATCAGTCATTAAAAAGAAAAGCTAATAAAATAAGCATTAAAAGAAAAAATACATGGATAAAAGTTACAGTGCAGTCTAAGATATGAATAGTTCAATTAAAAGCAGCGGCAAAAAGAAAAGTCTTCAGCCTGGATTTAAAAGTAGTCAGAGTTGCAGCGGACCTGCAGGTTTCTGGGAGTTTGTTCCAGATATTTGGAGCATAATAACTGAACGCTGCTTTACCATGTTTAGTTCTGAAGGATAACATTAAGTCTAATAATGATGTACCGTGCATGTTCACATCATGTATACTTTGCATTACTTAATACCATTTTTCAAATATTTTATTTTTTAACATTTTGGACAAAATAGCCAATTGTACATCGAGGTGCCCAGATGTCCCTAGTGCCCACATATCCGATTTGAACATGCTGATGTACAATGTGATGTCGTAGCCTAATGCAGGTGTAAGACCATTGTGTTTGTATTGTGTTATAGGTATGCATAGTTTTCTATGCATTTTGAGGGTTTTGGGGGGTTTGACCCCCAAAAACATTTTCAAACCCTAGGGGCTGGCTCCCCCAAAATAATTAAATAACATAACCCTAACCTAACCCTAACCCTAAAACCGAAATAAAGTAACAAAAAAAAGTAACTAAATCCGCCAGAAACCCAAAAATGTTCGCGCGCACACGCGCGGGGGACACATGCATATGTCCCGTTTCTCCATTTCTGGAAGTTGGCAACCCTAATCACCTTCCATCTTCAGAGCAATCTGACTATTATAACATTAGCGTTAAGAAAGCTTACTTAAAGGGGACCTATCATGGAAAATGCACTTTTGTACGTCTTTTAAAAACGGGGCTGCAACGGATCTGATACAGACTGATCCAGATTTGAACACGGTCCTGACGTCAGGACGGTGGTGCTACGGCTATTGGTTAATTCTCCGCCTATCAGGGGAATGAGAGGTTGGGCCACGGCCGGCCATTGCTGCTCGAAAGCGCTGGAGATGCTGTAGTACATATGCCAGGCCTGTAAGTGGCGCTGTAGTCTGCCACAAAAGCAGCGAAGAAGACTTCCGTTGCCATGGTTGCCCTTGTTTATTCTCCGCTGTGGCTCTTTTTCTCCCTCCCCGAGGCAAGCGTTTGCGCCTCCTGCTTTAAAACAAATGAATAATGACTCTATATAATCATATGTAAGGGATAATGTGCAGCGACGCGGTATTTTCCCCATAATGACCGCGTTACTGCACATTATCCCGCTTGTTACATGGCCACATTCTCAACAAAGTAACGACATGACTCCCAATATTAATTGAAATGCTTTTATGGATTTAGAAAATGATTTTATTGATTTAAAAAATAGTTGTATTGATTTAAATTGACATGCATCCGCTAAGAAAAATAGTCCGTTGTTACCGTTTGAACTAACGTAGCAACGGCAGGAACTGCTTCGATAGTGTTTTTGAGGAGCTTTTTGATTACAGATTTGCAAACATCGTTGCTTGCCTTAAAAGTAGCACAATTCATTATGTCAAACCTTGGAAAGTATCTAGATATCCCTGCCCTAATGCCAAAGTAACTGCCAACTCCCCTCTCCTGCAGGGGGGCGTGGTCAGCTGCAGCTCACAGAATCAGCCCCCTGCAAAAACAGGGCTGGAAAGAGCAAATAGAGCGAAATGAGGCATGGCTAAAATGCAGGATCTGTTTGGTATTTTGAAAAAAAATAAAATATTTATATACTTTATATAGGTATGGCCCTACAATATATTGTTCAAATATAGCATGATAGGTCCACTTTAAATATCTGCCACAACATAAGTAACCGGATCAAAGTAACATTACGTACAGTCCACGGCAGTGTGAGTGCAGACGTCGATGTGTCCCATTATCATTCATATCACATATCACATCATAATGTATCATATATCTCCTTATCTGAGTCAGCTGAGCCGTATCTGGCCGTGCAACACTCACAGTGTCACATACTGTATGCAGAAGTATTATTTTAAGCAACACATTAAGTTGACGAAACACTCGAGTCAAATGCAATTATAGTCAGATCCACTCGTGTCTTAGACGGGGCAGTGATATCATAAACCTGTTAATGTACGCATTCAAACACTTTTTCTTTTACCAGCTGTATTCACCTTGCAGGTGCAGCTATGTGGCTTTGATCCTGGATCAAGTGTTTAAGTCATGGATGTTTAAAGTTTAACTTCTTCATATTTGACTAATATTAAAGTTCACTTTTCATTCAGGAAGTATGACGCTGCGCTGTCAGTACACTTCTTCATGTTTGTGATTGGTCGAATGCTCCAAATACCACCCCTTTCATGTGAACGCGCACCTAACTAGATAGGACACGGCTGGCTTGAGCGATCCACTTGATAACCCGCGTCGTAGTACAGTTTAGCGAGAGCGCGTATGTTTTGGATTAGGCCAACCGGCTAACTCAAACATATCCAGGTTATGTTGAACCGGCTTCGTTGTACAGGCCTCTGGACTCAGTGAAGAGCAGTGTTGTTTGTGTTGAATGTAAATGCATCCACAAATTGCTTCCTTTCCAGCGGTTCTGCGTGTTTAGGTTTTTTAGAAACAGACTACAATTTTGTATCCGGGGGGGAATAAGGTTTGTGATATGTGCTTCATTTAGAAGTTAAGTGAAGAAAGTAAAAAATGGGCCAAAAAGATAGAATACAAAATGATAAAACACAAGTAAAAGTAAAAATGTGCAATAAAAGATATAATGAAATAAAAATAACAATATTATGTTAGGATAAGAAGTTTGCACATTTGTACAATATACACTAACTACAAATATATTAAAAGGTGTATAGGCAGTGTATTAGTAATGAAAGTTATATATGTAGAACTGCACAGTTCAAGAAGGTTGAATTACGCCCTGTGGACATAAAGTAGAAGCAATATGCTTTTCTTTGAAGAACAAACCTTATCATTTGCATTTTCATCATATACACACCTCCTCCTGTGTTCCTCTCGACAGGTGAAAAAGCTGCAGGCCATTTTGAAGCCCATGATGTTGAGGAGACTGAAGGACGACGTGGAGAAGAACCTGGCGCCTAAAGAAGAGACCATCATAGAGGTGGGCTTCCCTGAGTCATCAATATGAATATGTCTGCATTAGGGATGCCAGTGATTATTCGATTATTCGAATATTCGTTACAGTCTCCATAATCGAATATTATTTTTAAAAATCGATTTTATTTATATATTTTTTTATTATTATTTATGTTTTTTTTTTTCTGGCTTAGTTTCAACCAAAATATAGATTAATGCTAATAATAGTAATAGTATTAATAATTGTAAATGGCCATTGGTCACACCACCAGTTTGTTTTACTGTAAACTTGGAGAAAGCCTGCGTGCAGAGCAGACTGCTGCTGCAGCACGCTACACACCCCCCCCCCCCGCCCCCACCCCCCCTCTCCCTCACACGTGCGACTAAAGATGAACAAAGCGGCAGGTAAAAAGAGTTCCTCCTCGTGGAACTACTTCGAACTTACAAGTCCAAAAGAAGTTAAATGCAAGCTCTGCGAAAAGACGTTGGTCTATCACAGCTCAACCTCAACAATGCGTTCGCATTTGAGTGCGAAGCACGCCAAAGAGGTTACAGAGAAAGACGCAGCACAGCCGGCCATTACCAACTTCACTTCAAGGCCACGTCGTTGTGATGACATGCTTGCATGTTTGTTGTTTGTACTGTTAAACATGTTCCAGTAAAAAAGAAAACAACGGAATTCCTTTTGTCTGAGTTTTTTTTTTCTCTCTCCCGCGGGTGGGGGGGGGGGGGGGGTCAGTCGAATAATCGATTATTATTCGCCAGGGCTGCCGAATAATCGATTTTGATCATGGTCAGTTTCTGGCAACCCTAGTCTGCATCTCAAGTGGTACATACAATGAATTCATAATATATTGATTATTTCCCTCCTTTTGTGGATGTGCAGGTGGAGCTGACCAACATTCAGAAGAAATATTACCGCGCCATCTTGGAGAAAAACTTCTCCTTCCTGTCCAAAGGAGCAAACCAGCACAACATGCCCAACCTCATTAACACCATGATGGAGCTCCGCAAGTGCTGCAACCACCCCTACCTTATCACAGGTGAACACACACACACACACACACACACACACACACACACACACACACACACACACACACACACACACACACACACACACACACACACACACACACACACACACATTTGTTGAATGCTGAGATCGCACTCTTTCGTCCTCAAAATAAATATCAGTGCCCTCTTATTCTTCCCTGGTTGTAAGTGCAACTCTTTAATGACACCACAGCTATAATTAGAAATGAATGAACATTCTATAATTACACTGCACTTTGATACAGCAATATGTTTTCCACCAAAAAGCAGTCATAATAAACAGAGTAAGAAACTGTGATCAGAATCAAAAATCCTTCATCTGTTCCGCAGCCGGAACATTTACATTGTTCCAGCAAAGAATACAGTGCAGGTAAAGGCAAAATAAAAGAGTAGGCAAACACATCAAATGAAGAGGAAAGCACACAATAATAACATCAAATAAAAAATTTAAAGGATTGGGGATACTAGGAGGATCACAATGTTCCTAAAAAACTCAAACGGAGCATTTCCTCTCAGCTCAGATTTCATTTCTGCTTTTGTAAACTGTAGTATAGATGAGAGTAACAAATGCGTCACTTCTGGGCAAAAAGTACGGCTCCGCCCACTTTTGAGGTAAAACAACGCTGTCATTTGAATGGCGGTCAATACAAATTCTGAAGTTTTTGCCAATCCGAAAGAAATTTAAGAAAACCGTGGATTTTTGGATCTTCAAAGAGCCCCATTACAATGACCAGACAGGCAAACAATTACATGAAATCATTGGAAATCAACGAGCGGGCTCGATATATGGTTAAATATAGCAGTAGGCTATCGATGTCCATAGATGAGAGGAAGAGTAACATCTACGTCACTTTACGGCCCCGTCCACTTTTGGATGAAACCAACGCTGTCATTTGAATGGCGATCAAGCCTGAAGCCACAGAGCTCTTCTTTTACTGTCCTTGTTTCTCAGAGGAAGTACAGAAACACTGAACCCTGGATTTGTTTTAATGTTTGAGGTGCAATAAACCAGGGGTTCCCAAACTTTTCAGCCCGCGACCCCCAAAATAACAGTGCCAGAGACTCGCGACCCCCTGTCAACAGGGGGGGGGGGGGGGGATTGATTTAAGTTTTCCGCACTCTCGCGGGAATATCTCCGCAATCGAGCGAGCTTAAGTTTCTATTTCGATTTCATGATATAGCCCAGCACAACACCTTCGTCAAACATGTTGCCACTTGTTTGTACCATTTTCAGGCGATTTGTAATCTGTTCTAGAAAAACAATGTGTTTTTTTTGGATTTCAAGAAGCACATAGAACAAATGGATGTATTTTATGAACATTTATTCATGCTGAAAGTAGCTTTAGATGTGTTAGGAGTGAGATATAGATAATTATCTAATATATGTATCCAATGAAGCATTGCATAAAGTCAGTTGATGATCAGAGGCTGTTGTTGGGGCTGCATAAACATTTTTATTTTTGTAGGCAGACCATACAGGCCTCAGAGAGTTAAACTTGGGCCTGCGACCATAGTTTTACTGTATTTTGTTTTGAAAATCCACAGCGGAGGTTTGTGTCGTACTACATGTGGTGTATTTTTCATATCTCTCAGTAGCCAACGATCTGTGAGTCTGTTGGACATAAACTCCGTAATAAATGTAGTCTACATTTCATAAGAGGTGTAAAACCTGTGAGCATTTTATATCGCATTTGAACTAAATGCTTATATAATCTGTAGTTATATTTGATTTATTGTGTGAACGAGGCGATATAGAGAAGGTTAAGCTGTCATTATTAGGCTGTAATTTGTTATATACTGTTGGAGTGGTGAACAGGCCTATTGTTTTTGGATATGTGTGGAGTCAGGTGGTCCGTGAGTGTTTTTTTATTGGTTAAGTTGTCCTTGGTATGAAAAAGTTTGAGAAACACTGCGCTAGTGGATTGTCAAAGGGGGAGCCTCGTTGCAGGGAAATTAAACAGATGGCTAGTCCGTCCCTGAAAAATGTCTATGCACACGTTATTATTAATAATAATAATTACCAAAAAATGTATACAAAAAATTATTATAATTGTTTTAATTTTCAATTTTTATTTTGTAATCATCTTGCGCCCCCCACTCGGGGTCTCGCGACCGAACCCCTGCAATAAACGACACAGCAGCTTTTTGGCATGATAAAACTAATTTTCCGCCTCGCTTATGAGAGTAACAGCTGGAGAAATTACAGCCTCGCCTACCGAATTTAATTTAACCATATATCAAGACCGATTGTCGATTTCAAATGATTTAATGTAATTGTTTGCCTGACATCGTAATGGGGCTCTTTGAAGATCCAAAAATCCACTGTTTTCAAATATTTCTGATCGGATTGGCAAAAACTTCAGAATTTGTATTGACCGCCATTCAAATGACAGCGTTGTTTTCCCCCAAAAGTGGGCGGGGCCGTAATTTTTGCCCGGAAGTGACGTAGGTGTTACTCTCATCTATGTGCTCATGTGTTTCATTGTTGGGGAATAGCCTACTGCCTGAATATGCTTACAGTAATGAAAATCCTTTTTGATACTAAATATCTTGGTTTCTTCTTTTTTAAGGCTGTTCTGTTGTCTTACATAATACACTTAAGTAAAAAACATCTTATTGATATTTTTTTTCTCTTGTATTTATCTGCATTGTATTTGATTTTGAGGTTACTTTTACCCCCTCACCATTCTGTTCTTCCTTCCAGGAGCGGAGGAGAAGATTCTGGATGGCTTCAGGAGGTACCACAGCCCTGACGCGCTGGACTTCCAGCTGCAGGCCATGATCCAGGCAGCCGGGAAGCTGGTGCTGATCGACAAGCTGCTGCCCAAACTGCTGGCCGGGGGACACAAGGTGCTCGTCTTCTCCCAGATGGTGCGCTGCCTGGACATCATGGAGGACTACCTCATACAGAGACGGTGAGGGGGGGAGCGGTGGAAGACGCAGGGTGGATATGTGGGAGAGATGAACCACAGATGAATGGAAAGATGCATTTATTTTACAACCAATTCAATAGTTATACAAACAATGTACAAGAAAATAAAGTTATATCAAGCAGGAGGGCAGAAAACATTACTTATGAAGAAGTGCCCCCTGAGCGATATTCAATACATTTTACAGCAAAATCACTATGAACTTTATGATGAACAAGATCCATACTGTACAAAGATACCCCAAAAAGCATAATAGGGAATCTTTAAAATATATGTACAGTATGTAACCTGCTACAAAATATTCTTAAAATGGTATTTGAGTATTCTTGAGAGATTTAGGTTCAGACCATTCCATAATTGAACACTGATTATCGATTAGCTTTGTGATGTAATGGTAGTTCTACAGAGCTTTGTTGTTTGGCCTGGTTGGGTACCTGCTGACATCAGTTTGGATGTTTTTTGCATCACCCAAAATGTCAGGAGATTTTAATATATTTAGTTTCTTTGTTAACCTTGACATTATCAACAACAACTGTTCTACATGTTTCCTGCAGCTACACGTACGAGCGCATCGACGGGCGCGTGCGAGGGAACCTTCGGCAGGCGGCCATCGACAGGTTCTGCAAGCCGGACTCGGACCGCTTCGTGTTCCTACTGTGCACCAGGGCGGGGGGGCTGGGGATCAACCTCACCGCTGCTGACACCTGCATCATCTTCGACTCTGACTGGAACCCCCAGAACGACCTGCAGGTGGGGGGGGGGGGGGGGCACAGAGTCACACTACACACAGGGGGCGGGGTCCATGCAAGAGTCCAGAGTTGCTGCTTTATGAGCCGTTTAATATTTAGTGGCATGTATTATTCCTTTTGAGACTGAAATACTGTATAGGACAAAATGCATACTTCAAAGAAATATTCTGCTGCTAAAAATGAAGTAAGCACACAGTGTCACCTGTCAGTATGAATCTGTCACAGTTTTGATGCAATGGCTGTTTCAATTTCTAGTCAAGTGTATTCCTCTCAGTGACATTTCCCTAAATGATTGAGACTGCTCTTTGTTGGCAGAAAGATTTGTTCTCCTCCGCAACCAATTAGTATGTAGAGAACTATTGGATTGAATGGGCTCTATGTGTAGCCTAATAACTCAAATCAGTTACTCTTATTAGACTCTTTCTGCTTACATTTTGAAAACGGGGGGTTACAATGGTATTAAAACATTGTAACCCTATTAATGTAGGCTCACACTACATGCATTCATTAATAGATTCGAAAGATTGCACAAAACCCTCAATACGTCTAGTAGCAAGGACATTTATAAAGCATCAGTATTATACGTTATACATATATATTATGTTATATTTCATATCTTTACTCTGATCCGCTCCATGCCAGGCCCAGGCACGCTGCCACCGGATTGGCCAGAGCAAAGCGGTGAAAGTTTACCGACTGATCACCAGGAACTCGTACGAGAGGGAGATGTTCGACAAGGCCAGTCTGAAGCTGGGCCTGGACAAAGCCGTGCTGCAGGACATCAACCGCAAGGGCAGCGTCAACGGGGTGAGGGACTATCAGCCGATATCAGGGGTCACATTTTCAAGCCCATTTCAAAACCAGTGTTATTATTGGCATCAGTAGATCGTTTTCCCCTGCAATGACTGCCTTGACAGACAAATGTGAACAATACAACGTTTTTTAAAGTTTTTTTTAATCGTGTTCATTTTCTTCTATGGAAAAGTCAAAAAGACTGAGCACAATATTTTATATATCGGTTCTGAAAAAACCCTGTACAGAGAATTGCTCCGTGAATGACGTTAAAGTTATGACGGATTCCCCCTTTCTCTCCTCACGAAGACTTTGCCTCCTGTCTGCTCATCATTGAAAATAAGAATTTGTTCTTAATTGATTTTCCTGGCTAAATAAAGGTTCTACTACTTTCTACCTTTTGTACCGATTGCAGCGTGAACATCGGCTGATGTCAGGCTGATGCATCTGGGCATAAATATTAGATATTGCAAGATATTGGGTGTTTTCTCCAGGATGTCCCTTTAGATACTTTACACCTGGTCGATTCTCATTGTGTGGCTGACTCTTGCTGCAGGTGCAGCAGCTTTCAAAGCTGGAAGTTGAAGATTTGTTAAAAAAAGGAGCATACGGAGCGCTGATGGACGACGAAGACGAGGGCTCCAAGTTCTGCGAGGAAGACATCGATCAGATTCTTCAGAGGCGAACTCAGACCATCACCATCGAGACTGAAGGGAAAGGGTCCACCTTCGCTAAGGTAGAATGATGACATCATCTGTTCACAAAGCTCTAAAGTTATTGTTGTGTTGTATACATTTGAAGTGTGTTGTTTTTATTTAGCATGTACAGTGCCTTTTGAGTAGCATGAAAAGCACTTTATAAATACAAATACATGTATATACAATATATTTACGTATACTGTCTGAAAGGTTTAGTTTTATAAAGTGTTGCTTAGTTTTTTCAAATCTTTTTCATCACTCTTTTATAATGTGCTATGTGTTGGATGGTGTACAGCATGGGTCGGCAACAGGCGGCCCGCGGGCCATTATTGGCCCGCCAGCAATAATATTTGGCCCGTAATTTTGAGAATCAAAAATAAAATATTATTTTGAGATTTAAAAAAAAAATGTTTTTAACAACATAGGACCGAGAGTCGCACATCAGGGTTTCCGTTAGCCGATAATCACCGGTTTTTATCTGGTAAAATTCATTAAAACCCGGTAAATTCAAAACCTGCTGGTCAAAATGTCTGGTAATAATTAAGGATGCTCCGATCGATCGGCCGCCGGTCATTATCGGCCGATATTCAGTGCTCTCTATAAAGGCCGATCAGCAGAGCAGGATCTGATCGATATGGACATAAACGCGAGTGAAGTATAACCGGACCCGAGAGAGAGATCAGATCAGCTGCTGCATAATCACCTGAAGCCCCGCCCACTGTTTAGCGAGCTGCATGAGAAACTGACCTGCTGTCAGGAGAGAGGGAGGATCCGTTTCTCCCGTGTTATTATCCAAAGTTAATGTACACTTTTGAATAATGTACTTCATCTACTACAAGTAGTTTGTTTGAATGTAATAATTATGTTGTTTGTTTGTGGAATCATTTATTGAAAAATGAATCTGAACTTTTCGATCTGTAACGATTATAAACTGAAGCAATATTAACTGAGTTTTAAACATCAGCATATCTGCTCCTAGTCCAGTGATTACCTGCTAACGGAAACTTTGCTACACCATTCTTATTATTATTATTGAAACATGACCGGTAAGTTTCAAATTTGTCCGGTAAAATAAATTCTGTCCCGAAATATCCGCTTACATTCATAATGTCAGCGGAGGGAGGGGATGCGGCGCTGTGGAAGAGCAGAGTGGCGAGGGAGAGCTGTCATCGTCCCTTTACAAGCTGCAAACATATATTTATCGTGTGATTTTGGAAATAAAAGTTTCATATTCTGAAAGCCAAGACTTTGTTTATTTAAAATCAAACAAAACACCCGAACCCTGAAAAACTACGCAAATCCACGTTTATTTTTAAATGAGCCGTTGCGACTTCCGACTGATTTCGATAGAGCGGGTCACATATGGCAAATGTGTGGTTGTGGGGAACCAGGTCAATTAAAGTACTTATTTAACTATTAAATACATTGAGTTTGAGTAAAATACTTGGTTACTGATTAATTTAGGTTATAATATATTAAATTGCAAAGCAAAACTGCTGTAATTGATTTATTTTGTCCTTTGGTATTTTTTATAGGTTTTCAACCTGAAAGAATCCTAATGTGTCCTTGAAAAGTTGAAATAAAGAAAAGGAACAAGGATTCCAGTTGCCCCTCAAGCCTCTCAAATGTGGGCAAACACTCAAATAAATGCCAAAAACCCAGAGAACTTGACAATACTTATCAGAATAAAATGTTAAATAACACTGCTAGTTAATAACTCTACTTTACTCAGTGGAGGCTCGTCCATTGAGGAAAGGGAGGACCATCCTCCCTAACATTTCAGAGAAACATTTACTTTGAAGGGAACAATAAATACACCTCAATTTAAAAGATAAGTCTGTTAAAATACAGATAATAGCCCTGGCTTTGGGACTGAAATGGGGCTAGAGAGGACGAGCCTCCCTTTGGGCGGGTCTAGCCAGAGGCTCTGGATTGGGCGCCTATATCATCAGTGAACCAATCAGCGGATCTGACTGCGCATCAGAGTGTTGATGGGGAGGGTTATCAGCGATATCAAGAGTTTTTTCTGAACTGGGGAACAGGGGCGCTGTGCGATCTTACCAAAATCAATTCCTTGAATTAGGCTTTGATTATGTTCTGGCCCGCCATCTTGTGGCTCAGCAAAAACTTGGCCCAAGGCCAAATTTACTTGCCTACCCCTGGTGTACAGTATATCCTAAATCATTTTTGAGGCGATGGAATTGAATAATTTAAGGCCTTTCATTTTTACTAAGGGTAGTTTTCTTGGCTTAATATGGTGGTTATTTTGTCCCACGGTCTAAATGTTGTTCCTGAGGCTTTTTGCAGGAAATGCTTAACATCAACCAGAGTCTGACTTCTGTTATTCTTCCCTCAGGCCAGCTTTGTCTCCTCTGGTAACAGAACGGACATCTCTCTGGACGACCCCAACTTCTGGCAGAAATGGGCCAAGATCGCTGAGGTGGAGATGGACTCCAAATCAGAGAAGGTACAGAGAGAAGAAGAGAAGGAGAGAAGAAGAGAACGGATGTAAAACAGGAAACAGGAGAGGAGGGAAGAAACACAAAGAAGGAAAGGATCTTCAAAGAAAAGGGACAGAAAAGGAAAGCACAAGAAGAAATCAGGGGAAATGTGAGCGGAGTGACAGAAAGAAAGGTGGATGCTGAAGGTGAAGCAGGAAAAGAGTGAACAGTAACCATTCAACAGGAGATATTCGTGGATCGTGCAAAAGTAAGAAGAAGGTAGTAGTGGGAGAGGAGGAGTACTGGGGGAATGGGTGGAGAAAGCAACATAGGGAGCAATACAAGGCTCAAAGAGAACATACATGTGATCCAAGTTAGAACACACCAAGATGGAGGGATGTGGAAGCTAGACCAAGCTCATAACTGGGGAATAGTCAAGAAAAGATGATAAAGGAATTCTGGTTTTCCTTTCATTCTGGCTTTTCTCTCCTCTCATCTGCGCTACCCTCCTTTCCTTTACTCCTCTCTGTTACTTTTATACTTCTTGATCTTCCCTTTCTCTCTTTTCGTTCTTTTGTTTTCCTCATCTCCTTTCTCCTTCCTCTCAACTACTCTCCTTTTCTCTCCTCTCCAATTCTTCTTCATCTCTTCCCCTATCATTTTTTCTTCTCCTCTCCTCTCCTTTCCTCTTCACTCTTCCTCCCCTCTCATGTCCTCTCCTTCCCCTCATAACAGATGGACTTCCTTAATGAATGAAGCAGATTGCACACAAAGCACTGCTTCTGTCCCCATACCTGAATGTGTGTGTGTGTGTGTGTGTGTGTGTGTGTGTGTGTGTGTGTGTGTGTGTGTGTGTGTGTGTGTGTGTGTGTGTGTGTGTGTGATGACACGTGTCTTGAATCTCTAATAAGTGACAGTTGTGTGTTGAAGTGTCGTGTCTCTGGTGTTCCTCTCTTATAAACACTGCATACAGGATGAAACCCTCCTCAGATCTCCCCTCATCTGGTTCCTCTAAAGTTTCCTTTATACTTCCTTCTCTCTCTCCCAGGAGTCCTTGGTGATCGACACCCCCCGGGTGAGGAAGCAGACCCGTCACTACAACTCCTTCGAGGATGACGAGCTGATGGAGTTCTCGGAGCTGGACAGCGACTCGGAGGAGCGTCCGTGTCGGACTCGTCGTCTTGGAGAGCGCGCCCGCCGCTACCTCCGGGCGGAGTGCTTCAGGGTGGAGAAGAACCTGCTGATCTTCGGGTATAATTCATCTGTGGCTGCAGTTTAAAGAGGCCCTTTCATGCTTTTGGGGGTTTTCCCTTTCGTGCAAATTGCCCAACATATTATGCAAGTTACCATCCGGCAGTTTCTATGTGCTGGGGACTATACAGTACATGTCTAACATAGACCTTTGCTGTACTCAGCATTTATGGGTTCACACAACCAGACTCTATGAGCTGGCAACTAGACTATAAGCACAACAAACAACTCATCTCAACTGAAATGTTCAATCTTTGTGAAGCCAAATATGAAATTGATCTTCAAATAATTACTTGATAATTAATAACACACAACAAATTATAAAACTCATTCTTAGCAAATGTATGCCCTGATCTTAATTCAAATGTATCATTCCTGTGCTTTCAGACATATTCATTTCCAAGACAATGTAGTGAAATACATAATAATAAGTGCCTCTTTTTCATTTCCCTCTAAACAATATGAACACACACATCTTACAGACTTAAACCTCAGTGATGCTCAGTCCAATAAAAAGGTTCTTGTGAGTTTATATATCTATGTTTACACCGGGGTTCCGTTGTGGGCTAAAGAGTGAACATAAGTACATCAGAGCAAACTTCAAAGATGCTGAATTGAAGAGAAAATGAATGTACACTCTTTTTGTTTTATGTGACAAATGAAAATGTATTTACTGTATCTATTGCTACTATTTTGTCTCTCAGTTTATTTTTTACTTAGCTCTACATTCTTTACTGTGTGTTTCAGATGGGGACGATGGAAGGACATTCTTAACCACGGTCGCTTTAAATGGCATCTGGCAGAGGGAGACATGGAGGTGATCTGCAGGTAAGGGAAACATCCTTTTCATATTATTTGACTCTACATTCTGAAATGTTTACCAGGGGTAAAACAGTGAAAAGTCAAACTAGAACATCCCAGGGTTAGAGCTGTCATGCGAGTACAGGGTAGGTACTTTAAACATGTATTAAGTTAGAATTACTGAAAATGTCAGTAACCTAATTTTGGCATCACAAAATAAAATGAATCTAACACGATTACTTTGTCTTTCTTCTGGATCACCTCAATATCAAATGAACTGTAAATACAAGAGAAAATAAATATTGATAAGATGTTTTTTACTAAGTGTATTACAGTATGTAACACAACAGAACAATGTAACCTCAGAAACATGGAAATATTCAAACTAATATATGTTTGTTTTGCAGGGCTCTGCTGGTGTACTGCCTGAGACACTACAAAGGTGATGACAAGATCAAGAGCTTCATCTGGGACCTGATCACCCCCACCAAGGAGGGCCAGGACGAGGCGCTGCTCAATCACTCCGGTTAGCATTTCACCGTTAGCATGCAATGTAACGTTAGCCTAAGGCCTTATACTCCACTACCTCTGTTTAAAGAGCACTGCACACATTTAGTATTGCACTCTTACAGTATAACACACACTAGACAGATTGACGGCCCCTACATACAGCGGCGTGCGTTGTCGCTTGCCGGCGGGGGGGGCTGAAACTCGACCAACAACCAATCACATGAATCTCCCGCCCCAGACACACAAGCACGCGGTTTGATTGGCTAGAGCTTGTACTGGCATATGATTCGATTGGCTAACGCCTCCGTCGAGGCGTCAAAAGTAGAACATTGCTCTACTTTTGCAGCGAGCACCGCGAGAGAAGCTACGCTTTGCTCCCACAATGCAGTTTGACGAATCGTGACGACACCCCATTCAAAGTGAATGGGCAGAAGCGTTGAAGCGGCAACGCACGCCGCTGTGTGTATGGGCGTGAAAGGGAAACACATGTATTCAGCAGAACCAGACTTTAATGTTTAAAATTGGTTACTCCTTAAAAATTATATTTTTATCATAATACTTCATCATTTCCGGTCACTCATATACTTTTTGCACTATACTATAATTTCCATAGTTGTAATAAATAATAATCTTTCTGTACTGCGTATTCCTTTCACTTTCCAGGGGTATAGGCTGAGTTTATACCAGTGTTGGGACAAACGCGTTACTGTAACGCCGTTATTTTTTGTAGTAACTAGTACTCTAACGCATTACTTTTTAAATTCAGTAACGCAGTTACCGTTACTACATGGTGCGTTACTCCGTTACTAGTTTTTTTATATAGTCAACAGCCAGGCGAACAGAGATGAGAACTGTACTTAAGTACAGTACTTGAGTAAATGTACTTAGATACTTCCTGTGTCACATGCGGAGACGGGCTGTGGGCGTGTTTGTGTTGTTTACTAACAAGACTATCATGGCGGCGGCGGAGCTCAAGTCTAGTTTCTCCACCTGGAGATATTCTCACTATTTCACTTTTGTCGAGCACAAAGAAAATAACGTTTTAGTTAAATGTAAGTTGTGTCCTGGCGGGTCAAAGATCCTATCTACTGCCCAAACCAGTCATTCAAATCTCTTAAAACATCTGCAAAAACAACATGCTGGGACGAAGCTAGTAGCTAAGACCACAGAGACTCAGCCGACGCCACTCCACCTCCACCTAAGCAACAGCGGCTGGATTTTAACCAAGGGACTGCTGGCCAGGGAAAAGTCGATAAAGCCATTGCACGGTATGTTGTAGAACACATGCAGGCTATTGCTACAGTGTTGTCACCCGCTTTCAGGGAGCTAGTTAGCATGATAGCATGTCCGGGCGGCACACGGCATATGGGACGGAAAACCTTTTCCAACTACCTGGAGAAAGAATATACAAAAATGGAAAGCCAGCTAATATCGATGCAATCCAGATTGCATATAATGCATGTCAAGTTGATCAACAGATTGTAGTATTCTCCAATGCAATAACAGTACTGAAATGAAGGCTATAAGGGCATTAATGGGAGCCCTTTTTGTAAGTAACTAAAACGTTACTTTTCACAGTAACTCATTATTTTTCGGTGTAAGTAATCAGT
The DNA here is from genome assembly GCF_902827175.1 of Gymnodraco acuticeps. Taxonomy (NCBI): domain Eukaryota; kingdom Metazoa; phylum Chordata; class Actinopteri; order Perciformes; family Bathydraconidae; genus Gymnodraco; species Gymnodraco acuticeps. The sequence continues at coordinate 282,645 of NW_022992343.1, read as the reverse complement.
AAAGTAACTGAGTTACTTTTGAAATGAAGTAACTAGTAATGGTAACTAGTTACTGGTTTTCAGTAACTAGCACAACACTGGTTAAAACTCATTATAAAATGAAATGTTATGTTTTGTGATGGTTGATATAAAGCAATTTTGGTTTGTATGAGTGATTATAACTACAATTATAAATTGCTAGCAGATTATAATACATTATTAGAATGCTTATAATTCATTTTAGACATGGTTATCATAAAAATCAAATCTAACTGATTTTATATAGCAACAAAGTGATTGAAAAACAATAGAAAAAAACTGATACAACCCCAATAGTAACACATAACTTTGTGGTATTCTGACAGAAGTCAATAAACACATAATTCAATTAAACAAGAATAAAATAATAACATAAGAATCGATACATAAAATTAAAGTTGACCTATCTCTTTGAATCTCCCACTCTAATGGCGCATTTCCACTACAGCGCGGTTTAAGCGTTTTTGGTTGTGTTTCCACTAGGCGTAGTTTCGGCTAGCGGGTACTTTTTCACAGTTTTCTGGCTCTCCAAAATCGAGGTTATTTCCGGGCCAACAACCGGGCTGAGTATGCTAAACTAGTGAGAGAATCGCTGGCAACTACAACAAGATGAACATATTTGACCGTGATTTAATTGTAATACACGTTTCAAAATGATGCCGATGTAACAACATACTGATACCGGTTTATAAAAACCATGAATTAATGCTTTGACAAATCTGCAGACGAAAAACCCTTTTAAAATGCGTGTTTTCTGAATGGAGATCGGCTAAGCTAACGCAGTATATGCTCCGACTGTCCACACTCACAACAACGGCCTAGAGACATAAATAAACCAGCGACTGTATTCGCCATGACACAGGCAGTCTGTGGTTTGTACTTGTTTAACTTTTGTCTAGTTTCTGAACAGATATGAGGAGCTGTGAGCTCTGAGTGCTAAGCTAACGGCTGTGTTGGTTTTGTGTTTCGCATTGAAGATGACGTCACGGTTCCGCCTGCACTGCGTTACTATAGTTACTACCCCAGTTCCTAAACTGTAATGGAAGCGCAGCATAAAGTGAGCCTGGCCTAACACCCCCTTCCCCCCCTGTGTTCCAGGTTTATCGGCTCCAGTTCCTCGGGGGCGGAAGGGGAAGAAGCTGAAGATCCCGCTGAGCGTCCCTGAGCTGAAGAACGCTGACTGGCTGGTGCACTGCAACCCTGAGGTGGTGCTGCAGGACGAGAGCTACAAGAAGCACCTGAAACAGCACTGCAACAAGTCAGTGCACCCTCACTAACAGCAGTCTGTGTGTGTGTTGGACCCGTGTGCTGCCACAAGTTTAAAAGAGTTGTTTTGGTTGAGCTGCAGAACAACAGCTACTTGAAACATTACAGAAGACAGGAATATGAACTGTGCTGTGATTATTATTAGGGCTGCCCTCGACTAAAGATTTGTATTGTCAACCGCTAGTCGTAATTCGGTTGATGAGTCGACTAATCGTCACACGTGTATGATAAATTATGATTATTAATAATATTTATTTATGTATTTATTCTCAAAAATTGTTTACGTTTCAAAGGCTGATTACTATAACATTACTATAACTTTATTATAACAGCATGGTATGTTGTGCTTCACATAAAATAAAACTGTAATAATGAACCTTTGAAATATACATGAAATGTTACTTGTAGAAAGCACATTGCGGTCAGAATGATTATATTATAGGTCTGTATATGTTGATACAAAGCTATCCTGCTGAGGGGGCTCGTCTTTTACACGCTCAGAAGGATCCACACACTGGATTTTCTGCATGACCGGTTTTCCGGCTGACGCGTCAAAGTTTAGTTTGGACATTCAGCGGTCGGCACTTTCTTGATAACAGAATGCTTAGGACTTTCAGATCATGGACTATGTGCAGTCATATCAATCCGCAGAAATAAGTCCTGTCAATATAACGTCAGTAGTGGCAAGAGAAGGACATTTATTTTTATTTTAAGTTATGTAACTGTTACCGCATTAGAAGTGACTATTTTTTTCTTTTAGATTTTCACTAAAATGTCCGCCTTGCTGCACATGATCCCTTACCTCTCTCTCTCTCTCTCTCTCTCTCTCTCTCTCTCTCTGCAGGGTGCTACTGAGGGTGCGGATGTTGTACTACCTGAAGGTGGAGGTGTTGGGTGAAGCTGCCAATCAAGCACTAGAGGGGATACCTGCCAGGTATGGAGTAGAAACCATGTTCTTGAAGTTATAATTATTGGACTGTTTGAGCAGGTGGTCAGTTTAATTGTTGATAAACTGTCCTGCCACTTGATGCAAAATCTGGCAGGAAATGTACGTGATGATTAATTGAGGGAATAGCATGAACAAGGCACTTGTATGTACATAAGGATCTGATTTTTTTTTCTTTTTAGCCCTTAAATGTATCCTGTATGCTGTATCCTGTATGTTCCCCTGTATCCTGGGGAATACAGTCATTTGACAGGATGTGTCCAGGTGTAAAATGGGTGTAATATTGTTAAAGCATAGGGGTAATATGGGTATAATAACAGTCTAATATGCGTGTAATAATAGTGTAACATGGGTGTAATATAGGTGCAATAATGGTCAAATAGGGCTTTCATAGGGGTGTATTAATGTTACATGGGTGTTATAACTGTGTAATATGGGTGAAATAGCATTCAATAGATTCTGCAAGATATTTACATGTGAATGCCCATTCAAGAGTTAGAATAGCAATGGTTTAATGAATGAAAAGCCAAAGTCATTACTCCTTTAAAATAAATTAAAAGAAAACACTTGTAATGTAAACACATCTACTTTGTTTGTTTGTTTGTTTGTTTGTTTGTTTGTTTGTTTGCATTACCAGTACATTAAAAGGGGTGAGGAGGCTGAAGTGGTGGTGAGACCCTCAGTCAGAATCATTTGCCCCTGAGTGTTTGCTTGTGTCTTCAGTGAGCCTAACGGCCCGTCCACACTACAGCTTCACAAAAAGCTTGGAGCTGGGCGTGTCTGAAGCTCGACCAACAACCAATCACATGAATCTCCCGCCCCTGACACACAAGCAGCGGTTTGATTGGCTAGAGCTTGTACTGGCATATGATTTGATTGGCTGACGCTTCCACCGAAAGCTTCAGAAGCTTCAAAAGTTGAACATTGCTCAACTTTTGCAGCCTGAAACGCCAGGAAAGCTCCGCTCTGCTTCCCACAATGCAGTTCGGCGAAAATTGACGTCACCCCATTCAAAGTGAATGGGCAGAAGCGTTGGAAACCGTTTTTGAAGCTGTCGAAGCTGTAGTGTGGACGGGCCGTGAGAGTCCTGACAGCGGCAACTGACACGTGTGTGTGTGTGTGTGTGTGTGTGTGTGTGTGTGTGTGTGTGTGTGTGTGTGTGTGTGTGTGTGTGTGTGTGTGTGTGTGTGTGTGTGTGTGTGTGTGTGTGTGTGTGTGTGTGTGTGTGTGTGTGTGTGTGTGTGTGTGTGTGTGTGTGTGTGTGTGTGTGTGTGTGTGTGTGTGTGTGTGTTGACAGTAAACTGGAGGTGTCACTCCCTGACATCGACTACATAGAGATTCCAGCCTCGTGGTGGGATACAGACGCCGACAAGTCTCTGCTCATTGGAGTCCACAAACACGGTGAGCTGTCAAACTGCACCTTGGTATCTATGAGCGTTCACCTGAGCACAGTCACTTTAGTTCTCATACTCTCAGGTTGCTTCACCTTTTAGCAGTGTGTATGACCCAACACTATCCTTTGCATAAATATGAACCATTGTTGGTGTGTGTGTGAACATGTTTTTCACTGTGTGTTAATGCGGTGTGTGTTTTCCTTTGAACAGGCTACGAGCGGTACAATGCCATGCGTGCTGACCCTGACCTGTGTTTCCTGGAGAGGGTGGGGATGCCCGACGTCACGGCACTGTCTGCTGAACAGGGAGGGGGGGAGGGGCCCGCCGACATGGCTGACAGGTAGAACACACACACACACACACACACACACACACAGGGTCATACAGTGGAAAAAGCCTTATTTTAGAGCGTTTTGAAAAGCACCTCTGGTTGTTGAAGCTTGACATGACACATCCCTTTTTCATTCATTTTCTTCCCTTTTATGATTTTTTGGTGTTGTATGCAATTCTTTAACAGCAAAAGTGTGCCTTTAGCCCCTTTAGCTATTCTTTTTTTAAATTGTACAAGTTGAAGTGTTTGAACAGTTTGCAGGAGGCAGGTACTTGCTTTCAAGCAGAACAGGGCAAACAAACTTAGCGGGAGTGTTTACGTGTTCGGCGTAATGACGTACAACGTCCTCGACAACTTCTGTAGTCCTATTCAGCCACTTGTTAACAACCATCGTTTTTCAGACACGTAAACTCTTCAAAAATCACCAGCGGTTTGATTTTACACTGCTGATGTATTTAATGTCGTAGAACAAAACGCGATCCGCCTCTTCAATTTGTGATAACCACAGACCTTATTTGGAGCTATTTTCCAAAATCCTATGGAGAAATCCCATTGGCTCTGAGACGAGGGAACCGGTAGTGGTAAAATGCTAACTCACTTCCGGGTTTTAGGACTCGTCACTGCACCACTCTATAGACTTATGCAGGAATGAGTCTTTGAACCCTGAAATTAGTTAGCATTTTAGCCATTCTGGGTTCCCTCATGCAGAAGTCAACAGCTAACTAATCATTATTTAACACACGTAAACACAAGCTTAAAGGTGGGGTAGGTAAGTTTGAGAAACCGGCTCGAGATACACTTGTTGTTATATTCCATGGAATGCTCTTAACATCCCGATAGCAATGAATATCTGAAGTGCTTTGACAAAAAATCCATAAAATAAATTTCATCTGTGGAAGCCGTGGTACTGTAAAAAGCACGACCAATCATTTGAGCCGGCCCGGCTAAAATAACTGGATGGCCTACCTGCCTGTCAGCCTTCCATCTGTGCACAAACGTATCTCGTGCCCTCATTGGTCATGTGCGCGTTCGTGTGTGTTGGAGGAGGGGCTCTGTGAGGAAGTGGCCGATTTTTTTCCAGTTGTGTATTTTCAAATTCTAGCGCACTCGAGCTGGTTTCTCCAAAGTTACCTACCCCACCTTTAAGAGATATTTACGTTTTGTTCTATGACACAAATATATATCACTAAATACCCCACTGGTGAATGTCTGAATTGTCTATGTGTCAATAGAAGATCAGTTCAACAGGTGTCTCAATCAGACTACAAAACAGCATCACGCTAACATTAACAAGCCTTTTACTTTGCTTTTTACCAATACATCATAAAAGCGGTGTTAATATGTGGAGATTATCCTGCTGAACAAAACCTGTTAAGTTTCATAAATAGTGCTGCGTACCGGTACGCCGAACCGGTACTGGACTTGTAAAAAGTTTCGGTTCAAGTCCGGTTAAAACCGGAACGTCGGGAACCGGTACTTGGACTCGCAAAAAAACTAGCACTTACGTATATTCTGGTCTCTGTGGTTATTTAAACATTCCCTGATAAACGTTATTTAGCGGCAATAAATGAGTGCTAATCCCAGTGTGCTCAGTGTACAACATCACATGTCATTTCACCTTCGATTCACGGTTTGAAAACGTAGCATTTCGCCACATGCTAATGCTAACCGGAACTGAAGCATTTTCAGAATAAAAGTATTAAGTTAATAGTGTGAACTTCCGGTTTTTTCAGAATAAAACTGATTTAAATTAAATAGTGTATTTAATTCAAAATTACGCCATATCAACATTGATTTTAATTTCTAACAGTATGTATGTACATCACTATGTATGTAGTATACTGTATAATGTACACATGTAGAGTTGTAGAAAATACATGGTGTACAGAGAGTACAGTACACTCTGACTGTACTACAGTGTACTACTGTATAGTAGGTGTGTAACAGTGTAATGCGTATAGTCTACTCTACACTCTACCTTTCAGCAAAGCTTTAGGGATTTAGGCTCAGTCAGCTCAGGGACTGTTTGGTTACTTTAGTTTGGTAAATGAAATAAATGTTTGAACTTTGTAGTAGTTCACTGTAGTTGCTGTCATAAGTCATTTGTAGACTAAGTGGCAAAAAGTGTTTACATTTGTACTTTGTAGAGAAATGTAGACACAAGTTGGAAGGGAGCACAATAAACCTGACGAGTTTGAATTTGAGTTGATTATGATAATTAGCTCACAATAAGTTCACTTTAGTTACTCACACAACTTGACACAAGCCAGGTTCAGGTCCGGACTTATAAGTCCGGACCTGAACCTGAACCTCTGGACTTGAGTCCGGACCTGAACCTGAATGTCAGTCCAGGTACGCAGCACTAATCATAAACATGTGTTTGCCACAGATATTATTATTCTCTGCAATATTCCGAAATCTAATGGAAAAATCCCATTGACCTTTTGCCAACGGATCAAAATGCTTTCTTCAGGGTCTAAAGTAGAGACAGGTGCAGGAGGGACACACACGCACGTCCATAAATCAGCTTCCTGCTCCTTCCACGCTCTCTGCCTCCTTTACTCCCTGTAGGAGCCATCACAGCAGGAGGTTGCCAACTCTGGTGTGAGAAACACACGGTGCCACCTCTGTTGTGTGTTCTATCAGCAGCAGAGCCATCTCCACGCCCACACTGCTGCTTCACATGCTGAGTGTGAAGAACAATGTTATAAACACATAGGAAGATATGCTAAGGGTGACATTAGCGTGACAATTATTTCAACCAGATCAGTGACAAAAATATGAATGGGGAAAGAGAGACATTTATACAGATGACAGACACAGCTGCACATTCCGTAAAGTATTAGATTTTTTGCAAAACTCTGAAAGATGTATAAAGTCTAAGTAGAAGCTATTCTGACAAAAGCCTGAGAGTTATAATTGACAGAGAGAGTTGACCGAGAGGGAAGCGTAGACTTAGCGTAGGAAATGTATTTCCCAGAGTTGAGAAGATGAGACACGTGTGAAGCTTTGATCGTCTTCCTGAAGGTAATTGAAGTTATCGTCCGCTTTATTACCTGTTGAACCTGAAGCTGCTCCCCGCTGAGCCACTGTGCTGCAGGAGCATCTGCTGGGTCAGAATGCTAACGCAGCAGGCGGCCAACACAGGGTGCAAGCAGGATGGGGAAATGAAAACATTACCAGGATGGGTCTATAAACCGTCAATATGCTCAAAAACTGCATGAAAAGTCCAGATGCTGCCTCAGGAATGGCCGCAGTGTCTGGACAACAAGTTTGCTATTTATGGATCTTAACAATTCTGGACTGGACTTAAACTTGTAAAGTTGTTATGGAGGATTGCTCGCTTGAGTTGCAGAGGGACTTTTATTTAACTTTTGTCATTAAATAAATGACAAAAATACATATAGTGTGTATTATTATTAAGTGTGTAAATATCCAAAATACAACAAAAAAGTAGTTGCACATAATTCATCCCACCTGGTTTACAATATACTGTATAGTGTTTCACAAAATGTTGTATTTACAGTATATACTGTAGTATTGTATTATATAGTTGAACTATATATTGTTTTGTTTATGTTAACTTACAGATTGCATTATTCAGATTTGCGTGAGCTTACATTTTTATTTGAAATAGTGAATATGTGAAAAATGTCTCAAGTGTCAAAGTGATTTAACATATTTTAAATCAAGCCTAAAAGTTAGTTTTTTTCACACTTTAGCTCTCTATTAAATGTTGATAAACATATGAAACACATATTCAATGATTATACAATGTATAATCATTTACTTGAATCTAATTTAAATCTGTGTGCACGTTTATATTAGCAAAGACAGAAATGGCTATTGTATTATGTATTCTAAACTCTCTCTCAGTGTCTCTCACTAACACGTTGCTGTGATCAACACTCGATGAAACAGGAAGTCGTTTTATTTCCCTGCTGTTTATTCTTTAACTCCTACACACTGCATCAGCCACAGGGTGATGTGCTGTCATGTCAAACCTTTGTCCCCTTTCTTTTAGTTTGTTTTGCTGCCTCAGGAAATTCTTCCTCTGTGGTGCTTTTAACTCATAACACTTTCATAGTCACATCTTTTCTTTACTTCAGGTCATATCTGACAGGACTTTGTTGCATCTCTCTCTGCATCATGGTAGCTTTTTCTTCTTCTCCAGTCGTTTCATGTTTTCTGACATCTTTAGTCAAACATAAAGGGAACTCACAGTGTGTGTTCTCTAATCCTTTTAGTTCCACCCTTGCATGTGTTATCCTTACAAGACATTGCTCAGTAGGACATAGGCTGAGGTATTAAAGGTTATTTTCTGTCATTTCTTTTGTCAGCGTGTGCAAAGCAGAGGAGGTGAAAGACGAGGCGGAGAGCAAAGCTGATGGAGAGGACAGAGACGAGAGCAGCAAGGTGAGGAGAATCTCTCCTGAGAGTTTGAACAGATCTCTTTGTCTTCTCCCTTTCTTCCTGAGATTCAGTTCAGTTAGTTATGGACACATTATTGACCTCAGCGTAGGCTTGAGATAACAAATCAAAATGTTTGGGTGATAAAGTTTCCACTGGGAAAACATTTTTTAAATTGTATTTCCTTCCAAGTTGATGGGCAGCCGACCCTAACGCCCTCTGGGTACTGTACAAAATAATTGTGAAGAGTTAATGATGTATTTTAATACCTACGTAACAACACTTCCAAAACCAGATCAGATAATGTTGTCATATCATTTGTATCTACAACTTTGTATTCTTAATGTGCTGTTAAATGTAAACTTCATAGTAACAAAGTAGCTTTCAGGTAGCTGCCCTGTTGGCCCTTGCTACTTTTAATGACATGCTCCATGAAAATGGAATTTGCAGCTTTATATCAAATATAAAACACAGCTATTTAATGTATGGTTATAAATGTAATCCTAAACTTGTACATATGTTTTGTAGTTAAAGAAGAATATTATTTGAATTGTGTATGATCAATTTAATTTGCAAATGTAAGCTGTACAAAGTCAGGTAATGGTACAAAGACAATATAAGTTAGCCTCCTTTTGTTTTAATAGTATTAATATTAAAATAGTTGTTGTGTTTGTGGAGAGAAAGGTAGGACTGGATCGTAACTGAATACCATTGTCTTAATGACGTCAAAATATATCATTATTGTATGTTTGTTTACTTCTGTAACATAATGACATCACTACGGAACACTCACGCTTCTATTGGCTAGCGCTTCAACACATTGTGAGTGATAGGCTAAGGGGCGGGACATCTTTAAGCGGATGACCAATCACAACAGAGCCGGCCAGCTAACCAATCAGAGCAGACTGGGCTCTGGTTTCAGACAGAGGGTGAAAAGAGGTGCTGCAGCACAGGCAGTGTGAGAACAATAAAGAGCTTTTTGAACATTAAAGCATGGAGACATGTCCCAGTGGAGACACAACATACTGATATACACCTGAAAATGAGAAGAACATGTCGTCTTGAAGAAAATACGTATTGATATGTGTTTGAACCGTAGTGCCCAATCATAACCCAAAATGATAAACAAAATCCTTCTGAAATAAATAATAAGTCATCGTAAAGTCCTGTATATTTCTCTTCAGTCAAATCTATGTGTGTTCCTTTCACAGGGAGAGGAGACGTGCTCCAGCACCGACACCTCAGACAAGCCTGACAGCACCGGGCCAGGTGAGACTATTACCCACAGACACATAAAGTGCAATCTGTACACTGTGTGCTGCCACAGGGAGAGACAGAGCTCAATAAGAAGTTACAGTAGGTACATAACAGCATCCTGGCCCCGCTGCAAACTGAAGGGGACACACAGCAGTGTTTGCTGTCGGGCAAAGAAACAATCTGCCTGAGGAAACCGTCTGCTGAATCTGTGTCTTCTTTTAAATCCTTCTTAACACATACCTTTAGAGGAGAGCCTTTCCTGATCGTACTTGTGTTTTGAATTTATTTTCCTTTTACAAACGGCTGTCTATTGCTAGTCAAATTTTTTACCACAGTATATTGATTTATTTTACACCTAATGTCTTAACCGTAATCATGTATGAATTATTTATTGAATAATATCTCTCTAGTAATAAAGTTAATACATATTGGCATGTTCGTTTCCAACACATATGTAAATTGATGCCAACAAGACATCTGTATAATGTGTTCGTATTTATATTCTTAAAGGCACTTTTATATAATTTCAAGTAGTCATTTAATTTTTTTCTGTGATGATTCAGACATCTCTTTAGACGTTATGATATAATTTCTCTCCTCTGGGTTTCATTTCACCTATTCAGTTCAACACCTATCATATCTAAACCCATTTCACCTTTCACCTAAAGTCTTCATTTCAGAGAGCGCAATCACATTTAATGAACATCTAAATGTTTAATAGCACTCTGTGGAAAATGACATCCACACTTAGATACTAATACCTTGTTACCAATTATTCTGGTCAGAACCGGGGACATAACAGATAAAGTACAATTGTAAAAAATCATCTTTCCACTTTTTCTGTATGTAGTTTAAGGCAGAATATGTATGGGAACACTGGGGTATGCATTTGCATATTTAAAGATGGACCAATTGTTTTATCTGGATTTGCGTTTAATAAAGTTGAACCTTTCACAACTCATCTTAGCAAGTAAAATAGGCATTTTTTGTGATGGTCGAAAGAGTGAAATACCCGTAAGAATTAAAAAAAATGGCATCCTTGTAGCTAATAGCTATTTCCCTAGTGAAATGATACATTTGCTAAATTTAGTAACAAAAAGAATACTTGATTAGGATCAAAATGTCCATCCCTTATTCCCTCCACAGACTCCCAGAAGATGAAAAACCTAAATATTATTACGGTAATGAAACACGGGTGTTTATTAGTTCTTGTGTCATAAAAATAATGATATCCAGACATCCTTTAGGAGGTATTTCTCTTTTTTTTTTCAACCGTTATACAGTGCTAACTATTTGATCAAATTGTCCGTTCCTTACTCTGATAAATAGCACGTCATTCTCTTAACAGACTCCCACATGTCTGGTGACTTATGCGCCCACGATGCTACACTGGTTACCACGACGACGACAGCCGGGACAGGGACGGGGGTGGCGTCCCTCCACGTGGTCCAGGCGCGGCCCCTGTGGCCCCCCGGCCCCTCGCTGACGGCCCGCCTGCGCCGCCTCATCACGGCCTTCCAGCGCTTCACGCTGCGCCGCGAGCCAATGCTCCGGCACGAGTTCATGCTGCACGACGGCCTCGTTGGCATGGCGATGGGAGCCGGCGCCGCTCACGGTCACCACGCCGGGGGCCCGCTGGCGTGGCAGCTGGGGGAGGAGCTGAGGCGCTGCTCCGTGGTCGCCACGGAACCGGACCCCCTGTTCCTGGAGTGGCAGAGAAGGTAAGCATGTGGGAAATTCAGAGAAAAGATAAAGTGATAAATCCTAATAATATAAGTATTCATGTATAGCAACTTTAAAGATAAATATGCGATAAGAATGACTTTATTCTCATTTCAGAAACTTTTGAATATGCATTTCTGTGGGCTTTTATCCTGAAAGTCTTGCTTAATGCTGTCAAACCATGTTGGAAAATAAGAGACAAGGTCATATGATCAATGACATACTATCAGTTTCAGCTTATAGCAACTTTTAACATCGATATTGGTTCCTTCTAAGGCAGGGTCGAGTTATTGTTGATAGCACATTTCATAACTAGTATGTTGTAAAGAAAGTTGATGTTCTGAAATGTATGGAGGTCTGTTTCACACTTTTCAAAGACTTACATTTACAACTTTAGAATATAAATATTACTTTTACCAGTTCTCCACCTTTCTCAATTTATATTACCAATGTTTCCGATTCTTAACTTCTTAACGCAAACTTTTTGGAAACTTTTTTAACACTTTGCGATTTTTTTATTGGAAGAGGCCTACGCACACACTTTAGATTGCAGTATTCAAGGTATTTCAACTTCATGACGTTCTTTGTGTCACTCATATTGATGAACTGTGCTTCCTTCTTCTTTAAGCTTCATAATAAAAGCATTATAATGTCCCCCATTTTTTACGTTATTCATGAATATGATAACTGAAACATTATATCCTCATCTTCCTCCCTCTTGTTTCAGGTGGACTCGTCGGGAACAGGCAGATTTTTACCGCACGGTGTCCTCCTTCGGGGTGGTGTACGACCCGGAGAGGAAGGCCTTTGACTGGTCCCAGTTCAGAGCGCTGGCCCGGCTGGAGAGGAAGACGGACGAGAGTCTGGAGAGATACTTCAACTCCTTCGTCAACATGTGCAGGGCGGCCTGCAAGCTGCCTGCCAGGAAGGAAGAAGGTAAACGTGCTGTTATTACATTATGGTGAGGTCTGACAGAAACATCAGAGCTGCACTAAATCTAAAAAACCTGGATGTGGTCATTTTATTAATTCAATTGAATTCATGTTATTGACCAACAGCTTAAGAATACAAGTACAAAACATAAAACATATAGGAGCGATGTTAAGTCAGACATCCAGGCAAATGTTTGTGGTTGTAGCTGCCCACCTTATGTCCCTCCTTTGGAAACTTTACTGACCCCTGCTGGTGGGAGGACTGTTTTTAGATTTTCCTTTTCAAGTTTGCTGTTTAGTTTTTGAATTGAGTTAGTTTTAAACATTTCTTATTTTATCTTGAATTAAAATAAAGATCAGAGCTCCCTCCCCTCTCCCACTCTGTCCCTGCAGGTCTGGTGGACCCGGCGGTGCTGGTGGAACCTCTGACGGAGGAGCGAGCGGCACGGACCCTGTACCGCATCGAACTGCTGCGCAAGATCAGAGAGCAGGTGAGCTGTGGAAACAAGGCCAAATGTCACTGATGCAACTCATACTTATTGTTCAAAGACATTCCTCTCAAAATTATTTTTCTTTTTGTAAACTTCTATTTGGGGCTCTTTGTCTTCTGAGAATATCTAACATTTGATTGATTTGTATCATTACTGGCTAACGGAAGTATTATGACGAAAGACAACAATACATGTATCAAGAAACTTCCAATAAACTCATAGCATGTCTCACAGAAACCCCCTCAGGCTGAAGGCTCTGATGACGCACAGCTGACATGTTGCATCCTGTTTGCATCACCAAAAGCATGATGGGAGCTTTAGTGGCAGTGCTCTAAAAAGGTTCACCTTACAAGCAAACTAATTAAGTAAAACAATACGAAGGTTATTAGATTTTTAGGCATTTAATATTCAGATATTTGCTCTGGGTTAAAAACAAAAAAAATTCTATAACAAAGCTTGTTAGCAGGCTGTCCCTCTCATAATACGATACGATATACTTTAGTGTCCCCGTAAGGACATTTGTTCTCCGCCCTGCAGTTCCACATACATTTACGTATACAAAAAGTTTGGATCGTATTGATTAGGCTAACTCAATTTAAGCTAGGAGCATCAAAGATGTTTCTTTACTTGGCTTACGTAGGACACAAGAAAGTTTGTCAGTGTGTGTGTGCTAGGTGTATTTTCTGAGGAAAAACAAACAACACACACTGCCTGTTGTTATGCCGCTCAGTTGCTCAGTTGGCCGCTCGTCATTGTTCCATTTCAAGCTTCAAAGCTGTATTTATCATCTGAATTCTGGGATCATATTTACATTTTCTGAAAGCCAAGTCATTGTTTTTATTTATAATCAGATGAGAATCCCTGTCTCGGACCCTGCCATGTTACTATCAGCTGTCCATCATTATTTCAGGGAGACTTAGGGAGGGACACGTGAGAGTAAACAGTGATCGCTGAGGTTGACCCCCATCTTTACAAGCTTCAAAAATGTATTTATCGTCTGAATATGGCGATAAACGTTACATATACCAAAGGCAATGACCAAAACATGAGTTTTTCACATAAATCCACGATTTTACCCTCAGGTTCTCCGTCACCCGCTGCTCTCCGCCCGCCTCCAGCTGTGCCGCCCCTCCCTCTACCTCCCAGTGTGGTGGGAGTCGGGCAAACATGACCGCGACCTCCTGATCGGGGCGGCGCGCCACGGCCTGAGCCGCACCGACTTCTACATCCTGAACGACCCCCAGCTGAGCTTCCTGGAGGCCCACAGGAACTACGTCAGGGGCCACCCCTCCCACCTCCACCCTCAGAGCCACCACTACCCTCACCATCCCGGCATGGTGACACACCCGGGCATCTCCTCTTCCTCCACCTCGTCTCACCCGCAGCTGCCTCATCCTCACTGCTGTCTGTATGACTCCCCTCAGCCCCCCGAGTACCCCCACCAGTCCTCTCACCACCACCACCATCATCACCACCACCATCACCCTGTGCCTCCTTCGTCTTCCTCTCACCTCCACCCTCTACCGTTGGACGCCCACAACTCCTCCTCACCTAGTCTGGGAATAGTTCCTGGATCGCGGGGGGACTTCCTGGACTGTCCTCCCCTGGATGAGACTCTGGAGCTGGGCTCTCTGCAGCATGAGGCCGACGCTCTGCACGGAGGGAAGGCCTCCAAAGACGCCCTCAACGGATTCCCATTCAACTCCGCAGCTGGAGGGCAGAGCATGCTCAACTCGTACGGGGTCGGGGGGGCAGACCTGGACTCCAAACTGAGGAGCGACGTGCTCGTGGGGGAGCAGGGGTCCTCGGAGGAGACGGGGCTGATGGCTCCATCCGTGGAGCTCGATCAGTTACAGGTACGCACTTTGCTTTAAATCAATATTCTTATGTTCACTATTTTATTTTCAACTGTCCTTAGATGATATAAATTAAAGACCTACATTTAAAGGGGTCCTACTTCGCTTGTTTTGGGTTTCCCCTTATTGTGTTATAGAGGTTTTTTGTACATGTATAAATGGTCTTCATACTATAGGCAAAAATCCCTGTGTTCCCTCCAATGGGAGTTTCTCTCCCACCCTGTGCCTCCATTGGACTCCTTTGTTCACTTCCGTAACATAGTGACATCACTATGTAACACGCTTCTATTGGCTAGCGCTCCACACATTGTATGTGATAGGCTAAGTGGGGACATTTCCGACAAATCTCTTAGCGGTTGACCAATCACAACAGAGCCGGCCAGCTAACCAATCAGAGCAGACTGGACTCTGGTTTCAGACAGAGGGTGAAAAGAGGTGCTGCAGCACGGGCAGTATGAGAATAACAAAGAGCTTTCTGAACATTAAAGCAAGGAGACAGACATATCACAGGAGAGGAACAACATACAAATATGAATCGTAAAATGAGCATAATAGGGCTCCTTTAAGATGATAGATTACATTGGGGACCAATCCTTTACAAACCCATCAAGAGTTTTTCCTAACATATCTCACATGGCAAAATAGTTTCTCAAACCAAGGTAAAATATCAGGAGTCTTAACCCAACCATTTTTGTAATATGTTATAGCTTGCTGTCACACAAAGCGATTTCAGGAATGAGTCTAATCCCAGAACAAGAAGAAGTGGATATAGAGGTATATCTATCGCAACCCTTTTGTTTTGAACCGACCTCTACAACTTTTGGCAACACCACATGAGATAACTACATGTACAACAGCTGTTCAATTTGGATTCAATAAACCTGGATATTCAAATACAAATTCCCCTTATTTGTTAAGTCAAAATACGAGAAAATTGTATTTCTAATAATTTGCATTCACCTTCCCCCCTTCAGGCTCCCTGGGATGGTACAGACCACTCCAGTCCTGCTCACCACATGTTCAACGAGTCCGATCCCATCCTGGGTCCCTCCACTCTGGAGCCTGGCTTCCTGGAGGAGGACGACGAGGAGGCTCAGGGGGGAGACAGAGGAGGGGAGGAAGGGGGGACTCTGGAGGAATGTCTGGGCCTCCCACCCTCATCCTCTCCCTCCCACCCCTCTGCAGGAGACTCTGTGGAGCCGCTGTCCTCCAGTTACATGCTCTTCAAGGTGGGTTTTTGTATCATGTGCCATCAGGGGAACATTAGTGACTGGCAGAGTTAGTCCTTTAAAATATGAAAACAGTATGTTTAGTAAGTGGTGCATACGATAGACGCCAAACTATAAATATACTTTTATAGGATTGTATTGAAAAGAGTAAGGTAGAAAGAAAAAAAAACTACTCGAAACTAGAAAATGTAGCTAAACGTAGAAGAAAGTTCAGGCAGATTTTGTGGGTCATATTGGCATAAAGCCCCCACTTCAATGGTCAGGGCTGAGACTGGTGCTGGAGAACAATAGTCAATATTTGAATGGCATTTAATTATTTGTTTTGGTGTGCGAATAAATTAGACGTCTATTTTTTATAAATTGTGTAGCAGGGGATTTTTTTAAATGTTTTATTAATATGAAAAAACACCAACAATTAAAAGAAGAACACAGTAAACAAGGACTGGACAGGTAATTTGAATACAAATATTTATGTATATATTTATTTTGTTGCAAATCACAAAATCACATAATTGAAAATACATGCACTTAAGTCAAACTAAAGTCTTTAAAGATATGAATAAAACTTTATTTGTTTTAAATTATAATTGATTAACCTTTTGAAACTGGTATTTTTTTTAGTACAAGTACATTAAATAATCTTAATTAATCATCAGAATACTTTTTTATCGCAGGTCAAATTGTTTTTGTGACAGTTTCTCTAGATAAGAATTACATTAATAATAATAATTTGAAAAACAACAGTTGTTTCATTTAAGAATACAGTAAAAAATAAATAATAATAAATAAAGAAGACACATTTTATATAAGAATGTGCAATTAGAAGATAAAACTAAATGGTTTTTTAAAGAAACATAAGAACTGTGCTAATATAAAATGTGCTAATTGTACTATAACATATCAAATGAATTACAATATTTGATCTGATGTATTGTGAGTCTAAGAATCCAGTAAATCTAATTTTGACAATTTGTTCTGTTTTCAGGACATTGGTGTGAGCGAGGAACCCAGCGCAGATCAGACCGATCTGTCAGCGAGTCCCCCCCCTCCCTACGTCCCGCCTCCTCCCCTCTCTCTGTCTGACATCACTGCTCCTCATGATAGGCTGGGACACTCTGATGTCACTGCTAGCCTGACCAATCCTGTGGATGAGGAGGCAGGAGGGCAGGAAGCGGGAGCCGGGTTCGAGTTTGAGGACAAGGAAGAAGAAGAAGAAGAAGTGGAAGACTTGTCGGGGGTGCAGAACTTGGGGAAGCAAGGAGATCAGAGCCTGGGAAGAGAAGAGTGTGATCCAGAGCAAGGTATGTCTAAAATAAGTGTTAACTATATATCCCAAAACTAATTAATTGTACACCAGTGGCCAACAGACACACATGTCTGTTTCCTTAAAAGTGTCGGTTAAGTGTCATTATCCTTCCTAAAGCATATGAAATAATCCAACGGAACAAATAAAAAAACTCTGAATTTGTTGACACTCAAAATAAGCAATATTGAAAGATAACAATATCCTCAGAAATATTATACGTATAAAAAAGGGCCTACATAAAAGCCAAAAAAAAACAATGACAAAATGTTTTGGTAAATAATCATCTGGAGTGGAGTGCACCAGCTGGTTGTAAAAAAGTAGGTCTTAACTCTAATGTCAGGCTTAGCTACGTTGACTTAGTGATTCAAATTTACACCGAGTGCACCCAGCTTGACTAGTCATGGTCGTAGCTGCGCCTAGTCTTAAGATGCGCGTCCACGTCGATACCCGCGAAACAGTTATATCTCTCACAGGCTCCGCCCTCTACTGGACTCTATGGGTACTATCTTACCCCGCGAGCATTCTCCCACTGAGACTTCTATAGACGTAGCCGGCCTTGGGCGGGCCTACCTGAATGCGCGCGCATCACACCGTATAAAAAGAGGCCTCGCCTCCTGACTATCATCCTTTTCTCTTCAGCGGCGGAAGTGTTTTCACGGAGCTTAAAAAGACGAAGAAAAATAAGAGTAATGGAGTCAGTTCTTGACCACAGGACCTGCCCGAAATGTCCAAACCTGATCGCGGGGGCGGATCCACACCCCTTCTGCTTTTTGTGTATGGGGCCTGGCCATGCCGTGAGCGGTATGGGCCCGACGCCGGCAAGCTTAGCCTGCCAGATGCTTCCTTGGCTCACGCGTGAGCATCGTGGGTAGCATTTCCTGTCGGCAGAGGCCCCGCAGGAGGAGGTGGAGGATTCGGATCTCGACGTCGTCGAGATGGGCGAGTCAGGAGAAGAGGAAGTGCCGTTCCGATTCTCCCTTCCGTGGGGCCAGACAACCCCGGTTCCGGAGGAGGAGGACGAGGACGCCTCGGTGTCGGGAGGTCCGACTCTCAGGTCTGCGCGTTTGGATTTCCCAGCGGTGATGACCCTGGCGGCGGAGCGCGTAGGCCTACCGCTCCCCCCACCGCTGCCACCGAGGCCTGTAAGCCGCCTGAGACAGGGGTTTTACGGCCCGGTGCATCCAGCGCAGCCGACCTTCGTTTCGCAAAGGTGCCTGATATATGGCGGTGTGTGGAGGCGACATGGCAGCAGCCATTTAAAACGAAGGCCCCAGTAGCCGCTATGGCAGGCATCATCAAGGTGGAGGGCCGCTCGGACACAACGTGTTCGGGTGTGCCCCCCCTTGATCAGAGCCTGGCGGCCCATCTGCTTCCGCGGGCGGCTGGTTGGGCGGAGGGTAAGCGACCCCTGCCCCCGCTGCCCCGGGACCGAGACACTCTGGAATATCTGGACAAGATGTTCAAGCTCGGTACGCAGATGGCGGCTGCAGCAAATAATCTCGGCGTGTTGGGCGTCTCCCTGATCACCCCTCAGGCAGTCGCCCCCGCCCTCCTGTCTCAAGATGGGAGCGATTATCCGGACCGCGCTATAGGTCAGATGAACAATCTGATTCATGGCGTGGCCGCTGCAGCAGGGCGGGTGATTTCCTTGGCCACAGTGGCGTCTCGTCACGTGTGGTTGGGACTCACTGCCCTATCTAAGAAAGACCGAGAAGATCTCCTCGGAGCCCCCATGTCCACGGAGGGGCTCTTTGGGTCAATCTCCTCTGTCACTCAGCGCTTCAGCCGGCTGGAGGAGGAAAGGGTCCAGCTTAGCCGGATGCTACCGCTGGCCCCGCCTCCGGCCCCGCTACGCGCTCCTCCACGCGTTTCCATGCAGGCGAGGGAGCGCAGTGCGACAGTGAAGCGGAGGGAGAGGCGCCGGCACGGGGGTCCCGTGGCTGCGGCGCCCTCCACCTCTACGGCCCATCCCGTGGTACCGGCATATCGGCAGCCACGGGGACGGGCTGCCCGACCTCGGCAGGCTCCTCAGCAGAGAGAGCGGCCGGGTGGGGTGCGCCGTCTGCCCGGAGCTGACTGGCGGGGGGAGGTAGCATCTCGGCGGGGGGAGGAAATCTCTTCGCCCGGGACGCAAGGGTGAATCCCGCCTCCTCCCTATTCGATGCACAGATTCCTTTGAAAAAAATTTAAAATAAAGAAAAAGTTGATCTGTATCCAAGTCTAAGTGTCCTTTGTTTCCACAATGCTACACTTACACATGATGTCTGTACAGATTCCCCACTCACCGCCCCAGCCATAGCTCCTGTAAGGGAGGAGGCTAGTGGGAGTGCGCAGATGAGAGTGATAAAACGTAAACAAAGCTATCGTAGTGCTATACGTGTACAGAGGCATTATGGCCGGCGTATTGCTGTTAGGGAACACACTAAGCCTGGGGCTAGAACTCCAATTAATGCAGGTTACCAGAGTTGCATTATGGCAGCGCCCGCACTCACAGAAGAGCGCGTGGCGGTGCGTTCAGGGGCCTTAGTAGAACGCACTACTCCTATGAGGACTCCGATTAATGATGTTCACCGTAAGGGTGAGAACGGCATTATGAGGGAGCGCGCGCTCACACATGAGCGTGCGGCGGTGCGTTCAGGGTCCTCAGTAAATAATCGGCCCTTTCTGTGTCGACCCTCCATGGGCGAATCTTCCCTTCACGGGGAGTTTTGCGGCGGGAAGGGTCGCCAGAGAGTACCACAGCTTTATAGCTGCGGCCCCACAGCTGAGGGCATGCCCTTTAACACAGTGTTATGGGGAATGGAAACTCAGCTGTGTACTATCAAAGTGGATGGACAGGACGCTGAGACGGGGCTATTCACTCCAGTTTTGCAGCGTCCCACCCCCTTTTATGGGCATGCGAGAGGTGAATCTATCCTCTCGAGAGGGGATGGGTTTCCTCTCAGCAGAGATTCAGGCTCTGGTGCAGAAACAGGCTGTGTCTGTTGTGCACCCTCAGCGCATGGAAGAGGGTCTTTATTCCATGTACTTCCTGGTTCTCAAGAAGACAGGGGAATTCAGACCTATTCTAGATCTCCGCGACCTGAATCGCCACATTTCCCGCAGGAAATTCTGCATGTTAACTGTGAAACAGTTACTGGGGCTTGTGCAGCCAGGCGATTGGTTCACCACCATCGACCTGAAAGACGCGTACTTTCATGTCGTAATTGCTCCAGAGCACAGAAAGTATCTGCGTTTTGCCTTCCAGGGAATAGCCTACGAGTACAACAGGCTGCCGTTCGGCTATTCCCTATCCCCACGCACATTCAGAAAATGTGTGGCCACAGCAGTGTTGTAGTCAAGTCACCAATTCACAAGTCCAAGTCACTCTCGAGTCCCCACTCTTCGAGTCCGAGTCCAAGTCCGAGTCACCTGGGGAGATTCGTAGTCGAGTCCGAGTCCAAGTCCGAGTCACCCAAGGAGTGTCCGAGTCCGAGTCGAGTCCGAGTCACCATTACCTGTGTTCGAGTCCGAGTCCAAGTCCGAGTCACCCAAGAAGAGTCCAAGTCAAGTCCGAGTCACAAGTCTTCATGTATTAATCTTAGTGGATATATGTGTTGAAATGTAGCTGTAGCTCCTCTACATTGCTTTTAATAATATCACAATGTCCAACAACCAATAAGTGAACGTTTAAATGATATCAATAAAGATTAAGCCCCAGAAAGCACATTGCTACTTAGCATGCACAATGACGACATTCTGCATGTTAAGTAGCCATGTGCTTTCATGTTATCGGCTGAATCTTTACTTATTGATTTGATCACATTACTCTGATGATAGTGTTCAATACAGCCTACCTATATATATATATATATGAACTCCATCCTTAGAATAATGTGTTATGGAGCCTCCGTGACGGAGATCATTTTCAGTCTCTAATTTTCACGTTCATTGTAGGCTAGGGCTAGGCTACTCATCATCTGCAGTATCACCAAGGACATGTATAGCTTTTTAACAGTATCTATCTAGACAATAAAACTGCACTTGGTCCCTAGGATGTGATATCAACCCCTACCTCCATCTAACCCGACATCTTAAAACCTTTGTGGAGTCAATTTAGTGGCTAACGTTAACGTGGGTTAGCAAGCTAACAATAGCATTTCTACTTACTTTTCTGGGTGCTGCCGTGAAAGGTGTCGATTGAAATTCGACGTTGTCCCAGTCTTCTCTTCTATCTTCTGTCCGCATAATGTGCATTTTGCGCTGCTCTTTCCCAATATGGAAACGAAATCTTTAAAAGCATACAGCACGATGCGGGGTGTGTCTCTGGACATCTTTAGACTGGTATAGCAGCGGGGGCGCGCCCAGTACGTGAACTCGCCTCGCAGATGCACACGCCATGACACAGAGGACATCAGACTAGAGAGAAAACTTGCTCGAGTCCAAGTCCGAGTCATCCAAGGAGTGTCCGAGCCGAGTCCGAGTACGAGTCATCATTACCTGTGTTCGAGTCCGAATCCAAGTCCAAGTCATCGTGCGTGAGAATTCACGAGTCTGAGTCCGAGTCGCGTCAATCAGTGCGCGAGTCCGAGTCAAGTCACGAGTCCCGAAAATCGGCACTCGAGTACTCCATCTCTGGGCCACAGCGCTTCAACCGCTGCGCGCACACGGCATGAGAGTTTTATTTTACATAGACGACCTCATAGTCATGGCTGGGTCACGGGAACAGGCAATGTTTTGCACAGCACAATTGATCACACACCTGACCAAATTGGGCTTTGCGATCAATTGGAAAAAGAGCACCCCCATACCTCACCAACGGGCGTTGTTTTTGGGTGTGGTGCTCGATGCGGGCACGTTGCGCGCCACCCTGTCAGAGAGCAGACGTGCGTCCCTTCTTCAGGGGGTGCGCAGGCTGCGACAGGGGGAAACAGTGACAGCTTTTACTGTCATGCAGACACTGGGTCTCATGGCGGCTGCTCACATGGTGGTCCCGTTAGGGTTACTACATATGCACCGCCTGCAGAGGTGGTTCTCCAGCCTGCGCTTGGATCCCAAGAGGCACAAGCTGCGGCTGGTGACCATACCCCCCTCAGTGAGGGGCAACCTCCGGTTTTGGGGGTCCCCGGATCACCTCCTCACTGGGACGGGTGACCTCCTACATCACAGTGTTCACGGATGCATCCAGAACAGGATGGGGAGGGACCTGCCTGAAGAGGGCTATAGGTGGGCGCTGGGCTCTAACAGAGTCTCGACACAGCAACCTCCTAGAGCTACGGGCGGTAGTGTTAGTCCTCCAGCATTTCAGGCCCCTAATTCAGGGAAGACATGTAATGGTCAGGAGCGACAACAGCACCACAGTGGCTTATATCAACAAGCAGGGCGGAGTTCGATCTGCCGCCTTGTTGACCACAGCGGAGGAACTGTGGTTATGGGCTTCAGAGGTGGTGTTATCTCTGAGAGCCCTCCATATCCCGGGACTGGAGAACAGAGGAGCCGACCTCATGTCGAGGGGCGGCCCCCTGCCAGGCGAGTGGGTGCTTCACCCGAAGGTGGTGAAGCAGATCTGGGCCCAGTTCGGGAGAGCGGAAGTGGATCTGTTCGCCAGCCGGCGAAACAGCCACTGTGCCCTGTGGTTCTCCGTGGCTCGGAGCGACGACCCACCCTTGGGGGTGGATGCGTTTGCACACGAGCCATGGCCAAGGAAGCTGCTCTACGCCTTTCCACCGCTGCGTCTCATTCTCCCTCTCCTGAGGAGAGTGAGGCGAGAACGTCTGTCAGTCATCCTAGTGGCTCCGGACCGCGTTGGGGCGCCGTGGTACTCAGAGATGACACAGATGAAGGTGGGCCAGCCCTGGGCGGTTCCCCAGTTCTGGGGGGCGATGTCTCAAGAGGCAGGTGCAATCGGGGCGTTACCCACTCTCGGCCGTCCTCTCCAGGCTTGACTCCTGAGAGGGACAGGCTGAGACAGGGTGGATTGTCTGACAGTGTTATTCAGTCTATCCAGGCAGCTAGAGCTGGATCCACCACAGCCTGCCCCCAAAGTGGCTAGGATTCCAGCGATGGTGTGAGGAGCGGGGAATAGAGCCTCTATCTTGTGAGTTAGGCTCTATTTTATCCTTCTTACAGTTATTGGTGGACAGAGGGCTTGCGCATTCAACAGTGAAGGTGTATGCAGCAGCCATCTCGTCCTGCCATGAGGGATTTGGCGGCAGGTCAGCCTTTAGTCAACCACTGATGTCGTGGTTTTTACAGGGGGTCAGGAGGCTGCGCCCAGTAGTGCACGCCTCCACCCCACTGTGGGACCTGCCCCTAGTGCTTGAGGCTCTGGCCTCGGGGCCGTTTGAGCCTCTGGAGCTCTCCTTTCTGAAAGCATTATCGTGGAAAACAGCTTTGCTTCTTGCCTTAACGTCAGCCAAAAGGGTGTCCGAGTTAACTGCTCTGTCGGTGCACCCGAGTTGTTTACGGATTTGGGGTGACCGGAGCGGCGCGACACTCAGACGAGGGCTACTCAGAATAGCCCTCGTTCAGGTCGAGGGCTATTCAGTTAGGGGGGTTTAGTCTCCCCCCCATGGTGGGGCCAGGGAAGCTAGACTGCACCTCCTCTGCCCGGTGCGTGCGCTAGCATATTATGTGGAGCGCACGGCTGCCCTTAGACGCACCGAACAGCTGTTTGTGTGTGTGGGGGGCGGTGTGATCGGGAAAGCTCTGTCCAAGAAACGCCTGGCAGGCTGGCTCTGCGAGTGCATTGCACATGCCTACGGACAGGCAGGGAGAGCCTGCCCCACGGGGGTTCGTGCGCACTCCACATGGGCTGTGGCTGCGTCGGCAGCCTTATTCAACGGTGTGAGTGTGGAGGATATATGCACAGCGGCGTCTTGGTCGACGCCAGGCCCCTTCATAAGGTTTTATCTCTTGGACATTTCGGGCTCTTTCTCCTCGTCTGTGCTGGCGGGGGCAGCACAGGACTGGGAGGGGGGTTGTGGGTCAGTTGGCATCTGACCCCCTCCCCGGACGTAATGCGCCTTCGCTGTTCTCGGGCCCTCTGAGGGTCCCGGGATGGGCGAGGGGCGCATTGGGCCCTTACAGACGGGTGGCGCAGTGGTCTGTGCATCAGATAAAGGGGGGTGCTGGGGAACTCCAGTTCGAAACCCGCTCCTGCCACCACTGCGTCAGGCCGTTGTGTCCTTGGGCAAGACACTTCACCCGGATTTGCTCCTGTGGGTAATGTCCACAGTACATGTATGATACTAATGTGTACTTGTAAAAGCGCCTCGATGACTTTGAGGCGTGAAGATGGACGGTGTGGCGCAGTGCGCTGTGCAATGATCATCAGATCAAGGGGTGAAACCCGCCCCTGCTGCGTCTGTAAAGCCGTTGTGTCCTTGGGCAAGACACTTCACCTGAACTTGCTCCTGTGGGTATTGTCCACAGTACATGACCATTGCATGTATGATGTATGATATGTGTAATGTGTATTTGTGCATCTGCATGAGCGCTTTGATTATCTGGAAAAGCGCTATAATAAATATAAGGAATTATTCATTATTATTATTACAGGGCTGGAGGGCTGCTCTCCTCCTGCCGAGAGGCAGGAGGGGGGGTAATCCTCCACACTTTAGTCCACACACTCTGCACTGGGTCAGTGTTTGAGTGTGGGGCATGGGCTCTGGCGCTCTCCCTGTTATCCTTAGGGATTCAGGGAGGCAGGCAGGCGTGTAGTAAGCCCATTCGGGGCCGAGGGGGCTCTCCCCATCCGTCTATGGGCGGGGGGAGGGGTCCCCCAGCACTGTTTTTTGAGCACACTTTCTGCGAGGTAAGCGCAGCAGGGTGTGCTCTGTCAGCCACAGCCCAGATTTCTCCTCGGTCACAACCGGGTTAAAGGAGAATGTGGGGCAGCAGCTGCTGACCATAAAAGCCGGTCAGGGGCAGTAGGGTGGAATATTGTTGTTGGACGACAGTGCGCGTATACATCGTGGCTCCACCCACTGTACCCATAGAGTCCAGTAGAGGGCGGAGCCTGTGAGAGATATAACGTTGGGTTACGTATTGTAACCCTTGTTATATTAGCACAGGCGGAGCCCTCTACTCAGGGCACTGTCTGTCCTATTCCGCTCGCTGAAGAGAGGTGTAGGATGATAGTCAGGAGGCGAGGCCTCCTTTTATACGGTGTGATGCGCGCGCATTCAGGTAGGCCCGCCCAAGGCCGGCTACGTCTATAGAAGTCTCAGTGGGAGAATGCTCGCGGGGTAAGATAGTACCCATAGAGTCCAGTAGAGGGCTCCGCCTGTGCTAATATAACAAGGGTTACAATACGTAACCCAACGTTATTGTTGCCAAGCAACACACGTCTACATAATATTCTCCATTCAAAGCAGTCCGTTAGCATAAAATCTGAGCGCAATCAGCACCTGCAAGGTTGGAGAGGGCGCAGCATTTCTTTCTGATCCGTGCTGTAGTTGAGGGGAGATCTCCTCGATTCATTCTAAAAGAGCTTGTGTGCCGAAACGAAACCTCTATATCAGCTCACTATCCGAATAGATGTCCAGTGGGTTTGTTTGATCACGGACGACTCTCTCTTGTCTTAATGCCCTTTCGTTGTTAAACCTGTAAACAAGACGCACTGCCATCGTTATTTACCTTCTTGCCTGTTTTACGTTACTATGGATACTAGTCTGTCTTTCTGATTTACGCCTGCTCCATACTAGGCGTAAAAGTTACACCCGGGTGCAACGCATACAGGGCATACTGGTGCACTAGTCATAACTTTAGTTTGGTTTTAACTTTCGGTTTTACGTCGGACGTAGAGTTACGCCCAGTCTTACGCCCATCTGGTGCACTCCACTCCAGGATTGTAGTGTATAACATTTACATTTTACTGTAATGCAGCCTTTAAAAGCAGTAAAAACAACATTTACAATATTTAAATATCTAAGTTCTAAGACGATATCTAGTCTCACATCAGGATATTGATATTTAGCTGAGCCCTTCATTAAACTAAACTCTCAACAGTAGATACACTATGTATCCAAGACAAATTTTGAAATTTAAGTCGGACTTATCTTAATATTTTCAGGCAATACTAAAAATCGTGATGGTTTGTCCTCACAGATGCAGACCAAAGTTTGGGAGGCTCGAATTCGCCCATGGATGTAGCACAAATGGACGGAATAGGGCCGGACCCTAGCCTTGGGGAACAAGATGAACAAAACCCTCATGAGAATCATAAAGAGGGGTTACCACATTATCTGGGGAAGCTGGAAGAGCAGGGTAGCCTGGCGTGTCCCGAGTCGATTGAAGAGCCCGGAGAGGAAGTGGACGGGTTCATTTTGTACCAGGCGGTGGAGGAAGAGACCATGGAGAACTCTCTGGACACTGACACCTTGATGGGGAGCGCTACTGGACAGGAGGAGGGTCCGGTGGAGTGCACCAACCTGGCGGATCAGGTGGATGAGATCTCTGAAGGGCATCACATTTCTCTTATGGACGAAACACCAATGAAAGACGTCAAACCCAACAAGATGGTGCTGCAGAGCATTTACTCTGAATACGCACCACCTTCCTGCCCTGATGCTTCTGTCTCGACTCCTAATGGAACATTAAAGCCCAATGACACCAGTACAAAAAGTTCTGGAGTAAAAACTGATCAGGAAGACTACAGAGTTGAACATCTGAACTTGCCAGATGGCGGCAGAAATCAGGACAGCAAAGTCAATCTCCTGGAGCAGAATGAAATGGCTCTACCTTCAAACAGTATTGAAACAAAGCCATCTGATCTGAAGTTCTACAGAGGTGCTGAGAAGAAACCACAGCCACAAGAGCTGCCGGTTAAGTTAGAGGAAACAAAGACAGAAGCTTTGGACGTTTACCCCGACAGCTCTGAGCTCAAACACGGAAGATTCCTTCCCTACCGTGTAAAGTCAGAGAACTCGGTGACCAAAGCCGAGCAGTTAGACTATCCGGTCAAACCAGAAACTCCGGAGACCAAACCTGAAGATCTCAGCCTGTCAATGAAGACCGTAGACCGGAAACCAGAAGTTCTCCAGTTTGCAGCGTACTCTGAAATTAAACCTGAAGCCAAACCAATGGCTTATTGTTTTGCCACTTATCTAGATGGAGTTAAGACTGAGACGGAGCCGGAGGACTTGAGTATGACAGCCTTTGTGGACAGGTCTGCCATCAAGCCTGAAGCCAAGTCAGAAGGTCTGGAGTTCACTAACTACCCAGACAGCTCGGAGATTAAACCAGAGGCGAAGCCGGAGGACCTGGCCTTCTCATCTTTACCAGAGATTAAAGCTGAGACCAAGCAGGAGCTGCTGGAGGCCGACAGCACCGTCCTCACCCCCAAGCTGGAGCAGGGGGAAGGGCTGGGGGACGCCCCGGAGAGTCTGGGGGGCAGAGGCCCAGTGAAGGAGGAGAGGCCGAGTACACCAGGTGAGGAGTCAGAGTTTTAGAAAGAGATCATTGTTTAAGGAGGATGATAAAGAGTAGAAGTACAACATGGCGGCCTACTGCTCCTAATACTAGGATAGGTAAAAGGCAGAGACTCATTTGCACTGTGCGTTTCTGCGTACTTGTACATGTGTGTGGCGATTAAAGAGGATTTCATACGAATCCTCCGTTACCAATTGTGTTACCATTAATCATGATCTAATTATTAATGTATGAATTGATTTATCATCGATTATCTTATTAACTCTATACATTTACTATAAAATGACAGAAAGTGTTAACAGAGACCAACTGATCTCTTCTATTTATCTTACACATTTCTCAGGAAGCATTTTTATTAAGAAACATGTAAAAGTTCAAATGTGAGATAAAGCCAGCCTATGTTTAGTAATATCTCCTTTGAGAATGGCCTGAAATTATAAATAACAATGGTTAAATGAATTTTCTATTGATTGTACTCGACTTATTCAAAGACCCACATGATGCTATTAATTAAGGCTGTTGTATTAATCCTTGCCTTCTGGTTGTCAGGAAATTACATTGAGATGCTTCTAAAAGCCAGGCGTGTTGTTGAGCTGTAACATGTCCCCCTCTCCCTCAGTGCCCCTGGTGGAGTGCTATGGAGGCAGCCCCAGGTTTGCGGCTCCTATTTCTGTGTGTGAGATTCCCGACAGCCTCCACGACAGCCGGGAGCCGACCATCGCTCAGCTGCTGCAGGAGAAAGCTCTCTACTCGTTCTCTGAGTGGCCCAAGGTACCCAATTGTGTCCAACATATTTAGGAAATGCAAAACTTTGAAATGAGCTTATTTTTCTTTTTAAATGCACCTTTGTTCACTATAGTAGGCCAGTATCTGTAAGGGTTTCTTTAAGGTTATTCCCCCTAATAGTGTATCACCATGCACCTAAAGGTTATTTTTTCTGTTGTAAGAAGGCAACATTTTGACTTGACCACATTTTTACACATTCAGAAATCAAGTGGTGAGTTTTTGGTGTGATGCCTGAAATAAGATATGTGGTTAACATGAGATTTTCACGTTTTGTTCTACGACAAAATATGAGTCAGTAAATACCCCACTAGGGAATGTCTGAAGCTTTTGTGTCATAAAAATTGCGGTTGAAAACAAGTGACCTAACGAGACTACAATTAATCAGACCGAACATTAGCCGCCTTTAGCTTAGCGGTGGTGACGTGAAATCATGTTTTTTTACAAGCCCACGTTAGCATTTTAGTTCTGGCAATTACATTTACGTTCATCATAAGGTGGTGTTAATGTGTCGAGATTATAAAGAGATCAAATATAGTAGACATTTCAAATCAGCTGTTTTGGATCCATGTAATTACATTTTTGTTCGCCTATTATTATCTTTCAATCCAATTTCCAGCTATTTTATATTATCGAAAAAGATAAATAATGATATAAGGAAACTCTATTAATGCGTCTCCCAGTGGTTTTAGTGGAACGTTGATACATTTCCTTTAATTGTGTTGAGTAAAACAAAAACGTATAGCCATCTTGACCAATGCCTATGCTGTTGTGTGGCCCCCTGTAGGACCGGGTGATCATCAACCGCCTGGACAGCATCTGCCATGCCATCCTGAAGGGGAAGTGGCCTTCGTCCATTGAGCAGTACGACTCCCCTGGCTCCATGGTGGCCAACTCCTGCCTGGCCACCAGCATCGCCCAGCACCACCAGCGAGCCAGCTTCCTCACCACCACCACCGCCTCCAGCTCCGTCCCCAGCCAGGCCAGGGGTCAGCAGACCAGCGCCGGGCTGGGCTTCTCCCTCCCTCCCCCCCTCACAAGGCTGCCTAAGGTGAGAACATCCCTGGGAAACACTGACTGTATGAAACTAACTCTCTGCTGTACATATCTATGCATTTGTCATCCGTCAACATGTATCTCCACTATCTCATGCCATGGTTCATAAATGGTGTCCATGCTAATGGCTAATAAAGCTAATAGTGCTAATAGACTCCTGACAGCTAACAGACTTTGAAAGTGCTTCATCACTTTTACTTTTTATTATATTTGTATTCATGTATTTAGTATTGCTCTTTCCAGACAATTTTAATAGGTTTTTAAAAAAAATTAATAAACCAAATTTGTGTTTAATCCACTCTTTGTAATTTGCTAATAATGTTAAAATAACATTATGTAGATATATTTTACACATGATTTAATGTACCTTTGTTCGATCTGTAGCTCAACACATAAAAGATGTATTCATGTTTACACATACAAAAATAATTAAATATGGAGCAATTTTCCACTTGGCACCTCTCACCATTGTTTCTTCTTTGTAAAGTTTTGTCTGTAATGTTGATATTATACATGTTGATATCAGACTTGGGCAATAATGATTTAAAAGGCACATATGTATAGAAACAGTATTTATTAACTTTAATAACAGAAATTGAAAGAATATTGTAAAACTATATTCGGTCATGTACACCCAATTTAGGGTCTGAAATATTATCTATACAGTGTGTTTCATTCAACATGATTGTTTCCCAATGTTACACACTATAGACTAGAGGACAGATTGTCCTTTCAAATAAGTAAGAAAGCATATTTTGAGTTTTGTAAACTATTAGAAACAGGAGATTCTTAAAGTTATGCATTTTAAGGTTTTCCCATGAGACTGATTTTGATAGATCTAGTCACATAATCGAGCTCTCTGTGGTAAACACATCAGGCAGGGTTAAATACGTTTTGAACTTGAAACAAAAGGAAAATATAAATTCAACAAAAAAATCTGCTGAGCTGTCAGCCTCATGTTTTACCCAGGTCTGGTTGATAGCCCTCACTGTGTTGTGTCTCAGTCCATATGTGTGTCTAACAAACATCATCTCTCTCCCATCTTGTCTGCCCCTCACCCACCCTGTCCACTCTGATAGTACATGTCGCGGGGCGGCGCATGCGGGCGCGGAGCTTGGCGCCTCACCTCCTTGCCTCTCTTACAGGAGAGGCTGGTGGCTCCTCCCTACCTCCCCGAGCTCAAACGAGCGGGGGGGCGGAGGTCCTTCGACTATGAAGCCGCTGCTGCTGCAGCCAAGGTATTAGGCGGGAAATCGGCACCGTCATGCCACACTGCCACCACCACGAGTTCCAGTGGTGCCTCTGCGGTGGTGGCTCCGCCCTCTCATCGCACGGGGGCCATGTTGATTAACGGCTGGCAGGAAACAGCCATAGATCTCACCAAGTCCTCCGGAGAAATAAGCACCACCAGTGGCATGGGGTCAGGAGGAGCTGTGGGACTCAGCGGTCACAAGCTGCCCCCTCCACCCCCCATCACAGCGCCGCTCTCGGGCCCCGTAGGGATCGACATGGCCGGGATCCTGCAGGCGGGGCTCATCCACCCTGTTACGGGGCAGATAGTTAACGGGAGCCTGAGGGGAGATGACTCCCTGAGGAGGAGGAGAGGCAGGAGGAGAAACGTTGAAGCTCTGTACTCTGAGTTCACCAAGAGCAGAGGACTGCACCTCGCCGACACTCAGGTGGGTGCAGGGAGGAGTAAGGGCGTAGGGTAGCTCTGATTGTGTGTGCTTCACTGTGAGGGGGAAAAGTCATATCAAAAAGATGCAGGAGGAAACCCCTCTCCCTGCTCAGAGGTTAAAACAGCTGTTTGTGTGTCTTTCAGCTGCAGGGCCGGTTGGATGTGATCAGCCACTCCTCCGTCTCCTCCTCCACCTCCTCGCCGTCCCCTTCTCCTTCTGACCGACCCGCCGGCCCTCCAACACCGTCCTCCTCTTCTACGCCCACCCCCACGCAGACCCCCCCTCAGCCGGAGATAGTGGCCATCGACAGAGAGGCGGCCAGCAAAGGTCTGATGGAGTGGCTGAGGCAGAACCCGGGCTACAGCATGGACCTGCCCGCCTTCTCTCACGTGAGTCTGATGTTTGTTTAACTGCTTGGATGTGGAATGAAGTTTATCATCTAGGGCTTGCAATTAGACTCTCACTATAACCCTGAAGAAAGGCTCACTTCAGCATTAGCATCCAACACTTTTTAAACAGTGCAATTCAGCATTCATATCCTATAAATAGTTATACGCCACTGCATATATAATGTAATGTACATACACTTTATATAGAGCAATGTGCAATTTTTACTTTTAACTTCTTATTTTTATTTAATGTTATTTCATCTTTTATAGGACATTTTAACTTAATTAATTATTTTTTTTACTTTCTGTTTGTCTTTATCGCAAATGTATTTATCTTTTGTTTATGTCATTCTAAAATAAAGTAACTCCCGTGAAACCCAAATTCTGACAGCATAAAACAAGTATTCTGGTTCTGTTTAGTGTATATCTTCTTTGATTTTGGATATCGTAACATTTATTTCCTGGTTTTAAAGGTGGTATCAGCAAATCATTTAAGAAATCCTCAATGTCCATATCTACATTATCATTCCAATGTCGAATATATAGTACAATGCAGAGGTGGGACCAAGTCATTGTTTTTGCAAGTCTGAGTCAAGTCTTTGCGCTCAAGTCCGAGTCAAGTCTTTGCGCTCAAGTCCGAGTCAAGTCTTTGCGCTCAAGTCCGAGTCAAGTCTTTGCGCTCAAGTCCGAGTCAAGTCTTTGCGCTCAAGTCCGAGTCAAGTCTTTGCGCTCAAGTCCGAGTCAAGTCTTTGCGCTCAAGTCTGAGTCAAGTCTTTGCGCTCAAGTCCGAGTCAAGTCTTTGCGCTCAAGTCCGAGTCAAGTCTTTGCGCTCAAGTCCGAGTCAAGTCTTTGCGCTCAAGTCCGAGTCAAGTCTTTGCGCTCAAGTCCGAGTCAAGTCTTTGCGCTCAAGTCCGAGTCAAGTCTCAAGTCAGGATGGGCAAGTCCTAAACTTTGACAAAACGAGTCTTAAACAAGTCCTTATGTGCTTTTCAACAAATGTAATGACATCGATCAACAGAATAATACTTAATAATCAAACTGCTCTTTATTAGTCACATGGGGGTTGGAGACCCCTGAATTAAAGTATCAAGTCACCTCAAGTCAGAAGGCTCAAGTCCAAGTCAAGTCCAGAGTCATTGGTGTTCAAGTCCAAGTCGAGTCACAAGTGTTTTGTGATTTTGTCAAGTCGAGTCCAAAGTAATCAAATTGGTGACTCGATTCCAAGTCATGTGACTCGATTCCAAGTCATGTGACTCGAGTCCAAGTCATGTGACTCGAGTCCAAGTCATGTGACTCGAGTCCAAGTCATGTGACTCGATTCCAAGTCATGTGACTCGATTCCAAGTCATGTGACTCGAGTCCAAGTCATGTGACTCGAGTCCAAGTCATGTGACTCGAGTCCGCACCTTTGGTACAATGTGATGTTCTTCATATCGCCAAGCCCTATAAATAGCAAGGTGTTTTTGATTCTCATGAGATAAGATAGGTTGAGATTCATCTTTATTAACCCTCCAAGCAGTTAGAAACAAATGAAACATAGAACATGGTAGGTAAAAGTACAAACAGGAATACAGAATAGGACAAATGTAAGTAACAGTATCAATTCAAATAATAGAATGATATGTCCGCAGAATTTGAGTATATGTGCCTTTTTTATATTTTGTGCTTCCCATTTCCAACACTATCTGAGCTGATATTTCGACGACATCAATCTTATTCTCTCCCACATCCTCTTCCTCCCTCCTGTCCTTTGCCTCCCCCCACAGTCTGGAGCAGGGCTGTTACACAGCTTTGTGGAGCGTCCCAAGCAGAGGAGGCATCGCTGTAAAGACCCCACCAAGCTGGACATCAACTCTCTGACGGGGGAGGAGAGGGTCCCTGTGGTGCACCGAGGCACCGGACGCAGGGTACAGCACACACACACACACACACACACACACACACACACACACACACACACACACACACACACACACACACACACAGTGGCAATATTTCTGATTGCATGAATAAATACTATATTTGTTATGTTGGTCACTGGTTTAAGTTCAGCCATTTTGCTTTAAAAATGTGCATGTGTGTATTTCAACTGTACACATTTTTATAACAAAACCGATAGAAAACCGAATTTCCCCTAGTGGGATGATAAACTGTCTACTTTATGATAAATAACGTCTATACTGAGTCATTTGAGAAACGATCCAGTTTTCCATACATTTGGGAATGCAGGAAAATCTTGAATATTATTAGTGTTCTTGTTCTAATACTGCCTGTGTTTTCTTGCCTTGCAGCTGGGTGGTGCTATGGCTCCGGCCATAAAGGAGCTGTCCAGGTGGCTGGATGCCAACTCAGAGTACTATGTAGCTCCAGACTGGGCTGACGTGGTCAAACACTCTGTGAGTAGAATACACCGTGTTGTCAGTCATAAACATTCCTGCAGCAAAATCTATTGATTTTTTATATTCTTTGTGGTTTTCCCATTGTTACTACTATTGTTGTTGTGCTTTAATGTTACTTTGGATTCCTAAACTCTATTTAATGAATTTACATTATGAAATGACATTTAAATACATTTATTAAAAGCAAAGGTATAAAATACAAGTATAATACAAACAGTGTAGTGTGAGATATGAATAGTTATTTGATTTAATAAAAGGCAGCAGCAAATATAAAAGCCTTCAGTATTGATTTATTATGCTCTCTTAAAGGGGACCTATCATGCAAAATGCACTTTGTGATGTCTTTTATACATAAATATGTGTCCTCGGTGCGTCAGAAAATAAAACCCTGGGTGATCTGTTTGGTATTTTGATAAAAAAACTTCACAGACATGTTTTGTATAGGTATGGCCCTACAATATATGTTTCCAATATAGCATGATAGGTCCACTTTGGATTCCTTTCTTCTGTCACACAGTCACTGTTATCTTCTTCCTCGATGACCCCCCCCCCCCCCCCCCCCCCCTGCAGGGTTTCCTCCCTGAGGGTCAGTTCTCTCGGATCCTGACAGAGCCAGTCAACAGAGACTTGGGCTCTCGGCGCCGAGGGCGACGGCCTCGCAGCGAGATGCCCAAACCCCTCCTCTCCGTCTCTGACTCCGCCTCCTCTGCTCTCGGCCCCCCTCTCTATATGAACGGAGGGTTGATTGGCAGCATGGACTCCATGGTGACCATGCAGAACCTCCGGGGGGGGATCTCAGGGATCCCCATCTCGGGCATCATGGCGGCTGGATTCCCTCACGGCTTCTCTGCAGCGGTGCAGGCTGGGGGGGCCGGGGGGTCGGCAGAAGACGCCAAGAATGGGTTGAGTATGTTACCCATGATGCTCCACGGAATGCCGCACCCCCATGGGACTGGGATCCCTCAACACGCCTTGTTCAGTGTCGGCGCGATGATGGCGCACACCCCTCACCCCAGCTCCTCCTCTTCCTCCTCGCTGTCCGCCGCAAAGGTCACCACGACAACCGCACCGTCTACATCGGAGGCGACCAGCCCCTCATCGACCACGCCTGCCGACAGAGAGAGCAGCGGCCCCCCCGGCTCAGGGGGAGAGAAGGAGAGGAGCCAGGAGGAGAGAGAAGCAGCCAACAAGAGAGCAGGGCTGGGGGAGACGGCGGCCATCATCACTTCCACCAGCAGGGCGCACATCGGAGCTGCCCACCTGGGGGGGGGCAGCCATCTCACCTTCAACCCCTTCCTGATCCCCGGCATGTCCCACGGCCTGCTGTACCCGCACATGTTCCTCCCCCATGGGGGCATCATGGCGCTGCCCGCCATGCCCCCCGGTGCGGGGGACGGCTCCCCCGGCAGCCCCAGGAGGAGGAGGAAGAGGGGGAGGGAGGAGGGGGAGAGGGAGGAGGAGAGGGAGAAGGCAGCGAAGGTAGAGGAGACAGAAAGTACAGTTAAGGCTAACGTCTCCTCCCCCCCAGCCTCCTCCTCTTCTCCATCCGTCCCCTCTACCTCGGATCCAGACCCCACTGAACAGCCCCAGGAACCGGACTCCCATAACCCCTCCGAGGGAGCAGCAGCAGAGGGGAAGGAGGAGAGATCGGAGGACACAGCAGGAGAGGCGGCGGAGGAGGAGGAGCAGCGGGACCCTGAGGAGCAGAGACAGGGGGAGGAGGCGTAGAGGGGGAGAAACTGTCTCCTCCATGCCCAGCGAGTCAGCGACTGAGCAACAGTGTAAAGTTTGTGCCGTGTCTGTCAGTCCATGTCCATGTAAAGACTTTTATTATGATGATGACTAATGATGATGATTATATCCAACTTGGTTATGTTTATATACCAAGACCCCACCCACCCTCTCCACTCCCTCCTTGTATACAAAAAAGAACTGTGTAAGAAACCTCTGTGTATTCTTCCCCTTCATTCTGCATCGAGACTCGTCAGGACATTTCTCAACACACACCCACACACACACTGCAGGCAAGATGTGGTAACCAAGGAGCAGCTTTGGCAGTAATGATCCGGTTATAAGCAGAAGGTGGTGTGACGCAGAGTTTAGTTTGGTGTGTTTGCGCGGAGGTGGCTCTGTAAAGTGTAAGAATCTCTCACCACCGTTTGGGAATTCAGAGAAGCACTTGTGTATCTTTTTGTTTATGGTCCAAACCTGAGCCTGTCTTGTTATTTTCACTTCTGCCACAGTCCACTAAATACATTTTGGGGGATTATATCTGTGCAATGTTCAAAGACTAGATGAACCTGGAAGTGTGTCTTTGTGACACTGAAGAGTCTCAACCAGCATTCCCAGACACATGTGACACTAAAACACCTTTTCTTTTCAATACTAAAGGAAAACTCTGATAAACCTTTTTATGCAAGAATTAATCTACCTAAAAAGAAAGAAACAAAGTGTGGCCCAAAACCTTTTCAGAGTGTAGCCCTTTTGAATATTTTTCAATTATCGCAATGTGACCCAAAGAACAAAATAACATTTGGGAAAGCTACCTAATTATAAAAAAACCATTTGTTTCTGTTACGTTTAACTCAAATTTAGCTAATTGTGACTGTAATATTGTCAAAAAGGTCACAGAACAAGTGAGTTTAATATTACCCAGACATGGATGTTGTATCTTTGTGTAAGATAGCATTATCAGCCAACCCCCCCTTCCCATTTTAAATACTGTCAGTCATATTTCTTTTTTGCTATTATCAATGCTATGGCGTTGCTGCTACAACTTCTTTTGAAAAAGGAGTTCAGAGAGAGTTCAATGTTCTTCACTCTTCCCACTAATGTAATAATCCAGATTCCTAGAAGTGCAACAGATATTCATAACAAGAACTCCAACTTCTGCTTTTACTGATAAAAGCAGAGAACAATCATGAGATTATTCCTTTTTTTATTTCTTTTTAGATAATTTTATTATCTTAATTCTCAGACACAAGGTCACTTTGTGAGAACTGCCCTTCAAGTGTGCAGGAACATGAAAGAAATGTCAAAGTGAAGAGCGCAGTCTGGCCACTAGGGGGCGGTAGGAGGTAGATTTTATTCTAAACTGCAAATGATTGAGAAATGAAGACATTTCTTGTTTGAAGCCCTGAGGCTGCTAACAGTATATCTAGTCACAAATGGAGTGAATCCAAATCACCAGGAATAGTGTAAAAAGGACCTGTAGCAACTCAACTCTGTTTACTTCTTAATTCTGTGATCAGAAACATCTGTCGACCATCTGAGCATCGAAAGGGAATATCCAGTTTTACTGATCAAACAGGAAGAAGAAGGAATCGCCCTGGTTGAGTGCCTCTTCGTCTCGTTTCTTTTCCTCGGATTAGTTTTAATAGCAGTTCATCGTAAGAGTTTCTGAATATGTAAATCTCTCGCTGTATATTGCAGGGTTTTCTTTTCTTTCTTTAAGTGCACCATTTATTTTCTCACCTTTGTTTTTGTTCCTCCATTGGGAAAAAGAATACTTGACAGATGCAAGTGGGAGTTTTGCATTGAGGTTAGTCCTAGTGTTTTTGGTATCAAACAGACTGTACATTACACAGATGCAAGTCACTTGTTTTATTCTGTCTTTTCAGAACAGGGTCTGCATTTTGGGGGTTATTTGTCAAATATTTCCGTTTTATGATGTTGGACTTCACTTTGTTTTGTTTTCATACATGAAAACATTATTTTTGCACAATGTCTTTACGTGAATGTTAACCTGTACTGTCTTGTATTTCTTTTACGTGTGTGAGAGTGTGTGTGAGAGAGTGTGAGTCTGTGTGCATGCATGCGCACACCTGTCGTCGTGTTTCTACTTACAGGTCACATTTGTTGTCGAAAAAAAAAACATAGTTGTTGCCTTGTCACATGTTTGTGGCTACATATAATTTATTATATTTTTCTTTTTGCTTCGCCAAACTTTCACCAAATATGACATTCTTTTTTCTCTTAGTTTCATTATGTATTATTCAAAGTAAAATGCCTTATTTAGCTAGTATTTTTTGTATTGATGTTCCGTTACATCTCCATATAGGGACATGTTATTGTGTTGTCTTCAGTTTGTCCTTCGCTTGTATGCGTACACGGCCTTTGGTGTTGTGCATTATCTTCAAAATCCAACAGTAATGCAATGCTACCACTGTCCAAATCACTACGTTAATTCCCAAAAATCAATCAGTCCTCCCTCAAAGCACAAATGGAGAGTTAACTAAATGTGTTTTCTTAGCAGTGCCTCTAAAATTACTCTAAATAGTTTCTCTTTTGTGGTCTACACTTCATCATCCTCGGGAAAATGAGAACTCTTTCTTGGATTTCATTTGCTGATGATACCATGCTGTTCGTTAAAGGGGAATTGTGGAATGTGAAAACATTTATTCATAAGATAATCACGGTGCTTAAAAAATCGGACCGCACAAACACTAGGCTATGCTATCAGGGATGCTATTGATGTGCGTCAAGGAATTGTGAGAGGCCATTATCTCCTTTTCTTTTGTAAAGTACGGTCCGAAGCCCGTTACCTCAAAATGTAGATAATAGAGTGGTGCAGTAATGAGTCCTTAAACCCGGGTTTATTTGTCTCAAAATCAATGGTTTTGTGGACGTGATTGTGGTAAGATGCTTGAAATAGGGTCTGTGGTTAACACAAGCTAAGGAGATTTTTACGTTTTGTTCAACAACATAAAATACGTGAGTAAACACTCCACTCCTGAATGTTCCAAGCTCCTATGTGTCATTAGAATGGCGGTTGCTAACAAGACACTAAATAAACGACAAAACGTCATCACACCGAAGATTAGCCGCCTTTAGCTTAGCAGTGGTGATGTACAGACCTTGGTGTAGTTTGTTTATCGTCTTACATTAGCTTTTTATTTCTGCAGATTTCATTTACGCTTCAAAAAACACAAATTGGTGTTGATCTGTGGAAATAATCCTGTTGAAAAAAACGGCTTCAATATAATAAACGTGCGTTGGCAAGAAAGCTCTTTTTGGAAATGGAAAAGTCCCATTGCTTTTTGTAGAGGGAGCCCTATTGGGATGCTAACTTCCGCGCCAGGTACTAAAATCC
Source organism: Gymnodraco acuticeps (assembly GCF_902827175.1). Classification (NCBI taxonomy): domain Eukaryota; kingdom Metazoa; phylum Chordata; class Actinopteri; order Perciformes; family Bathydraconidae; genus Gymnodraco; species Gymnodraco acuticeps. The sequence continues at coordinate 243,676 of NW_022992343.1, read as the reverse complement.
ATCATCCACTCTATTCTACCAGCTATAACTATGGCTGCTACTTACTGTACTGTAGATTGTTCCGGATCTTTTCAAACAGTAATCTAATACAAGAAGACTTTTTGAGCGCAACCTGTGACATTGTTCTCTTGACATTTTAAAAACTGTACAGAGTTAGTTCTCCCCCTCTGGTGAACAATATTATTACCAGTTGATTGGTAACAACAACATTCTGTAATTTCCCTTTAACGAAGGCTATTTAATCCCATAGCGTTCTCTCACTGCACGAGGCCTTCTGTTTGGTATCCAGCATGTCTAGGATGGTATTGCACACACAGTACATATCCAGTTTTTGATTGTTCTGTGTTTGTCCAGATTCCTGGGGAAAAAGCATCAGAAGAGAAAACTATTTGTTACTTACGACACCTAAAGTATCTTAACTTTAAAAGCCGCAGCCCATGTATGCACATCACTTCCTGTTACTGACATGTCCTCGTGTGAAAACCTGAAGCAAAGGTATGTGACAGCAGGTGGAGGTCGATGGATGGCTCTGTATTGTCTGTTCATGTCACACCATGCCTTCTTTAACAGTGTTCTGTCTTTTCATTGAAATCCTTTTACTCCTTCAGAACCTCAAAATGTTTTTTATCTCTTATCATGAATAATGTATTTATTGTATAGTTACTGTCTTTACATTGTTGTCTCATGACTGAATAATGGCTGGTTTTGTTTCTCTTGAACGTCCCCTTTAAAAAAAACTTTTGGTTCACATGGAAAATTCCTCTGCTTTGCTTTGTAGCCCTGGCCACCTGCTTTTAAATGCAATGACTCCGTAAAAATACCTAATATCAAAATCGCGGAACTAAGCTAAATAATAATCTGTTGGTCCAAAATTATAAAATGACCACGTGACTGCATTTCAAGAACAAATGACTGAACCATCAGCTTTAGAAACTGCATACCTGAACCAGAAAGCAAGCTTAGATTAAAAAAAAAATTCCTTTTTATTTACTTTGTATTGAAAAAATCAATAAAACTGGATTGTTAATCATGTAGTTTTAGTTTCAGAGTCGTCAATTTGGTAAAAACATATTTACAACATTCATACAAACGAAATGAGAGGGCTGGGTTGCGTGGCCTGATGTGTTTAATTTCCTTTTCATCAGATCTAAAAAAATGTGTCCTTTAAAAATGAGGATCCTGGGGAAATATTTGATGACCATGTCGTCTTTGGCTGTTGCTCAACTGGGACCCAAACATTCATTTGCAAATGACATGAAAAGAATAAGGTGAATGTAGCCAGGTCATGTGAGGGGGGAATCCAAACACACTCCATAAAGCTCAAAAAAACAAACCGTCCTTCATGTTCTGTCTTATTCATTACAGGCTGGTTTCACAGATACTAAACAACTTTCTTAAAAGCAGAAGTGAAAACATAACAGTCACAGCTTCTGGATTTATCCCACTCATTTTGTAGTTTTAAACTACACTAAGCTGTAAAGAAATCTTCTGTTTCTTCAAAATAAAAGCGTGACAAAGGGGCTGCCCAAATAAATTAATAGGTTCATAAAAATCAAATCAAACTACTATGACTCTTTTTTTGCATCCATAATTTTAGGACAGATTATTTTTCTGAGGCATGCTCAAAAGAAACAAACACTTAAAAAACAGATGTTTGTGAATGAAAGCCAGAAGTATAAATATGTGCAGGTTCAGACAGTTGATCAGAAAGGCAAATGAATGAGAACTTCACCTCCACCTCCCAACTCATGTCTGTGAAGCCACCCAGCTCAATATAACAAATAAAGGACGAGTTCAAAAACGTGACTTTTCACAGCTCCTATACTCACGTTATGGAACCAAGTGCAATGCAATCCACACGGATGTTGTTCTTAAAACGGAAGAAAAGACAAATACTGGCTGCTCCTGGAGTCAGGCCGTTACTGAGTAAGTTGTACGGTGGGGTTTTTATCTAGTTTCTTTTATTTTCTTATTTGTAACTATAGCTCTCCATGTGGACCAATCTCATGAGTCAAAACATGGTAATTGTGATCTTTTATCGTGCAATAAAAGATGACTTTCAACTTTCTCTTGTCTTTGGTGAGTACTTCATTAATCACTTCTGCTGAATTCTGAATTTCATTATTTTATTTAAAATGTCAGGTTTATTGACCTTGGTGACCCTGAAGTGGTCTGCAGCTCGTTCAGTGCGCTGCTCTGCTTTCTGCATATTGCATGCTGGGAATGACTTCAGCGGTCCTGTAAGGCTGAGAGGATTGAGCAGGTAGGGAACAAGATCAACTGTCCTACAACCGAGAAACACTTTTCATTTATGTCTAATAATAAAGAAAAGTAAAGCATAAGGATATTTCATAATCTAATTATGTCATCCCTATTGCAATGTTTAAAATATTGCTTGTGCAGCTTTATTACAATCTACCACTAGAGCAGTGGTTCTAAACTGGTGGGTCGCGGACCAGTTTTGAATGTTCTAACGCTGTGCATGCAGTAGGCGTTGGACTGGAAGTACTAGAGACCATAAACTGTTTTGAAAATTTCTGTCACGTAGTGATCATCTTCTCAATAAACGTCCCCACGGAGAATAACTTTGCGGTAGAACTACTCTTTATACATCCATGGGTACAACTTGAGAGAAAAATGAACACATAATGAAATATGACCCCCGGTTTGATGATTGACAGGTCACAGAACAATGGGAGCTATCAACACATCCTCACTCCCAGGTCGGCCTATGTTGACGTTATGTCAAGTCCCCTGTCGGCTTTTTCCAACGCAAGGGGGGGGGCCTTAGCGTCCATTTTCAACGCAAGGGGGGGCCCTTAGCGTCCATTTTCAGCTTTCCGGGATGTCCATATGCTTCTATGGACGCTCATGGAAGCACGGCATTCGTTTGTGTCGGCTGCCCTTAAAGGCAATGTGAGCGTCCATTCTCATTGGATAACGGAGAATTGTACACCCGGAAGTAAGTATTCCCCTTACTGTCGATTGATTTTACAGTGATATCTGCACTACTCATCGACTAAAAAACACCAGATTATCCTTGTTAATTACACAACATTGATTGGTTTAAATTGTGTGCAATGCTTTTGTATTTTTCCCCTTCGATTTGGAGAAACAAATATGTTTTCGGAGTAAAGGATGGCAGAAGACACTACACTACCCAGAATCCCCAGCTATCGTTTGGACTACACCATGTGCTCTGTTTGACGTCACGTGATCTTCAAATTTCTCCCTGAAGAAAAAAAAAACATGGCCGAACTTCGTTTTATTCTCGATGGAAAATGCCTATTTTAAAGTTAGTTTGGCCATTAAAATGCGTTTCGATGTCATTTGATGCGAGAAATATGAGTTGTTATTTCAGATTATGTGTGCAGTGGATGTACATGATCTTTAGTTTGCTAGTTATTACGAAGATTACTTCAGGAAATTGCGTCCATAACGTTTTAATTGTTACCAAGGTGGTTGCTAGGGACGCTGCTATCGATATTATTTCTGTTATGTTGTGTAACTGTTTAATGGTGTTATCTTTATTGCTACCCCCTTCCCCGTCAATGTATAGTGTTGGTCCACAGCGAAAACATATTAGTTTAACAAAATCCGCATCTAAAGATAGCCTACGTTATTTTCCCCTGTGCAATTCCAGTCTCACATCTCACAGCACATCGTCATTAACAAATAACGGAAACAGACCGAAAACATTTAAAAAAAAATACAATAATACTTTATTCCGAGTGTGCTTGCTTTTCTCTTTGGAAGTCATCACATAACGGCATTGTAATACACGGTTCGGCTGCATTAAATGTTACATATCTGCCGTAGTTCTGTATTTATATAGCCCTGATGAGAAGACTTCTAGACAAACATGAGGAACTGAAAACGTGACGTGGATCATAAATATATCAGCCATTAAACAACATCTTACATTTCTTTTCACACAATACGTCTCCTTGCAGTATCAACACTAATTCGGCTGACTTTTATATTTGATCCAATTGGTAGATAGGCTGTATTTACACCATAAAGGTGCACAGCTGATATAAAGGGACACCTAGTGGTTAAAGCATGTTATTGAATTTCATTATTTTTATTATTAGATATTAATAGGATCCCTATATAGTATATTAATTACTCGTTATTCTCTACTAATAGTTAATTAAAGACTGTATATAATGACTATTTTGCACATCCCTTTCAAGATTTCAAGATTTTCTAAGGTTTATTGACATATCATATAGGCCTACACAACTATGGTGTAGTTATGCATTGAATGAAAAACTTGGGTCGCAGGTTCCTCAATAGTGCATTACAAGACATCTATCAATATGTGTGCGTGACTCCAGCAATGTTAACTATGTTGAAGCACTTATTTTAACTGATATTATACATAATGTATTATACTCTTATAGGATGTATGTAGATATTTCATCTCCGACCTTGTCCGGTATTGAACAATCAATAAATAAAGAACACAGAATTGTTGAATATAAAACACAGAATTTGTGTGATTATACTAAATGATTTACAAATAAACACCACTGCATATTTAACTGTTACACATGCTGATGTAACGCAAATGTTCCAACTTGAGATCAATAAAGTATATCTTATCTTAAGCTGATCGATGGCTATACTGCCATATTTGCAAAATGTGCCTCTGAACCTTAACAAGTGCATGTTTCAGGCTTATCAATTCATGTAATGTAATGTAATGTTATCAATTAACAACAGGGGTCACAAACATAAGACCAGCTGTTAAATAAAGCTCTTCTGACCTTAGCTGGCATGTGTGTATATATATATTAATGCTGCCCATTATGGGCACAAGCAATTTCCACCCATTTATTAATTATATGTTTTAAATGTGAGTGTTTCCTATCCCCTAAACCTCCAGGGATGTACACAGTTTAATACTGGCAACTTCTTATTATGGGAAATACGAAAACGTCTTTTAAAACTACAACTCCCAGTAGAGACGTGCCATAGATACAGAACATGTTGCGAAACAGAATAGCCAGCATGTGTAGTTCTGGGGACAGGGTGGGGGAGGGGGGACGCGGTGGACCCGTTCAAATCCAGTTTTGGACAGTCTGCCGTGCTTCCATCCCATTTCAAGTGCTGTTCAAGAATCGGCAACCCTCGGAGCACACTCTCCAATCACAGAGCTTGAGGACTATCACGGGGTTTGTCAAACAGAGCACATGGTGTAGTCCAAACGATAGCTGGGGATTCTGGGTAGTGTAGTGTCTTCTGCCATCCTTTACTCCGAAAAAACATTTGTTTCTCCGAATCGAAGGGGAAAAATACAAAAGCATTGCACACAATTTAAACCAATCAATGTTGTGTAATTAACAAGGATAATCTGGTGTTTTTTAGTCGATGAGTAGTGCAGATATCACTGTAAAATCAATCGACAGTAAGGGGAATACTTACTTCCGGGTGTACAATTCTCCGTTATCCAATGAGAATGGACGCTCACATTGCCTTTAAGGGCAGTCGACACAAACGAACGCCGTGCTTCCATGAGCGTCCATAGAAGCATATGGACATCCCGGAAAGCTGAAAATGGACGCTAAGGGCCCCCCCCCCCCTTGCGTTGAAAATGGACGCTAAGGCCCCCCCCCTTGCGTTGGAAAAAGCCGACAGGGGACTTGACATAACGTCAACATAGGCCGACCTGGGAGTGAGGATGTGTTGGAGCTATCTACCCTTACCCACAATTTAAAGTCATTCACACAGACTCCTCTTTGCTCTTCTCTCTGTGAGGATCAGCAAGCTGTCAGAACAAAGTGAAACACAAACAATGGCATCAAATATTATTAATATGTCGGGTAGAAAAATATTTATTTATTTTCTTCTCAGAGTGTACCAGAATGCGTAGTTTATATGTATTTCTACAAATCTCCTGGGGTTGGGTTTTCAGCATGTTGGGACAGTTCAGCTTTGATTCCATCCTCTCATTAAACCTTATTTACAAGCATACTTTAGTTCTGTTAAGGGATATAAGGGATATATGCACTGCACTTCACTTTAATTAATAATATATGCTGAAAAGCGTATATATTACTGCACGATTTTTTATTGAATAGATTTGAGTGGTTCAAAAATGTTGGGTCGCGATTTATTGACAAAGGAAAAAGTGGGTCCCGAGGCCTGACCAGTTGAGAACCACTGCACTAGAGTGTGGCCATGTAGTTAAAGTATTAAAAAAGCATAAATCGGCTATACTGTAAGTACAAGGACCTTTAATTGTTAAATTGTGTGTGGGAGCTTTCCATTATATTAAACCTTTTGAAATGCAGTTGAATCAACAGTTACAGTGTATATATGACTTCAGCCCTGTTTTAACTCATCTGTTGTTGTTGTTGTTGTTGTTGTTGTTGTTGTTGTTGTCGTCTTGCCAGGAAAAAACACCATGATTCAAAATAAAGGCAAACGAGTAAAGAGGAGAACATTTATATTTTATTCCTTCTGTAAAAAAACAAAACATGTCACAATTTTGAAGGAATCAGAACTCACACTTCTGTACATAGTTATAGGCGTGCAGTCGGTAAAAATATGTAAATAAAAATGTGTACCAGCATCAAAATATACATTTATGGAAACATACATTCATGTAATCTGCATGGAAATAGTGATAAATATTAGACTGACAGAGGCGAGCCAATGGATAGACAAGATATGTTGAATGAGCTCTGAAAAGATAAGGAATCTCCACCCATGCTACACCTTACTGTAGCTTCACTGTGCAATATCAGATTGGACAGGCGGATAATAAGACTGGAGAATACAAAGCTGCTGCTGACGGATGTTCCGACAGGTGTTGGGTGGGGGGTGCGCAGTATGCCTCCTCTCCTCAGGCCTCCTCATGCTCCATGGCGCTCTCTGTCGTTGCGTTCACTGAGTTTCCAGCGGTGTCGTTGGCGAGCAGCCGCTGTCGTTTCCTCTTCCTCCCAAATCCTCCTTTTTTATTCTGTCTTCTTTCTGATGGATGGAAAGCTACGGAGACCCCTAGGGGACATGGAGAAGAAAAAAAAAATTATTTGAAAAAAAAAATATATATGTTTTGTGAGATATCGCAAAACCCCGTTGCAGTTTGTAGACAGTCCCTAAGCACTCCTCTCCCTCCTCCGGCTGCGGATTGTGACCAATTCTTGATGTTTAGCTCGGATGACGGCGCGTATCGAACTATTCTGATCAAAACTACTCTGTAGCTCGTTGTCTACCTTGCTATGATTGTAAAGTCATGTTGTTTGTATTTTTACAACGTTATGTTCATGAGTTATTGATCCGCGAAATTCGAATCTGTCAATAACTCAGCTCAGAGGGACGTGCATGTCCCCTCGCTCTGAGTGTTCTCTTGGGGTGTCTTCACTTATGTGAAACCCGTGCCTATTGCCAAGCACTGATGTTATATATTTATATTTAAGGCCAAGCTCAAAGTAAAATCGATGAACCGCTCCATTGTTGTGGTTTCTGTGTTGCCGTAGCAGCCGAACTGACCAGGTGCTGGGAGTCCCAGCAGCTTCTACTGAAGCCAGTCCCCAACTCCGGGGACTTCCGGCCGGGGACTTTGGGCGGCAGTATACGCCGTGAAGTGGTTTGCGGCCTGCCAGTAAACCCAAAGCAGAAGAAGAAGAAGTGACGTCAGCGGCTTCATTTGCCTAATCCTCCTCCAGGGACTTATTCCGGTGTGAACGCGATCTGTACTTAGTTCATGAGAACTAAAGAGTTCTCATGAACTAAGTTCTCATGAACCTTTGTGGGAAAAGTACTGCGGTGTGAATGCGCCTATAGAGCTAAATGAAAAGTTTTGCGAGTTTGTTTTTTAAAATAATTTTTTTTCTTCTCCATGTCCCCTAGGGGGCTCCGTAGCGAGCCAATTAAAATGGTAAATAGTACAAATATTTTGGTTTCAGTTTGCAGACTACTTTGTTAGGCTTTCACTCATCGCACATCTGTATTTGGTTACCGTTGTGTAACTGTATGGTTTGTTTAATCATTTATAAACAGCCTCACCTCAGGTGCTCCTGTAAGCCCGGTAATGCTGCTGTCGCCCTCTTAGTATCATGTCTATATCAATCATTCTGAAGCTGTGCAGATATAGATAAAGGTCTTGGGCCACCTACACGTTACACCTACAGGAGCTTTTATGACATCCCATTCCAAATTCTTAGGCATTAATATGAAGTTGTTCCCCCCTTTGCAGCTACAACAGCTTCCACTCTTTTGGGAAGGTTTTCTACAAGATTTTGGAGTGTGTCTGTGAATGCTTGCCCATTCATCAAGAAGAGCATTTGTGAGGTCAGACACTGATGTTGGACCAGAGGCTGGCTCTCTGTTCTAGTTCATCCCAAAGGTGTTCAATGGAGTTGAGGTCAAGGCTCTGTGCGGGCCAGTCAGGTTCTTCCACACCAAACTCATCCAACCTAATTTATAACGCCTTGCGTAGGATTCACGTGGGAAGGTTGCTTACGTAGTACAAAGCAAAAAAAGAGGTAAATAAATGTTCCGACATTTTCCGATTCACAAAACATTGCGTACCGGCACTTCCCTCGCCGGTTTCCCTTTATAAATCACAATCGACTCGAAATGCGGCCCAGCTTTTGCGGGCTTCACGTAATGCCCATATTTGCCTATAAATAGTCAAAGAAACGCCCATTCATTCATTCATTCTGACTGACTGCATGAAGAAGATCGCAGGAAATGACGACAGAACAGCTAAAAAAGACATCTCACACTGTGTCAGATTCTGGTTATTTTGGGGAGGTCGAGATAAATCATATTGTTTGGTAGATACAGTTTGAACCAGAGTAGCAGCATGGAGGTCGGATCGTCACCAAAATAAATAAATAAATGGTCTGAAAAAGGTTAATGACAAAATAAATACACATAGCCTTCCTCAGGCAGTGTGTTTGTACCGGGGACAGGAGACCCCCCCCCCTTGATGAGAAACTGTAAGAAATGATCGGGGAATCCCTCCGGAGTGGAGTCATGACGACTGGATCTGAATTATTTTTTTGGTGGTTTGTGTTCCAGCTGTCGATCAGTAACTATATATCCATAATCCACCAGTTGAAGGAAATACAACTAATGTGTTGTGTTATATTAGCTGTACAATTTACCACATATGGTGTTCTTAGTTTCCATACCTCCTGTGTTTTATGAGCGACTTATCAAGTCTTGGCAAACGGCATAAAACACGATTAAACGTGATAGTATATAAAACCATGCTCGTATCTACAACCTATAGAAATACAAAACGGCGTCAGTTTAGACGTAATTCTGTCTTCCTGCTTACCGCATCATTTATGAGAAAACATTTCATAACATTAACACAACATATTCGAGGTGGTTTTAAATAACATCCGTATTTATTTATTTCTCCAAGTTACGTTTTTGTGTGCACTGAGGAGTCTCAAACAGGCGTTTGTTAAATCATTTTAAGATTGGCTTTAATCAATTTGTGAAAATGAATTCTTCATATATGATAAATGAGAGGTAACATTTTATTTATGGTATTATTTCCACATATTTCTCTCCATTCTTCCTTCTGCCAACGGTGTCGCAGTTTCTCGTCTCTCCCGTTGTTGTGCTTAGTGCGTACGCATGGGTTAGAGTTTGCGTGGAGGACCGCACATTTTCCCGTCAAGTTAGTATTTTATAAATCGCAAACATTGCGTAGAAACTGGCGTACGCCATTTTTTGAGCGTATATCTCTTTATAAATGAGGCCCCTGGCCTTTATGCATCTTGCTTTGTGGGGCACAGTCAGTCTGGAACAGAAAAGGGCCTTCCCCAAACTGTTAACTGACATATTTTACGTCATAAACAAAACTTGAAAATCTCAATAGCTTGTTAGAACCACAGATCTTATTTTGAGTATCTTGTTAGTAAAAATGTTTAATCTGTGCAAAACTTTATGGATTACTTTTGGCAACTTTGAGGAAATAAGTCAAATGTGTCAAAAGACACTTGTATTTACATTGCTCTTAGTGTTTTAAGATATAATTAAAATCATCTGAAACTATCTTTTAACAGAAAGTGTATATTTTATAAACGCCTTATTTCCCACAAAGATTTTAGAATGACGAGAATAAGTATTACGGTTGTAAAAACCCTCAGCGCCAGAGTGAAAAGACGTCCATACAAGAACTGGGTGTCTTCCATTTCCCTGTACTAGATCAGTGTTCACCTTATAGGTCTTAAAGTACCATAAACTGTCTGAAGGAAATGTGTGTGTGTAAGACACCAGAAGCTTCCACTGTGGAGCTGCAGACCTCAAACAGCTGCTCTGTTACATTTATATATATTTATATATACAGTTTGCATATATTTGTCAAAGACAAACTGGCAAATGTTGGATTCAGTTGCTCTGACTCCCTCAATTAACTGTTAATATTTCAACACAAGATTTAGAAAAAGTGCTAATAGTGGCTTGAAACATCTGTTTTGGAGTTGAATATTTGGAATCAGGGTAATTATCATTAAGTGTTATGTAAACTGGTGTTGAGTCCAGTGTGTCAGTGAAATATTCTCAATTGTCCTCATACAAAAAACGACCAAATAGGTCGATTGTTTAAACAGCTTAGATTACGACCCATAGCCACGTTTTAAAGTGTAGCACCTCTAGTGGCCGTTTATTCGTTTATTCACAAATAACCCTCTCTGGAAAATCCTAAATTGTAGAATAGTTTGGCCATTAAAATACTTTTTGATTAGATTTCTAGCGAGAATCCACGTCCAGTGGATGTGTAGGATCTATAGTTTGATAGATATTACGAAGATGATCTGAGGTCTCGTCAGGATAACGTGTATGCAGCTTCCATGTAAAGTTAGCGTGGGTGAAAACAGTTTTTCCTGTCTCGAAGTTTTCATAATAAAACCGGATATATTCCCTTCACTGTCAAATGATTACACATTACTAATCCACTAAAAAACTTCAATTTATCCTTGTTAATTACACAATATTGATTGGTTTAAATTGTGTACAATGCTGTTGTGTTTTTAACCTTCGATTCAGAGAAACAAATAGTTTTTTCGGAGTTTAGACACTACAGTTTCCGAAGACACTACACTACCCAGAATCCCCAGCTATCGTTTGGGACTACAACATCCGCCTTGCTTTACAAACCCCGTGATTAGTCATCAAGCCCTGTGATTGGATGTTGGAGTGGCAGTGCAACAAGAAGGGCCGCCCCTGGCCAACTTGGGGCCCCAAGCGACATTGTGAGATGAGGCCCCTTCCCCCCCCCAACCGACAGGGGGGGGAAACAAAGTAGGCTACTTTGCAAATGTAATTCCTGTTTATTATTATTATCAACACAGTTACTTGTTTATACAGTGAGGTAAATGGTAAATGTGCATGTATGTCGTTCAGTATGCGTTTACAGGTGAATACGTCTGCATTTCCTGCCAAATACTAGCCTCAAAAAGATTAAAACATAATTAATGCAAATAAACTACTTCTACTAATAATAATCATAATCAATTCAATAATATAAATACTATATTGTTTTATTATAATATAGTTGTAATATAGTCAAGACAAAACATGCTTATTACATGATCAAAAACTGATATTTCTTAAATCTGTATTCAAATGTAGTTCCCTCTGTCAGCAATGTATCAACAACTACACACACTTCTATCAGTATTTCTCTGTGTTGTGGTTGACATGATGATGACTGTTAAGAGTTAAGGGGAGAGACTCAGCATCACCATGAAATGTGCAAATTGACGTAAAAATTAATAAAAGGGGAAACAATGCTCCATGTTTTTTAGGCTGTAAACTGTTATGTAAGCCAACTAGACAGACAGTGTATCAGTCTTCCTCCTGTACATTAGCAGATAAAAGGCATAACATACTTGAATGAATGGTAAATAAAGAATGCTGGAAATAACTGCATCTCCATTAGCCTATATGCTATGCAGAGACTGCCTTCTTCATGTTGTGAATTGCAGCTGATGTTTTAATATGGCAATTTGACTTATACAGCATATTACTAGACCGACTGGAGAACTGGGTGGGACTTTCGGAAACAGTTCTGAATTGGTTTGAATCCTACTTAAAGGACAGAAACAACTTTGTTTCTATAGGTAAATACACATCTGAGTTGACAAATATGACATGTGGGGTTCCTCAAGGCTCCATCTTGGGGCCTCTTCTCTTTAACATCTACATGCTACCACTGGCTCAGATAATGAAGAACAACAAAATAAGTTACCATAGCTATGCAGATGACACACAAATTTACGTAACAATTTCACCAGGAGACTATGCTCCAATTCAAACACTGAGTAAGTGCATTGAACAAATCAATGACTGGATGTGTCAGAACTTTCTCCAATTAAACAAAGATAAAACTGAGGTAATGGTTTTTGGAGCCAAGGCAGAACGTATAAAAGTTAGCGCTGAGCTTCAGTGTGCAATGTTCAAAACAACAGATAAAGCCAGAAATCTAGGTGTAGTCATGGACTCTGACCTGAGTTTCAACAGTCACATTAAAACTGTTACTAAATCAGCCTACTATCACCTAAAGAATATATCTAGGATTAAAAGACTAATGTCACAGCAGGATTTGGAAAAACTTGTCCATGCTTTTATCTTCAGTAGACTGGACTACTGCAATGGTGTCTTCACAGGTCTCACTAAAAAATCTATTAGGAAGCTGCAGCTAATTCAGAACGCTGCTGCTCGAGTCCTCACTAACACTAAGAAAGTGGATCACATCACTCCTGTTCTGAAGTCTTTACACTGGCTTCCTGTGTGTCACAGAATAGATTTCAAAATACTGCTGCTGGTTTATAAAGCACTGAATGGTTTAGGCCCAAAATACATTTCTGACCTCCTGCTAAATTATGAACCATCCAGATCTCTCAGGTCTTCAGGGACTGGTCAGCTTTCTGTCCCCAGAGTCAGAACTAAACATGGTAAAGCAGCGTTCAGTTATTATGCTCCAAATATCTGGAACAAACTCCCAGAAACCTGCAGGTCCGCTGCAACTCTGACTACTTTTAAATCCAGGCTGAAGACTTTTCTTTTTGTCGCTGCTTTTAATTGAACTATTCATATCTTAGACTGCACTGTAACTTTTATCCATGTACTTTTTTCTTTTAATGTTTAATTGACAGCACTGTAACTTTTATCCATGTATTTTTTCTTTTAATGTTTATTTTATTAGCTTTTCTTTTTAATGACTGATTTTAAATGCCATTTTCTTAATCTCTTTCATTTTTTGTAAAGCACTTTGAATTGCCTTGTGTTGAAAAGTGCTATATAAATAAACTTGCCTTGCCTTGCCTTGCCTTGCCTTGCCTATACAACATTCGCAAGTTGTACATTTGACTCATACAATAACCCACCTTCGAGTGATGCTCTAGTTTCTTCATGTTTTTTTTTGTTTCCCTCTTGCTTGCGCCGGACTGAAACTGTCTTTTCACCGACATCTCTTCACCTGCACTAGTGGCCGTATCAAAGCCGTGATTGGTCAGATGACGATTCATTGCAACGGTGTCGGGTTACAAACGTGCTCCCCTTGTCACCTCTCACTCTCACTCTCGCGTGTCAGCGGGGGGTGCGCGGAGAACTGCATGGAGAACTGCTCACAGCAGCTGAGGCCCTCTAGGCGGGGCCCCCTGCAAGGCGGGGCCCCATGCAGCCTGCGTGATTGGCCTGTAGGGAGGGGCGGCCCTGGCGACTAGTGTTCATTTCGTTGACTAAAATTATGACGAAATATGTTCGTCAACGACCTTTTTTTCCATGACGAAAACGAGACGATGACGAGACGGCACCGACGGCAGTAAACAATAACTGTAACGAAATCATCATGCAATATCGTTGACGAAAAGTGACGAGACGAAAATGTAGTTTACTAAATAAAAACTAGGCCAAAATCTCTCTTTACTTTCGTTGACGAAAAATGAGGAGACTAAATATTATCAAAGATAACGTTACATCTCTGACTCAGTTTTTCACCCAGCAGTTCCATTTCCGGTGCTGCGGCTGGGCAGCAGCTGTGTGTCTGTGCTTTGCGCAGCGGTACATTTGAATTACACCGGGCAGCGGCACACTGTGAACTGTCAGGAAGTCTCGGGTCTAACTCATGGTCTAACTACGCTTATTTAACAGAAAATAAAATGGCAACAACAGGGCTTGGGAGCAGTGGCGGCGCCAGAGATTTTCTCTAGGGGGTGCTGTGGGGTAGCTTGACGTTTCATAGAGGGTGCTCAAACATTAAGGGTTTCCCATTAATGCACCAGCGCTACAGTTGAATTTTCTACTGCAACACTCCCCACACACACACACACAGTGTACCCACGACTGTTACAATGAAGGCTCGATAATCAGCTCACGGCATATAGGTGTAAGCAGGGGTAAAGTGCTATTTTTACACGTGGGGGGTGGACCTCACCTCCTCTAGGAGGGACCTCACCTCCTCTAGTGGGGTCCGGGGGCATGTTTCCCCGGGAAGATTTTTTTTAAATATTTAAGTTAAAAGCATCAATCTGGTGCACTTTGAGAGCAACATTAAGAGATCTATGGATACATCTCTCAACACCCATATGAAACAGAACTGTAAACAGATTTTCTATTTATTTATAGATATTTTACAAATCACTCCTCTTTTAAAACAAACCGTTTGAGACCCACTGAGATAACTAGACTAAAGTTAACTATCTAAACACTGAGAGTCCTTTACTTCACCTGAGCTGAGGTTATCTGAGACTCTCAGTCTGACAGGAGATAGTTCTCCCTCCACCTTGTTGTTGAAAAAGCTCCTTATATCCGTTAGCCAGATGCTAACCACAACGATCACCAGTAGATACCCACCGGTGCGCTCTCTCTCTCTCTCGCTCACACACACAAAATGGCTCGTGCCACACACACACACAGAGCAGAGCTTGAATGAAACACAGAGACCCAGAAGTATGCTACTTGTACTCACGAGGCTATGCTATTATGTGCAGAATCCCTCTCGCTTTCAGGTGGTTTTGATTGAGTGTCCACACATGGACGTTTAAGGACTAAAAAATGATAAATGTTGCTGTTAGCAAATAATTTGGCGCTCTAGCTAACAGGAAGTCACTCAAGTGTCACAAAGTAATTTAGCCTATGGGTAGGTCAAAAATCGAATGGGTGCTGCCATTGGCCTAATCATATCACCTGTGTTGGCTTTATGATTTTAGTAAAAAATGTGTTTGTTTCACATTTGCATTGATGTAATCAATAATTTTTCTAATTTAATAAAAATAATAATTTTCGAAAAAAAAAACACATTTATTGGGGGTGCTTAGGGGGTGCTTTGGCAATCCTGGGGGGTGCTTCAGCACCCCCTAGCTCCCCCCTGGCGCCGCCCCTGCTTGGGAGCTGTGGTCGCACTCGCGTTAACCGAATACCCCCCACGTCAGCGCGAGTGAGTGATAAATTGTGCACTTGACGGGTAATAATGGATTATGACGGAAATGTTACGATCCTGTCCGTCAAAATGACTGACAACGTAAAGTCTAAAGCCACCACTGCTTGGGAGAAATAAACAATGTGATATTTGGACCCATTTTCGCTACAATGAGGCGGAGAAAAAAAGCGAATGCATTGTTTTATCAGAAGGGAAGCAATGTGGCCATAACACAGCTGGTAACAACACCACAAACCTGACCAGATACTCTCTGCAAAGCTGCTTTCTTAATAATTCAACCTGTGTTTTTCATCAAATAAGGACAAGATATAATCTTATTGTGAAATAAGTTTGACTAAAATGACAAATTATTGTTTTTGGCTAGACTAGTTTGACTGAAATGTTCTATATAATCTGATGACTAAAAAAGACTCAACAGTTTTCATTGACAAAAAGTAGACTAAAATAATTAGTTTTCTTTGACTAAAATAAGACTAAATTGCTCAGACTTTTAGTCGACTAAATCTTGACTAAAATATTTACTGTTTTAGTCGACTAAAATAAGACTAAAATGCTCAGACTTTTAGTCGACTAAAACTTGACTAAATAAAAACAGGATGAAGGTGACTAAATATGACTAAAACTAAAAAGGAAATTTAACACAGGACTAAGACTAAAACTAAATTAAAAAATAGCTGACGAAATTAACACTACTGGCGACAAGGTTACGCTGAGCGTCAACAGCTCTTTGAAATGGAATGGAACCACGGCAGACTTTCCAAAACTGGAATTGGACGGGTCCAGCCCATACATCCATGGCCCCCCCTTTATAAGACGTTTTCGTATTTCCCACAATTAGAAGTTGCCAGTATTAAACTGTAGACCCTGGAGGTTTAGGGGATTTGAAACACAGTGGTGTTATCAAATTTAAAACATATAATTAATAAATGGGTGAATTAATATACCCACATGACACCTAAGGTCAGAAGAGCTTTATTCAACAGCTGGTCTTATGTCTGTGACCCCTCCTGTTGTTAATTGATCAGCCTGAAACATGCACTTGTCAAGGTTCAGAGGCACATTTTGCAAATATGGCAGTAGCCATCGATCATCTTAAGATAAGATAAGATATACTTTATTGATCCCAAGTTGGAAAATGTTTTTGTTAACCTGCGTAACTCCACTACATGTATTTTAGTTACTTTGCAGATTCTGATTAATGATGTGAAATATAAACAACCCTTAAATCAGACTTTAGTTATACCTGAGTCAAATTCAGGGAAGGTGATTGTCAAGTGCCAAAATAAACTATGCAATATATTGGACGTTAAGTACTTTGTCAGACTTCATATTTATCTGTGGATAACCCCAAAGTTCTTATTCAAAAGAAGACCTTAACTTAAAGTAATCTTTAATGTTTAAATAAAGCCTTATTAGTTTGTCTGTTTTGCTCATCCTCCTGTTAATATCTTTGGACGTCCTGCACTAAACTGTTTTATTGTAGAGATCACTACAGTATCTTCTTGATATTTTCTATTTTGTATGTAGGCTACTCTTAATATTTAAATGTTTTCATCAAATAAAACGTATTCAACAACAACATTCAATAATGTGCTTTAACCACTAGGCGGCGCTGGTTAAAAAAACAGTTGTGTAGTTAATTAATAAAACATAATAATATCAAACATAATATGACTATTAACTTTATTGTGAAATTAAAACAGAACGGTAAAGGAAAATACAGTTTCAGTCTCTCGATTTGAAGCTTATGCATTGTACCATGAACCTGTAACAGTGAGTCAACTGCATGAGGAGTTGGAAAGGTAGTAAATAATATCTTTAACACTAGAACCGCCAACGGGTTGTGGTGACCACCTTTAATACACTGGGTTACATAATCCACACATGGAACTAGAGTTGGGGGTATTGTTTCCACACGGACATATATGTGGTTACCTTTATATGTTGTGTGCCCTCCTGGCTCTTTCTCTTGTTGTCCCGGGCTGCGACCCGACAACACCTGCATTTCTGCTGCTCATTAAAGACAGTTGTGCACCTTCGATGCACCGCCTCCGACTCCCTTTCTCTCGGCACTACAGGGTACATTTTACCCGTAGCTGTTTTTTGATTGTATGTAACTTTTTTCCATAACATATTAAAGTCTCCCAGTCCATGACTTTTCCTGAAAGTGTGTTATATAGCACCCTCTGTTGTTAAAAATGGTCAATAGGAAATCAGATTGAAAAAAATCGCCAAAAAAATTGCCATTTATAGCCATATCCGCCAGCGGGTAATATTTACCTCATAGAAAATGCAGCATAAACATGACGTGTTGCTATAGCAACGCCTTTTGTTGTAACAGAACATTACAGATGGATCGATAAATAGTTATAGATCTATAGAGAGAGAGATAGAGAGATTTGTACCTAAACAAAACACAAGTCTAACACCAAGCGTTTAAATCAGCACTGGTAGCGATATTTTATACTTCATGCTATCTGCACAAAGCACAATCTGAGAGTCCACAGATTCTATTGGTATAAGTTTCATCCCTGTGCGATCAAAACTCACTATTCTGTATGATAAATAAAAGAACATTGTACCTTGCAAATCAATAGCGGGTACATTTTACCCGCTATTAATTTAGGTATACAGCTACCTCTGGTGGTTCTAGTGTTAAAAACTACAAAAAGATCCCTTTCTATCAGCTGTGCACCATTATGGTGTAAATACAGCATGGTGTAAATACAGCCTATCTACCAATTGGATCAAATAAGCCGAATTAGTGTTGATACTGCAAGGAGATGTATTGTGTGAAAATAAATGGAAGATGTTGTTTAATTGCTAATATATTTATGATCCACGTCACGTATTCAGTTTTGGCGGCATTTCTTACAGTTTGTCAAAAGGTCTTCTGATCAGGGCTCTATAAATAAATATCTACGGCAGATATGTAATATTTAATGCAGCCGAACTGTGTATTACAATGCCGTTATGTGATGACTTCCAAAGAGAAAAGCAAGAACACTCGGAATAAAGTATTATTTTATTTAAAAAAAATGTTTTTCCGATTTCATATCGGATAAACACCATATCCCGACATGCATTGCGGCGATGTTTTAGCCTATCAAAACCTCTGAAAAAAGAAAGGTGTCTCTCAGAATCGAAAGAGAAAAACCTATGGGAAAAACACAAAAGCATTGTAAACAATTTAAACCAATAAATGTTGTATAATTAACAAGGATAAACTGATGTTTTTTAGTTGATGAGTACTGCAGATATCACTGTTAAATCATTTGATCATTGGTTTTATTATGAAAACGTCGAGACCGGAAATACTGTTTTCAACCCGTAACTTTACATGGAGGCTTCCGCATACCTCAAATCATCTTCGTAATATCTATCAAACTATAGATCCTATATATCGACTGGACGTGGATTCTAAAAGTACAATATACACTTCTCGCTAGAAATCTAATCAAAAAGCGTTTTAATGGCCAAACTATCCTACAATTTAGGATTTTACAGAGAGGGTTATTTGTGAATAAACGACCATCTGTAACGTTTGCATTCAACGGGAGCACTAGAGGGCGAAAACTTTAAAACGTAATTATAGGACGTATTAAGCGCTTGAACAAACAACATATTTGGTCGTAATAATTGGGCCTGAACAATCGGCCTAGTTGGTCGTATGAGTTGGAGGACTTGTTGCAATTCCTGATATATCGTTTCTTGATAAAGGAAGTTTTGGCCACAAAGAGAAAAAGCTTTTAAAATCTCAACACAGATCTGATGCGTTGCGAAGACACAGATAGATCAGATAATATAAAAGCCTGAGGACTTTAGATCTAAACTTTAGAAGGGTTGGACTCAATGAAGAAACTTTTACAGTCCATCATGAAATATCAGGTTAACCCGTATCCATATATCTATCATGTGCCATTAAAGCAAATTAAGCCTGGATAGAAAAATGTGGTTTTGATGTTCGGCGATACAGAAGATGGCGTCAGTATTTTTGGCTCCGGTTTAAAAGTGGAGTAATTCTCTGTAATACACAGAACTGAGGTTGATTTAGAGGTTGGTTGGACATCAGACTGTCAAAGTAAATGCAAGCAGAAAGGTTGGAATGATAAAAGAAAAAAAGCCATCCTAAAACTTTACTTCTCCTCTATCATTTTGCAACCATCTGCCAAGGGTAATAAAAAACTAAATAATATACTCCCCACAAAACAATCTATCTTGACCTGTTTCTGGGATTTAAAACATTCTTGCGCTTATAGAGGCTGTATTATGCTTTTTGGGGTTTCCCTTTCCTGCAGTGTGTTATACCGGTTATTGTGCATGTGTATGGTTTGCAAAGGCTAAAATCCCTGTGTTAATTTAAATTTTGTAAGCAACATCTCAAGAACTCCAACAAACATTTGTCAAGAATTAAATATGTCAATTTTGGTCTTCAAAGGTTACTGTGATTCCAAGTCCATTTACTCTTTTAAACGCGAGAACATTTGTCAAAAGTTCTGTTCCAGGTTCCTCCTGGCTCGTAGACCTTCAAGTACCGTCCAACCTCTGTTTCAGCCCAACTGGTGTTCAACCTAAATTCTCAGACATTGCCCCACTCCGTTGCTCCCGAGTTACGCCTGAATCCTCTTGAAGAAACTGGTACTGGCCTACCATGCTGTGAATCGAACAGGTCTTTCCTACATCCAAGCCATGGATAAACTAAACAGCTCGCCACTCCCTCACCACGAGTGGGACCTAGGAACCCCTCAACAAAAACACACCTGTCAACTTTCTTCCATAAAAAGGCAACAATTTAATATAATCCAGTACCAGTTACCGTGAGTGACATGGCTAGTCCAAATGGAAGTGTGATGGAAATTGCAAGTAGAAATTGTGGTGAAAATGTGCGGTCATATTCCATGCAAAACCAAAGTAAGCAGGTGAATGCAGTCAGAGTATAACCCGTACTAACTCTGTCACCAGCTCCAGTGAACACACCACCAGCATTAATGAGTAAAAATGACCACCTAATAAATAAAACACACAGAGACCTTATATACATAGCCTTTTACGTTTCTCTAGAACTCCTCTTCTTGCTTCCCCATTCTCCACTCCGCTGTGTTTCCCAATTCCCACCATTCACCTCACCATGAGAAGTTCCCTGCTGGGTTGAAAATAGATTAAATGGCATTCCATAAAGTAATGTTGGGACAAACACAAATGATTCAGAAATAATTATGGTTTCCTTTCTTGCTTTTGGCCTTCTTCCTCTCCCGTTCTATCCGAAACATGTGCACGGACGCTGTACACAAGTTATGGCAGCGATAAAGAAAATGCAGATGTTGCTTTCACTATGTCGTGCACGTTAGCTCGCAATCATCAATATGAACTACTGGTTGCCTCTGGGCAGCTCCACAGAAGAATTGTGGTGTAAAGGACCCTTTCAAAGGCACATCACTTACATTTTGGGGGGGCAGCACTGGAATTCCAACTTTCCACCCACAAACCTACACAACAGTCTCAAACTGACAACATTTTGGTTTGGAGCCATTCACTTGCATGACACCGTAGCCGCTGGCCGAGAAGTGAAGACTCCACACTGGAGGTGGGCCGCAGATTGCATTGAATACTATTTAGTAGTTTATCTCTCGCGTCAAAGGCAAAGTGATGAGAAGATGGTTCAGTTCTGCATGTTTACATTAGATATTCTCCTTTGTTCCACACGAAAGGCAGCAGGCCACGCCAAGATGCCCCGCAGTCATCTGTCATCCATTAGTAATGAGAGCCCATCTTCAGATTGGGGTTTTAAATCCCCCTCCTGTCTTCTCTCCTCATCATCTTTCTTAAATCAGTCCTCTCCTTTTCCAACTCTCTCCATGCGTTCTTTCTCCTCTCCTCCTCTGCCATCCCCTCATTCCTGTAGTCTGTCCTTCATTAGGGATGCTGTCACAATGGCTTTGATTTTGGACAATGCGCTGATGAGTAGGAATTAAGACAGGCTGTCCTTAAACGACTATTTCTCTCTGTGTTTGTCCGCATTCACATGTATAGACTGTGCGTGATGGCACACTCGTGAATATGAGTATTACCATAGCTCTCTCTTACATGGCTTAGTTGTATACTAAATTCTGATTGGTCAATTGGGAAATTCCAAAGTGTGATCATTTTTCATCAATTAGCACACCTCCTACCAGCACCTCTCCTTAGCTCATTGGTCACCATTAGCTGCCAAAATCCACTTTAGGACACCAGTACTGGCCTACCTAGAAGTTGAGTACTTGATTCTGATTGGTCAAATTAGACATTTCAGAGGTTGTTAATTTGTGGTGGTACACAAACATTAGTAATACTATCTTAACCTGTTAGGCCCCAAGCCTGTTTTTCAGGTTTCAGGCTCGAAAATGACATTCCCAGAACAAATGACCATATCTTCCCTTCTAAAAGGGTTACATTAATAATCTTTTTCTCAAAGTAATGATAAACCTGTGAGTTGGATGTAGAAAAGTCAGAATCAATATAGATGTTTTTTTATTTTAAAGAAAATTCAGATTGAACATGGTAAAAAACTGTAAATTATAGTGTCCGTCCAAAAAATATTTTGTACTTATAGTGAAAACTAACCTTGGATGATGGGTTAGTAGACTAAAAGCTTTAGGAATCCAAAGTACAACAGATAATAAGTACCCTGTATCAAGATTGATCCAAAACAAGTGATATTTGACCTTTTTAGACAGATTTAGCAAAAAAAACCTCTTCTGGGGCCATTTGGTTGGATTTTCCATATCTCTCCCCTTGTTCGATTTTGACATGTGACATCTCTACCTTACAGAGCCCCCTAGGGGACATGGAGAAGGAAAAAAAAATTATTTGAAAAAAAAGATCTCGCAAAACCCTGTTGCAGCTGCGGATTGTGACCAATTATTGATGTTTAGCTCGGATGACGGCGCGTATCGAACTGTTCTGATCAAAACGACTCTGTAGCTCGTTGTCTACCTTGCTATGATTGTAAAGTCATATTGTTTGTATTTTTACAACGTTATGTTCATGAGTTATTGATCCGCGAAATTCGAATCTGTCAATAACTCAGCTCAGAGGAACGTGCATGTCCCCTCGCTCTGAGTGTTCTCTTGAAGTGTCTTCACTTATGTGAAACCCTTTTATATATACAGTCTATGTGTGAAACCCGTGCCTATTGCCAAGCACTGATGTTATATCTTTATATTTAAGGCCAAGCTCAAAGTAAAATCGATGAACCACTCCATTGTTGTGGTTTCTGTGTTGCCGTAGCAGCCGAACTGACCAGGAAGTACTAAATGAAAAGTATTGCGAGATCTCGCAAAGGGGTTTTGCGAGATCTCGCAAAGGTTTTGCGAGATCTCGCAAAACATTATTATTTTTCTTTGTTCAAATTATCATTATTTTTCTTCTCCATGTCCCCTAGGGGGCTCCGTACTTCCTGACCGTTATGGCGCGTTTCCACTGCAGGCCTCGCTCGGTTTGGTTAGGCCTTATTAGGCCCGGCTCACTTTAATGCTGCGCTTCCATTACAGTTTAGGAACTGGGGCAGTTACTATAGTAACGCAGTGTAGGCGGAGCCGTGACGTCATCTTCAATGAGAGCCCCAGAAAAACAACACAGCCGTTAGCTCTTAGCACTCAGAGCTCACAGGTCTTCACATCTGTTCAGAAACTAGACAAAAGTTAAACAAGTACAAACCACAGACTGCCTGTGTCATGGTGAATACAATCGCTGGCTTATTTATGTCTGTATAGGCCGTTGTTGTGAGTGTGGACGGTCGGAGCATATAACGTTAGCTTAGCCAAGCTCCATTTAGAAAACAAGCATCTTAAAAGGGTTTTTCGCCTGCCGTCTGTCTGCAGACTTGTCAAAGCATTAATTCATGGTTTTTACTAACCTGTATCAGTATGTTGTTACTTCGGCATCATTTTGAAACGTGTATTACAATTAAATCACGGTCAAATATGTTCATCTTGTTGTAGTTGTAGCCCCCTTGCCAGCTATTCTCTCTCTAGTTTAGCATACTCAGCCCGACTCAGCCTGGTTGTTCCTGGCCCTAGAACCACGATTTAGTCGGACCAGAAAAAAGGTGAAAAAGTAGCTCCGGGCCAAAACTAGGCCAAGTGGAAACGCAACCAAAAACGGGCCCCGCACGGCTCGGCACGCTTAAAGCGAGCTACCCGCTGCAGTGGAAGAGCCAATAGAATCAAAGGGAAATCGTCCCATAGACTCTCATGTTAAAAAAAAGCTGGCGTTTCAGCGCATGCAATCTTGTTGAAGAGCGTAGGAATATCCCTGCTCTGATTTCTGGAAACGGAAAAGCAGTTTTTATTGCTTATGGATTATCAGAACATTTCAAAGGGGACACACTATGGATTAACTACACCATCGTTTTTATCGTTTTAATGCCATTGAAGACCAGTTTTGACCAGACCTAAGACCAAGGTAAACCATGTTAGCGTTTTGGGCTACCTAGCGCCACATGTTTTGATGTAGGTTTTTGTTATTTTCTCAGTGAATTTGTAATATTTGAGTGTTGAGGTGAGTGCCATTAGATTCGGTGTCTCCTTACGATCATACACGATGTATTGATTGTGCAGCTAGGATAAGTAATAAGGGTGCTAGGAGTGATTTTCGGTGCAGTAATAGGTTCGTATTTTTCGCTCGGGGCTAATTCAGAGGCTCACTGTTAGCATTTTGAGTTTTTTTTTTTTTTTTAAATGAAAAAGATCAGTTAAATGAGTTTTTTTTCCGTTATATGGATATAAAACATTCATAGTTTATTAAATATGAAGGTTCCTTAGACGTTGTTTCCTGCTTTTAATATTCACTTTTATTTTTTAACATTAAGCACACAACTTTGGATTCATGATTGCTTAGGAGCGTCCACACTACAGCTTCAAAAAAAGCTTGGAGCTGGGCGTGTCTGAAGCTTGGGGATTTTATTCGAGCAACGCGACCAACAACCAATCACATGAATCTCTCGCCCCCGACATACAAAGCAAAAAACCCCAGGGATTTTATGCGAGCAATATATATAAACTCCCCAAACAGGCGAAAACCTACCAGTTTCACCCACTGTCTCTGCCACCTCCCTCCATGACTGGTTCTTCCGGTTTGTATCCCGGTAGGTGAAGAGGGTCTGGTCATACAAAACCGGGTGATTTGCTACGGCGATAAATAGTTTCTCCTCCATCTTTTTTTGAAATATAGAAATCAACGGCGGGATATCTCTCCCAGCTTAGACGCGGTTTGATTGGCTAGCGCTTGAGCTGTCAGATTTTCAGAAACGGGATTTGATTGGCTGGCGCTGGCGCTGGCTACTCCGGCGTCTCCGGCGTCAGAAGTTGAACATTGTTCAACTTCTGACGCCGGAGACAGACCGCTATGCTACCCACAATTCAGTTCTGCGAAAAGCGAGGCAACGTGACGTCACCCCATTCAAAGTGAATGGGCAGACGCGTTGAAAACTGTTTTTGAAGCTGTCGACGCTGTAGTGTGGACGCAGCGTAACTGTCCTGTAAGAGAAGCAAAGAGGTACAAAAAAAACAGAGCGCTGGACGTCAGAGAAATTACATTACATTACATTGCATTTAGCTGACGCTTTTTATTTCAAGTGCTACTCAACTGGCTTTAGATAAGCCAGAAATCAACAGAAGAAGACAGACAGTAACACTAACTGGAACTCTGAAAAAAGACTGGATAATGGAAAAAGTTACAGTGAACAGACTTGGAAAGTTAGTGGTCAGAACATCTCGATCGGCGCTGCCGTAATTTTAAGCTAAACTGCTGTCGCCGAAGTTCCAGCCATTGGTGCGCAGTTGAACGGACTATTGTGTCTTAGCGGAGCCACTTTTAAATCAATAAAATAATGTTTTATCAATATTGTGAGTCTTGTCGTTATAATATTTGGCCGTGAAATAAGCGGGATAATATTCAGCGAGTCGTTTATTAATTAAAAAATGTTGGTGTTCTTTTTTCATAATTGTATGTAGCCCTGGCTAAAATGTGTTAGGATATGAATAAATTAATGTTTTCTGAAAGTTAAAATACATAAATATGATTTTAAAAGGTTTATAAAATGTATTTAATGCATGACTGAGTTCAAAGGTTGAAAAGGTTAAGAGTTCATGAGCATAGTTTGTTTACTGTGTATATAGAGGCTTCTCAATACTCAAATTTCCCCTCCTCGACTCCCCTCCTCGGTTCCCCTCCTCGAGACTTAGACCCGCCCACAGGAGATGCGAGCGGAGGACCGAGGAGGGGAAGCAGCAGACATTTAAAGAAATGAGAACTCCTCTCCTCTGAGCGGTCATTTTAAAGAGACGTTCGTTCATTATTACGTGGCAACAGCTGCATCAGATGTCGAGTGTTTTGTCATAGCGCTGTATCTCTGTTAGATCAGCTGAACATTGTTCCCCCACATATTTACTTTGAATTCATTGAGAGTGCGGTATAATGAGACAATAACAAGCTACAGATGCGGACACACACACACAAATATATTTATATAAATATATACAATTTAAAGTATGAGAGCACTCTCATAATAACGTAACACAATCAGAGACTGGATATATCCCCCCCTCTCTCTGGTCGCTGAAATGGGAATTGAAATTACGGGCCAAAAATTGTATTTACAAGTATTAAAAGTAAGCAGAGGACACCAATCCAACTGAGACCCGTCTGTCCGCCGCATTTACGCACTGTACAACACACACCTACACGCTGTACCACACACACCTACAGCTCCTAAAGCATAAGCCGTTGTGTATTTTATTATGTGAAGCAATGGTCTTAGAAAAATATCGACTCTTTGTTTGTAGATATCTACTAAACTAAAGCAAATAAAGAGAGTAGGCCTGTTATACTGAGTGATATATATTATACACACTGCTCTGCTTTCTGCATGGACCTCACAGCTGTTCTCTCTGGAAACATCGCAACGCGATGAAAGCAGTTTCTAAAATAATATCCAGGGGATGCATGCATAGCTGTCATTGGCTGAGATAAGTCCGGCCGTGCGTCACGCCTCCACCGTTCCCGGAAATGCATCCGTGGAGGAGCCGTGGAGGAACCATCAGTGTATCCTCGGTTATAGCTCCTCCAGAGAGCCTCCTCGACGCTCGATGCTCGGTCCTCGGTGTGCATTTAGAGAAATGAGACGTCCTTCAAAATGGCGCGCTGAAATTCATTTCCGGGTCACTACCGGAGGACCGAGGAGTCGAGCAGTCGAGGAGGGGAAATTTGAGTATTGAGAAGCCTCTTATGAGTCAGCACGTGTAGTTCACAGCCTAACTTCACACAGGTGTGCAACTCAATTTTGACAGGATAACAACTGGTGACTTCTAGAATTGTGTGAGTAACATTCTGTTTTTAGACTTCTCTGTTTCAGTGTGTGTGTGCTCTGTATAAATGCTCTGTAGTTGATCTGATTGAAATTGTGACTTTAATCTCAAAACCGCTACAGTATTTTTCAGGCAGAAATTTGGGACAATTAGTTTGACAGAAACCTTAAAACTGAACTAACTGATTATTAGTTAAATTAACTTTCATTTAAACATTTGTTTAACACTTTTAACACTAAGAGCTTTATTGAGTAGGGGTAACTCTATTAAGGGTTAAACTCATAACTTTATTACTTAGGGTTTCATGTAATTGTAAACTATTGTGCCACTAAAAAGTTTCATTAAATGGACTGTACTTATATAGCGCTTTATCCAGTCTTTAAGACCCCTCAAAGCGCTTTACATACTACATGTCGTTCACCCATTCATACAGAGCAGTGTATGTTACTCTAGGACCTAACATGCATACACATTCACACACCGTTGACCATCAGGAGCAACTCAGGGTTAAGTATCAATCACAATCATTAAACTGGAATAAATACAATATCTGTATCGCACAGTAGTAGAATTAAGCCCAGAGTACTCTGTATTTTTGTATTGTTGTCTTTTACCATTAAAACAGATTATTGTTTAACTTGTATCCTGGTGGTTTTAAATTCCTTCCTTTTATGATTTAACCAGCTCATCAAAAGGACACGCGGAGCCGAGGTGGGTTTTCAGATCACTCGGTATTCCAACAGGAGTGAGCCAGTTTCGATTTCCTGTTGAGGGCCACCAGCTGCAGAGAGTTAACTAATTAAAGGGGCGTGGCCCCACAGCTCTGACAACTCAGCAATCAGGTGTCCATTTTAGGTAGCCCTTTCCTAGAGCGTCAGCTTCAGACAGACGAAGACTGACAAAGACAATAGAGTTACGGCCCGTCTACACTACAGGCGTCAAAAAATGCTTTCAACGCTTCGCCCATTCATTTGAATGGGGTGACGTAGGATATTTTCCAACTTCGCCGAACTGCATTGTGGGTAGCATGGCAAGGCGTTGCAAGCATCGCGAGCGTCTATCTGCATCAAAAGTTGAACAATGTTCAACTTTTGAGGCTCGATGCTTGCTCGAAGCTGGCGTCAGCCAATCAAATCCCGTTTTTGCAATTCCCACACAAGCGCTAGCCAATCAAACCGCGTGCAAGCTGGGAGAGCCAGACCGCAGTTCATTTCCTCATATTCAAAACGAGAAATTACGGTAGCAAATCACCCGGTTCTTTCCGACCAGAACTATTTACCGGGATACAAACCGGAGGAACCAGGCATGGAGGGAGGTGGCAGAGACAGTGGGTGAAACTGGTAGGTTTTCGCCTGTTTGGGGATTTTATATCCAGTTTACTTCGTTTTAACATTGCTATTGCTTTGTATGTCGGGGGCGGGAGATTCATGTGATTGGTTATTGGTCGCGTTGCTCGCAAAAAATCGCCAAGCTTCAGACACGCCCAGCTTAAAAAAAAATGTATGCCTGTAGTGTAGACGGGCCGTTAGTGATGGCGAGATGAAGCCTTATGAAGCTTTGAAGCTTTCCAGCCAATTGGTTCGCAAAAGGGTTCATCTCATGAGGCTTCATCATGGGCTTCATTTGAACACAAACCCCCTGTTGATCAAAGTGTGTAAAACAGGCAGATTGGACTACCTCATACCGAGTTCCCATTGAGTAAAGCCTTAGAATAACTCTAAACAACGAATATAAAATCATATTTTCATGTTAACAATATTGTATTTATTCTAGTTTAATGATTGTGATTGAAAAGCCTAAGGAGGCTGGTAAACATTGCAAAGAGGGATTTGTATTCCTCAATAATATTTGTAAACTGAACCATGTTGTAGCCTGAGAAAGGCTAAACCATATCAAAGAATACATTTATTAACTACATTATCTAATTTAGCTGTAGCTTTTATAAACAACAACAAATAAGTATTGTTCAGTCGTTGAACCAGGAACCCTGCGGTCGTGAGTCTACTGCTTTCCAGCTGAGCCACAGCACACACAATAAATCTCCCTGAAAACACTCCAACATATTTATTCCTGTATTTATTCATTTATGTATTCTTGTTTTTATTCCTACATTTATTTATGCTTATCTATTTATACTTATGACATGTTCCGACCTCTATATAAGTGAGGGTCTGAGCTCTCTTAATTCCATCGTGTCACCGGGCCCGGGTACAGGAGGGGTAATATGGTTCTTATTATACATCCATGCAGGTTATTATGATCGTTGTGGTTCAACGATTCAACCGATCTGAATCGCTTCCTGAAGCAGTCACGTGGTATCGACAGGCAGCGAGGCTTCGTTTGTCATCGATGACGTCACTGGCCCAAAACGATACAAGCCTCGATACATGCTTCACAAAAAGCTTCGGGGATTATTCGACACACGCTCCGAAGCCTCGGCGCAATACGTAACATCACTAAATAGAGTCATGTTGGCGTCAAAGACTGACAAAGACAATAGAGTCCTGTTGGAGTCACGAGGGAGGCAAAGAGGAGGTAAATCTTACTTTAAATGAGTTAAGTATCGCTGGTGTTTTTATCCACTCTTGCTAAAATCATGTATATATTCTCAATTCCTGTTCATGTGTCTTCTCGCAATTATTAGTATTATCACTGGCCCTGTGTATCTCCTAATCGCTATAACTGGCCTGCTCTCGTCTATCCCACATGCTCCACTGAGATCAAAAATCTAGTTACAGGTGGCCTGTGGAACTGCCAGTCAGCTGTTCCTAAGGCTGACTTCATCTCTGGCTAAGCTTCCCTGGAGTCTCTGGATTTCCTTGCTCTCACTGAGACCTGGATTACTCCATCCAACACATCCACCCCAGCAGCTCTCTCCACAGCATATTCCTTCACCCATACACCCAGACCCACTGGCAGAGGAGGTGGCACTGGTCTCCTGCTCTCTCCCAAATGGAACGTTTCCCTCTTCAAGCTACCTAACTTCACTCCTTCCACCTTTGAATTCCATGCCGTTACAGTAACCCATCCTATACAATTAACCATTGTTGTTCTCTACCGTCCACCAGGCACCTTGGGGAACTTCTTGGAAACTGGCCCTCCCACTGTACTTCTCGGAGACTTCAACCTCCAGACAGGGAAGACATCTGAACTAACATCTCTTTTAACCGCCTTTGCTTTCTCACTGTCTCCGTCCCCACCAACTCATAAAGCTGGCAATGTCCTTGATCTCATATTCTCAAGGAACTGCTCTACTTCTAACCTCTCTGTAAACCCGCTCCACACCTCGGATCACTTCTTCATTTCATTTTCTCTACCCCTTTCTAAACATAACAAACAAATCTCTTCTAATTCTGCACCTGTCCGCCGTAACCTTCGTTCCCTCTCCCCCTCTACCTCAACGGTGCTCTCAGCCCTCCCTTCCTCTGACTCGTTACAACTCCTGCCTCCAAACTCTGCTGCAGAAACTCTCCTCTCTACTCTTTCATCCTCTCTGGACTCTCTCTGTCCTCTCACATCTCAACAGGCTTGTCAGTCCCCTCCTGCTCCCTGGCTAAATGATGCACTGCGTGCTAATAGAACCATCCTTCGGGCTGCTGAGCGGAAATGCTGGAAATCCAAACCCTGACGACCTCCTAACCTATCAGGCTCTCCTCTTTCTCTTCTTCGATCTCTCAGGCAAAAAGCACTTTCTTTCAAGATAAGATCCATTCTTCCTATTCCAATCCCCAAAAACTATTTCCACCTTCTCCACCCTCTTGGACCCCCCAGAGCCCCTTCCCCCTCCTCCCAAGCGACTTTGTTAACCACGTTGAAAAAAAGGTTGATGATATTCGCTCTTCTCTTTCTGACTCACCTTTACTCACCGCTGGGTCACCAGACCCACCTTTCACCCACACACTAACCTCCTTTTCCCCTCTCTCTCCAAGTGAGGTTCTTACCCTCATTACCTCTGCCCGCCCCTACCACCTGTCCTCTGGACCCTATCCCCTCAAACCTCCTTCAAACTATCGCTTCTGATATTCTACCGTTTCTCACCCATCTCATCAACATTTCTCTGACTTCTGGTCACTTTCCAAACAGTCTCAAGGAGGCAAGAGTAAACCCTCTCCTAAAGAAACCCACTCTCAACCCGTCTGATGTTATAAACTACAGGCCTGTCTCTCTCCTCCCGTTCCTGTCTTTAAACAACTCTCCTGTTATCTCCATCAGAACAACCTTCTGGATCCGCACCAGTCTGGTTTCAAGGCAGGTCACTCCACATAAACTGCTCTCCTCACTGTCTCTGAGGAACTGCACACTGCTAAAGCAGCCTCCCTCTCCTCTGTCATCATCCTTTTGGACCTGTCTGCTGCATTTGACACGGTGAACCATCAGATCCTCCTTCTCACTCTCCAAGAACTTGGAGTTTCAGGCTCTGCACTTTCCCTCCTCACCTCATACCTCGAAGACCGCACCTACAGGGTAACTTGGAGAGGGTCCGAGCCCGACCCTTGTCAATTCACTACAGGGGTCCCTCAGAGCTCCGTCCTTGGTCCCCTCCTATTGTCTCTGTACACAAACTCGCTCTGATCGGTCATTAGCCCGCATGGTTTTTCATACCACTGCTATGCTGACGACGCCCAATTAATTCTGTCATTTCCCCGTTTTGAAACCCAGGTCATCGCACGCATCTCTGCTTGTCTAGCAGACATCTCTCGGTGGATGTCTGCTCACCACCTCAAGCTCAACCTTGACAAGACTGAGCTGCTTTTTCTTCCGGGAAAAGAGAGTCCCACTCTTGACCTAACAATCAGCATCGGCCCCTCTGTTGTTTCCCCAACTCAGACGGCAAGGTATCTGGGTGTGACCCTAGATAACAACCTGTCCTTCACTGCAAACATCGCTGCTACAACCCGCTGCTACAGATACACTCTTTACAACATCAGGAGGATACGTCCCCACCTGACCCAGAAAGCGACACAACTTCTGGTCCAGGCTCTCGTCATCTCACGCCTAGACTACTGCAACTCCCTCCTGGCTCGTCTACCTGCATGTGCCATCCGACCTCTGCAGCTCATCCAGAATGCAGCGGCTCGTCTGGTCTTCAACCTTCCTAAATTCTCCCACACCACACCGCTCCTCCGCTCCCTTCACTGGCTTCCAGTAACTGCTAGAATCCACTTCAAGACACTGGTACTAGCGTACCATGCTTTGAATGGATCCGGCCCTTCCTACATCCAGGACATGGTTAAACTGTACACCCCAAAATGTGCACTCCGCTCTGCATCAGCCAAACGGCTCGCTGCACCCGCACTGCGAGGGGGACCCAAGTTCCCATCAGGAAAAACACGTGGGTTTGCTATCCTGGCTCCTTAATGGTGGAATGAGCTCCCCATTCATCATCATCTTTATTTAAAGAGACTATTGGTCCATTATTACACGACATACAACACTCAAATATAAATTAAAAAAGGCAGTTATACTAATGTTTTCACAGAGGTGACTGGTATCGTACAGCACTGAGACACGGATTTGAAAGCAGCATAATGACAGAGTTATGAGAAACATTCAATCGACAGATGAATTTGTACATCAGATTTCTCAAAAGAGCATGGAACGTGTTGACTCGTGCATTACAGAACATTTCACTTGCACTGCACCACCTTGGTTTTCTAAGCAGTATACGCAAACAGTCATTATATGCAACCTGGAGCTTCCGGAGGCTCGCCTTCTTATACTTGACCCACAAGGGGGCAGTATAGAGAGGAGTGCAATAAGCTCTAAAGAGGTTCACCTTAACCTTATCTGAACACCAAGAGAATTTTCTTGCCAATATGTTAGCTTGTATATATAAGACACACCGCTGTCTATACATGTCATCATCATCAGCCATTTCATCTGTGATGATGTGTACCAGATACTTAGTGTTACAGCAAACAGACAGCACCTGTCCTGATAGATAGAATGTTGGAAAACAAAGGTTCTTATCCCCTTTTGCTCTGCAGATCATTACAGCGCTCTTCTTAGCATTGTATTTAACGTCAAATTTGACTCCATAATCAGAACAAACATTTAGCAACTGTTGAAAACCAGCACTGCTAGGAGAAACAATAGCCAGATCATCGGCATACATAAGATGGTTTACAATCACATTACCAATCACACACCCTGTTTTACAGACACTTAATCATATGATAGATCATTCATATAGATATTAAAAAGGCATGGTGAGAGGAGCCCCCCCTGGCGGACTCCATTACCAACACCAAATGGCGCCGAGACTGCATTCCCCCATTTGATCCGCATGCTCTGGTTGGCATACCAATAAGCCAGGATCATAATTATACTGTTAGGCACACCCCTTTGTCTCAATTTTAAAAACAGTTTATGATGGTTAACTCGGTCAAAAGCCTTAAAGGCATCAATAAAACCAATCAGAACAGTGGAATTCTGTCTTCTATATGTTTTCTACCATTTCCTTCAAAGCATAGATGCATAGCTCAGTACCATGCTTAGCCTTGAAGCCAAACTGGTTATCTGAGGTACATAAATAAGAACATAGTCTATCTAACAAAATGTTTACCAGGACTTTGGATAACACACTGGCTAGAGCAATTGGTCTATAGTTATCCAAGCTCCCTACCTTGCCCGCTTTGTCCTTAATGACAGGGACCAAAGTAACAGTCAACATGGAGTCTGGCAACATACCATGAGTCATGAGGCCGGTAAAACAAATGGCAAGAAGAACTGCAACCTTCGGGCTTGCCAGTTTAAGGTGCTCTGCAGTGATTCGGTCAGAGCCACATGCTTTGTTATCAGCTAGCTGTGCAATTGCTCGATAAACCTCTTTAGCTGTAATTCCCACTCTGTCACTTTTCACAACATTACCAACTTTGTAGGGGTCACTTTTAACACAATTAAGTATAGTAGAGTAATGTTGCCTCCACAACTCAGCTATGTTATCGGCTCCAGATACTCCCTCTATGGTACATGGTAACGATGTACTGGCCCTGTTCAGAGCTCTCACCTCCTTCCAGAAGCCAGTCACATTATTATGAAGGAGCTTTTCAGCCATAGAATCCGCTCTCAATGTTTCTGTATGTTTGTTGACATAACGAACTGCATATTTATATCCAGCATTTGTACGCTTTTTGAGATCCAGGACAGGCCCTCTCTGGGCCTTCCTGCCCGGACCCAGGCCCCAAAAGCATTCTTGGCTTCAGCGTATTGATCAGCCACATGTTTATTCCACCCTGGCTTGACGTTGTGTTTCTTCCTAGAGTAGGTATATAGCATGGTCTACTGGCCTCCCATACAGCTCCCACAATACAATCATATGTTACAGAGGTCTTCACGGTGAGAGCTTTCATTACAACCCACAGAGTTGCTACTTTGGGTAGATATACATCACTCAATAGGACATCAGTTCTCCCATAGTACAATAGCCTATCCTCATTTGTGAGCTTGGACCCATCCACTTTAGTGGTACAGGCATTTTTAACCTCCTGAGACATCTCAGGGAGACTATCATAATCTAGTGACATTACAAAAGGAATGTGATCTGACATTGATGCCTCATACACAATCTCAATTGATCTTACAATGTCATGGGCATTAGCAGTGCTTATGCAATGGTCAAGCCATGAAGTTGTATGCCAGGCCTCGCTTATATATGAATAGCTATCTGTAGGCAAAAGTATTTGGCTTGATAATATAAGATTGTTATCATCATAAAACTGTAGCATGCTTAGCAAACAAGGACCTTTTGTCTGATATGTTAGCATTCATATTGTTAGGGAAATAATTGTCCTAGACTCCTAGATATGACGTACATGACCAACCCTGACGTCTGTTTATCTCCTTTAAGGACATAGGCTGCTTCAGCCATAATGTTATTGTTCCCATTCTGTGACTGGGCAACACTAGGTCACAGATGGTCTGTTGTTGTGGGTGCACTGGGACACTTCCTTCTTTGTTGTTTGTGGACTCCAAGGTATGACATCTTCGAGGCCATAAGTGACGGACGCAAGTAACTCAGTGTGCCCAACTGTTTAAACTATCTTATCAAAATATGTTGATTACTCTCTGTGAAACCAGTTAAATGGGATAACGAGAGAGAGGCGCTCCAGAATTGACGTGGCAACCCACCCGTGCAGTCTCACCGTGACTGCTGTGACTTGTGATGTGAATCCTCCGGCCGAAACTCCAAATAAATCATCAGTGTTTGACATCAAAGCTCCTGCTCTACCGTGTCTCCTTCCTGAGTCGGTGACTCCCACTGCATTGCTACACAGAAGTTTCCCTTACACATATCACCCACTACATAAACACTGGTGGAATGATCATCAACAATAAAAGAATGTATAAAAGCAAGTCTGTTCAGGTATTCATCTTCATTATGCTGTGACTCATATGGTGTATATACATTGAGAATTCTAAACTCCTTGTTATTCATTTTGATCTGTACAGCAATACACCAGTCAACTTCAAGCCTGATGACATTAATGACAGCGTCCAGCTTTTTGTGCCACAGGATAGCCACGCCCCCTGCTATCCTTCCTCTCACTATTCCCAGAGATAGGTCCGTAGTGGACTCACCAGCCCCGTGAAAATTGTCATTAAGAGAGTTCAACTTTCCCAAGTCCTGCTTTGGTAAGAAAGTTTCTTGCAAGCATAAAATGTAACATTTTTGTAGCAAGTTGTCCACCACTACACCTCGGATCCTATCAGCAGCGCTGTTGCCCAGGCGCAGCCCGCGACAGTTAAATTATCCAACCCGCATAACGTTAAGCTAAGCAGCTCAGCCGTATCCCCATTCAGTACCCTCGCACCAGCAAAAGGTCTAGCTCTGCTAGCCCCTATCACCTCCGCTTTACGTGGTTCATAATATCGCCTCACAACTGAGCCTTCAGGCCAGAGTTCTGGGTTAAACATCGCCGCAACTTCATTGCACTTAGCACACACTTTAAACAAGCTATATCTGTTGCTTGCAGTGTCAATACGGTGACAGTTAACATCACGGCCGAGTTGTTCAGTTAGATATTCGGACAGTGTCTCAGCATCAAGGTCTGGCGAGAATTTGGTAACAAAAACACTCACCAACTTCGTACGGACCACTTTTATATTTCCTTGTGCAGCAGTGCCAACAATAGGCTTGCATCCTCCGTTCAGGTTTCCCAACAAGCTGTTTAGATAAGGCAGACTGGCCCTCAGCCCTATTCCTCCGACCTCGGCCCTGTTTCACAACTTCACTCCATACCTGCGAATTTACCGCAGTTCCTCCAGGGCTCACACAGGCACTCACTGTCCCTGACGCAGCAACCGGGTCAACACAGTTGGGATGTACATCAGCAGAAGAGCCGGGGGGGCTCGCATCCTTCACCGACACCGCACCATCCTGGCCATCACCCTGAGCGCTCCCACAGGCAGTTTCAGCGTCACTTGGTACAGCCAGTCCTCCACCATGACTCAGCTTCAACTGGCGTTCTACGGCAGCAACTCTGCTGTCCATGGTCGCAGCCACAGCACGCAGTTCCTCACCGATATCTGCCTGAACTTCCACTATGTGTCTTAACGCGCAAACCTCGCTGTGCAGTCGCTCCATCTTGCTCAGCAGGTTGGACACATCCAGGATGTTAAACGTAACAGGCGGCAGCTCATCCAGGTAGTGGGAGACAAAACGGGCAGGGGCGGCGGGTGCTGGAGGCTAGGGAAGGCTAAGCCTTCCCAAATATTTGTGTAACTGCATCCTGGTAAAATAAAAATATATAATGTCTGTAGAGGAAACTTCTGTGTAGCATGCAGTGGAGTCACCGACTCAGGAAGGAGACACGGGAAGAGTCGGAGCTTTGATGTCAAACCACTGTGATTTATTTGGAGTTGGTACCAGAGTATTCACATCACAAATCCAAGAGTCAGAGGTTCTGACTCCACGGTAGAGTTGCCACGTCAATTCTGGAGAGCCTCTCTCTTGCCAGCCAATCTAACTGGTTTCGCAGAGAGTAAACAACATATTTGAGGAGATAGCCTAAACAGTGTGGGAACACAGAGCTACTTGCCTCGGACACTTATGACCTCGAAGATTTTACCTTGGAGTCCACAAATACAGAGAAGGAAGTGTCCCAGTGTACCCACAACACAGACCATCTGTATCCCAGTATTGACCGGTCACAGAATGGGAACAATAACATTATTGGCTAAGCCGCCTGTGTCCTTAAAGAAGGTAAACAGACATCGAGGTTTGTCCTGTATGTTACAAATTGGCGTCTTATGATAATTATTTCCATAACAATGTCTTTGACATTAGCGCTGCTATGCAGCCACCTGTGCCCTGTACCACGAAGCCAGTTCAACATACCCTGGATATGCTTGAGTTATCTTAACTAAACCTAACAAACGCAATCTCGCTAAACGGTCCGACGGCGCTGGTTATCAACTCGGTAAATCAAGCCAGGGTTTCTCTCTCCAGCTCAGAACGCGTTCACGTGAAAGGGGCGGGGTTAGCTACATTTGACCAATCACAAACAGGGACAAGTGTACTGACAGCGCAGCGTCATACTTCATTAATGAAAAGTAAACTAATATTAGACAAATATGAACTTTAAACATCCATGATGACTTAAACATATAATCCAGGATACAAGCCACATAGTTGCACCTGCAAGGAGAATACAGAACAACTCGTTAAAAAATAAACTACAGAGTGTTTGAAAGCGTACAACAGTTTTATGATACTGCCCCATCTAAAACACGAGGGGATCTGACTTTATTACATTTGAGTTGAGTGTTTCGTCAACTTAATGTGTTGCTTAAAATAATACGTCTGCATACAGTATATGTGACAATCAGTGGCGGCGCCAGGGTATGGCTGGGGTAGGCTACAGCCATACCAAGAAATGGCTTAGCCCTACCTTAGCCCGACCATGAAAAATTATGTTAAAGTAAGCATGTTGAGAACACGGATTGCGAAAATCTACCGTTCGTGTCCACAACACACAAATTGATCCTGCTGCAACAACAAGTGCACGTTACTGACGCAATATGGTTGAGACCATTCGGGCTTATGCTAGAGGGGTGCAAGGAATAGTCTAAGTAGTGGGGGAGTTTTATACACTAAATGTGTGGACATTCTCTCGCGTTATAATATCAGCGCGGCCGCGGTCAGATCAAAATGCCTCCGAATGCAATTTGAATAGACCTAGCTACAGCCAATCAGAGCAACGAAACGTTGGGTCTGCTGCGTCATGCATTACTGATTCGTCACGTTCAGTGAAAAGTCCCCAAACTCGCGCCGAGTAAATTGCAGACAGACAGCAGAACTTCTAGGATTAATTGTATATTTCGGATGGATAGATGTGTCTTAAACGCCCTCGCATGAGGACAAGTCGAACAGGTGCTAGAGTCACACGACCCACCTGAAGAGTGAATAGTGAGTTTGAATAGAATTTTGTAATAATGGATCGTTTGAAAAAGTGTTTGTATGACAATAGAGATAAGGCACCTGTTGGGTGCAGTCTCTCTCTCTCCTCTCTCTCCCTCTCTCTCTCTCTCTCTCTCTCTCTATCTCTCTCTCGTCTCTCTCTCTCTCTCTCTCTCTCTCTCTCTCTCTCTCTCTCTCTCTCTCTCTCTCTCTCTCTCTCATCGTCTCTCTCTCTCTATCTCTCTCTCTCCTCTCTCTCTCTCTCTCTCCTCTCTCTCTGTCTCTCTGTGTCAATTCTATATGCCAACTTTTCTTGTTTCTGCCGCTGCGTAGCATGTTGTAACAACGTGGAA
This sequence comes from Gymnodraco acuticeps, assembly GCF_902827175.1. Taxonomy (NCBI): domain Eukaryota; kingdom Metazoa; phylum Chordata; class Actinopteri; order Perciformes; family Bathydraconidae; genus Gymnodraco; species Gymnodraco acuticeps. The sequence continues at coordinate 205,162 of NW_022992343.1, read as the reverse complement.
TTAGCAGAATAGTCTATTGTATTGTTTAACTCACACCTGTTGCTCTCGATGTAATTTAGCTGATAAAAGGAGACTAATAAAAGCCTCACGCGTGGTGTTTCACTGTCAAGGGGGGCGATATAGCGTGTATGTAATAATTATATTACAAATACTGACTTGAGCCCCACCACTGTATGGGTTAGCCCAGAGCCGTATAATAGAAGAGTTATGACATCTCCGTTCACTCCAATGGACCACTTTTTTTACAGCAATGGCGGATCGTGGAGCCTCTCATTCGTTCCCCGGAAGTTAGCGCCAAGGCTAGCAGAGCGGTAGAGTTGCAGCATAATAACCGTTCGTGACGGACTTTTAAAGGTAAGAAGAAGTTTAAAGATTTATATTGCGGATATTATCAGTACATCTGATTCAAATGAACATGTGTATTAAAGGATGTCAGTGGATTATCCCTAAATCAGTAGATTTAGGGAACGTTTACAGATAACAGATCAAGCTAGGATACCGACGCAAGTTAGCAACAGACGTTGAACAACCTTTTAATTGTAAATTCCGTTCTCTTAATGTCATTTGGTCCAACGTTGTTGAATTAGAGAAGAGGGGCTTCTAAACGGGATTGTATGCGGGGGTGGAGGGAGTTTAATATTAGATAAATATAACTTTGGTGCGTGTAAGAGTGAGTGTTTTTAGCAGAGCCATATTGTGTCCTTGTGATTATGTTGATTATTACCTGCTTGTATAATGTTGCAGCTCAGCTGATTTTGGATTGATGGCAAAGGGAGAGGGACTTAAGTGAGTGTGAAAACACAAGGTAAGTTTAATACTACTGTTTTATATAAGTAAGCATACTAAACATGTATTCTATCACTGTATTATATAAGTAATCTTGTTAGTAACCTACTGTATGGCAGGTGGAGGGGCAGTGATGTTACAGGTGGAGGAGCAAAACTGCAAGACTGCAAACTCACAAGACAGAGAAATCAAAGTTTGTTCTCCAGAGAAGAGGTTGATTTCACTTCAATTTTTTATTTCATATTTTCTAAAGATGTGGAAATGGCAACAAAAAAACACGTGAGAGCTGTAACCAAGACAACTGTAACAACAGGAGTAGAGAGCCACCAAGGGTTTTCAAGTCCCTCTCTTACTGCATTTTTCCAACCCAAACTTCCAGGTACATGACGGGACACTTGCTTGTTTTTGTTGTTTGCGCTCCTCTGGCAGGTGGAGGGCAAGTGATCCCTTCCCTTCTTCCCCTCAATCTTTGAGACTAATGTAAGTAGAAGACATGGCCACTGTAAATGTTCGAACATTTAAATATTATACCACTTAAAAATAAGAAATATTACTTTTGTTACTAAGAGTTCATACTTATTATACCTGTGTCACCTTTCACACTATCGCTGTGATCATGAGCTATGGGCTTTGTAGATACAGGTCCCGGGGTGGAATCGTGGTGCAGGGGCCCTTCTCTTTTGACCACAGGGCGATGCACGAAGATGGTGGGTATAGCCTCTGCTCTCAGCCTAGTCTTGCCCTTTTTTGTCTTGACAAACTGGTCTGCATCAAAATGTGCCTGCGGAGTGACTTGATGTTACTTCACACACAGAACAACTCAGTTTTGTCTGCCCCACATACATATTCCCATAGTGGTTGAATACACAGTATTAGGAAACACTTTATACTTACTGGACATGTTATACTCATTACATACTGTATATACAATATGACCAAGAATGTGAGACAACTTTATAGAAATTCATATCACATATGTTACTGATGCCATTTGTCATACTTTGTTAAACTCACAAATAATAAAGTTCCATAACTTCAGTTGGGAACAAAGACCACACCTTATCTCCCCAAGGCAATTTCCCATCCAATAGGTGTGCTGTGTGTGTATAACCCTTTCTCCTGTCTGTTTATCCCTCTTTCAGCACAAGAACCAGAGGGGGATTCAATGGAGCCTGAATACCTGCACTGAGACCCGCACCCTGAGTCTCAACTCTGTGTTTTTCAAGCCTTTCCCTGTTTTTTGTATTAAACAAAACATTAAGCTTTCCCAATGGTGTGGCTTTCGTTTTGTGAAAAAGTGCAAATGCAGTGTTTGTATATAAATCACATATTTTTTTGCTGTTGGTCGTGAAATTGCTCCTGCTTCCTCCGCTCTGTGTCAGTGGGGAAGCCGTACATTCGTACTCCTTTCTCTGAGCGATTTGAGCATCCCCAGGCAGCACAGCAAACCATGGTGGCGACTAGGAGGCAGCACAGCAAACCAGGACAACAAGGAGGAAAAAGCACAGACAAACTGCATGATATGCTATTCAATGTTTATTGAATTCCATGTATTTGCAATGGATGTTCCTAAAACAACACATTTAACATCATCATCATGCTGCTGCTGCTAGTCCTTTGATAGTCACCTGTCGGTCTTCCTGTCCTTTCTGAAAGCCATAAAGATGACATTAGTCATTTAGATAACTTGTGTCCTCCAATTACCATGGGATTACTGAAACTACCATGAATTTAAGAAAATGGTAGACATTAATCTAATCTGAATTTTAAAGCATTACTTTAGATCCCCTCCCTCTAAATATATCAATAAACATTAGAAAGTGATGCTCCTGACTACCATACAAGTTTAAGAAGATAATATTGGTTTTAAAGAATTCAAAGCTATAATAAACAGCAACAGGCTCTTTAACCAAGGCACTGTTAGCCTAACATGTAAACTAGTTGTTCACACTAATCCTAATATCACTTAATATTAGCAAATTATATTTTATTTTTTAAAACATATTGATGTAAATACATACACATATCGATTTGTTGTATAAATATTGCAAATCAAAACCTTTATTCACTAATAATTACCAAAAATCGTAGTTCTATCTCCTGTTATCAATGCATTCACATTGCCCGCCATGAACTTCCGGGGAACGATCCTCTTCTACATGAACCACGTGACGATAATCGTTTTTGGACTTCCGTTGTCGTAACTCTTCTATTATACGGCTCTGGGTTAGCCCTACCATAGATTACCCAACAAAAATACTCTGGCGCCGCCACTGGTGACAATGTAACTAAGTGTTGCACGGCCAGATACGGCTCGAGAAGCTGACTCAGATAAGGAAATATTGTGAGATCGATGATCTGATTGATGATGTGATGTCAGTGTGATATGAATGATAAGTGCGACACGTTGGCGTCTTCTCTGCATACGGCAGTTTAAACTGCATTTCCTTTTTCCTGTAATATGACTTGATAGATTTAAACTCCGCACACTGAGCTCTAATCGGTCAGCAGGCGGTGCTTTCACTGAGTTGATCTCTTTTCTATAGACGCCGGAGGCGGGCAGCGTAAGATGAAAACAAAAGTTATTTAGCCTTCCCAAACCTGAGCCTCACGCGCCACCTATGAAAACGGGGGATGTTTTCACCGCACTCATTTAGCACTTTTAGGCAGCTTTTGATATTGTTTGCATTCTTCTGGTTGCCTTTAAAGGCCACACACCGCTGCTTGGTTTCAGGACAGAGTTCAAACAACGTATTTTTAGAAGTCTCGATCCATTCGGAATCGAAGGTGTTAGAGGCTGGGTCATAGTTTTAATTTTAACCGCCAGGAAGTTGAGTAACTCATCCTCTACAATAACTAGGCCGTCAACAGTCTTGTATATTGGAGGTTTTAATCAGGCCGGTGGTTTGAATCAGGAGCTACCGAGCCACGACACACACCATCAGCCATCTTGGATTTTGGACTCAGAAAGCTTACACATCTTCCGGCGCAGACTAAAAACTCATCTCTTTCGACTCCACTTCGGGCAATACAATTACTAAAAAAGCACTTATATACTAACAAAGGACTGGCTTATCTAAAGCTAGTTGAGTAGCACTTGAAATGTTTTGGCTCTATGAAACCTGATGTACTTATATGATTCTGTTTTCGTCTAGTTTGTATCTTCTTGGTCGAATGCACTTATTGTAAGTCGCTTTGGATAAAAGCGTCAGCTAAATGCAATGTAATGTAATGTGTATAACGGTCAATCTTTGCTTTTCTATAGAGAGCCGAAGTCCCTCCCTTTCCGGCGGACCATCATGGGACCTTATTTCGGAAAAAATATGTATTGTAGTCAATGGCGAGAGAGAATTTATCTTTCGATCCCGTTTGAATTGTGCCATGAATTACACATATGATGTTTGTCAATTTAAAAGATAATTTAGCAAGTCAAGAAAAAAAAAGTAACACATATTTTTGTGTGAAACCGCTCAATGAACTACATCTCTGGTCTCGCACAATATACGTCAACGAGGTGAAAATCATTACACGTCTGGGCATGTTGAGAGTTGAAAATACACAAAAGGGGAGTTAGTTGGTTCCGTAAGAGCCAGCATGCGGGACCGGCTGTACAAGGTTTCGGTGAGTGTTAAACGAGTGTAATGTGTAACGTTAATGTCAGCTAGCTAACATTATTTAACAAGGTACACTCCCGTGTTTTGTTTTAGCAACTAGTTTTCTCGTTAAGGACTGCGTGATCGCTGTGTATGCAGTGTGGACAGGGCCGGTTCTAGCCAATTTGATGCCCTAGGTGAGATTTTAGAAGATTTTTTTGAACATTTTAAAGTAAAATGCTTCAATCTGGTGCACTTTGAGCACACAATTACTAGAGACTAGATCTAGGGGGTACAACTCTAAAACACCCATATGAAAAAGATCGGTTTACATTTTAATAATCAAATAAGTATGTGAACATAACCAATAACCTACCATAACCAATAACAAATACATGTTACTTAGGCCTATTTTATTTTTGTTGTTCATATTGTTACGACCCTGGCTCGTTAGGTCATTTGTGTGTATATTTTTCCCTCGTCGTGTGTGTGTGTGTGTGTGTGTGTGTGTGTGTGTGTGTGTGTGTGTGTGCGAGAATTCACCACGACATGGGGAGAGAGTTTGACAACCAGTTGATGGACCGACTACAGAAGAGCTGTGACGTGCGGGGGTCCCACACAACATGTTACCACCCCCAAGGCAACGGGAAGTGTGAACGGTTCAATAGAACTATCTTATCAATGCTCACGCCCTCACAAGTGAACAGAAGGCTGATTGGAAGAGCTCATTGACAAAACTGATGCATGCGTACAACTGCACCCGCAGTGGGGTCACAGGGTTCTCTCCCTACTACTTGCTCTACGGAAGGTCACCTCGTTTGCCAGTAGACCTGCTTTTCAACCTACAGCCCAGAGAGGCAAAAGAGACTTACACTGAATATGTACAGAAATGGCAAAACCGAATGCGACAAGCCTATGAGATCGCATCCAAAACAGCGGCCCGGGAAGCTCTACGGGGCAAGAAAGGCTATGACAAAAGAGCACATGGAGCCGACCTGCAACCTGGAGGACGGGTGCTCGTGCGTAACCTGTCAGAAAGGGGCGGCCCTGGTAAACTGCGGTCCTACTGGGAAACTAAAGTGCATGTGGTGGTGAAGAGAAGGAGCAGTGACAGAGTAGCACCAGAGGGAGGAGGTAAGAGTCGCGTATTGCACAGGAACCTCCTACTCCCATGTGACAGTCTGCCCTTGGGGAAACCGGGACCCGCCCCTGCAAAACAAGAGAGGAAAATACAGACACGGACAAGAACAAGACAACACCAAACCGGCGAACCAGAGGAAGATTCAGACAGCGAAAGCAGTGATGAAGTTGAGCTGGTGTGCCGTTTCCCTTACGACCAATAACTAAGTCAGAGAGCTGCAGAGTTGAATCCAGCTGCAGATTTGAATACAGAGGTAGAGCCATTTGCACCAGCTCTGACGATGCAAGACGGAAGTTCCAGATCTGGAAGATGCAACGGTTGCTCAAGAGGAGACAGAGACTGACAACAGAGGCATCACAGCTAATGGAGATGGTGAAAACGGCACGGCAGAGCCTGGGGAAAGTCTACAAGAGTCATCAGAGGAAGATGATCCTGACCCTCCGCCAGAGACCAGTTATCCGCAGCGACACAGGCACCGTCCCCGAAAGCTGACCTTCAACGCTTTGGGTGAGCCGACGTGGGAGGAAACGGGGGCCGAGAGTCTGCACGTCGTGAGTATGTCACCAGCCTGCAACCCACCGGTCATGTGGCGACCGTGGGCATCACTAGACGTTGAGGTAATGGGTTGAACTCACATTACACAAACATTACCCTAGTTTGGAGAAAATGGACTCTGAAAAGTAGAATGGTGAAATTATATGGACTGTGAAGAAGAGACAATTCCGGGAAAACATATTGCACTGATACTGTACAAAAGAAGAGACTGGTAACAGACTAAAAGGACCGAGGCCGATATGAGTTCTGTTATATTTGAGAGTTGATCTGATTGGGATCCAGACTGAGTACAGTAACTGATGTTTAGTGGTATAGGTCTAAATGGGTCAGATAATTGGATAAATGGGTACTAATTGAATTGAATGTCAAGTGCCAATTTAAAATAAGTAATACCATGTTTTCAGTGTGAAAATTCAATGTGTGAAAAGGTACAATTTGGGTATCTGAAATGTCTGGAGACATTTATTATTGGGGGGGAGAGTGTGGCATACAGAGCCATCAGTGGGTTGATATACCTACATTATTAGTAATTACATGGTTAACATGATTTGCATTTAGTACAGCTCATGTTCAGAGTGTGGTGAGAATTATCTGTGTGTTTTCTGATAAGGAATGGTTGGTTTATTGTTTGAAAAATGTTGTGTTATCTAGCAGTATGTAGTGTCTAACTCCGACCAACAGAGGGCGCGTTCGCTACACTGTGTTGGGGACAAAGAGAAGTCTCGCGTGAAAACGTAAACACACACTTGAGTGAAGTCACGGTGTGTGTGTGTGTGTGTGTGTGTGTGTGTGTGTGTGTGTGTGTGTGTGTGGCGAACTGTGATAATAAGATACATATTGTTGCTCTTTTCAGGTAAGAACGGAGAGTTGGAATTGTGTAATAGGCTACATGCACAGTCACTTCCGCATTCTACTCATAGCGGCCGATTCATTTCCTGTTTGAAAATGACGACCTTCTACACCCGCTGCCTACAAGAGCTTCCGAAATTAAAAATGTCAGATGTTCATCGGATTTGCCGGACGACTAAAGCCCCAGCCAGCAAACTCGATAAAGGCTTCAAATTATATGCTGCGTCATATATACACAACTATGAAGGTAACCGGTACTAACCAGCTAGCTTATGCTCCGGGTTACGCTAACATTATCTGTCAAAAGCTAGGTAACGCCAGAGCCCTATAGTATAACTACTATTATTATTATTATTATTATTATACTACTACTATAGTAGACTACTATAGGGCTCTGGGTAACGCTATGTACTGTTTCTGGTGTTAATTCTTTAAAACATTAGCCATTTTGCTAACAAATACTATCGTTTAATAGCCTTATAGCCTAGCCAAGGTTGTCTTGTTGTTAGCCACACTGCATAATGGTATCAGCTTTTGTAAAGCAATGTTGCCATAGATGTTTTGACGTGAGTATAGATCTAACGCTGTTGCTCTGTTTTTCTTCATTCAGTGTCCAATAAAGACAGGCTGACAGGGCAGGTCAGTGTGAGAGCCTTGTGCTACAGGTCAATGCGGAAGAGCGAGACAGCACACAGTTTGAGTGTAGGCAGGCAGCATTGACACTGTTCCCCCCTGTTTATTGAGTTTCAGTTCAGTTAAACATTAGTTTACCTTAAGGGAATCTCAACAGTGTCCTACTTCTCCCTGCTTTATCACAGCTGATTGGTCAGATATTATTACATTGATTATGGATGTGTAAGTTTGGGGGTTCAAATATATAGTCAAAACTGCTTTAATACAATTTTCAAGGCATCTTAGTTTCCAAAGAAAGTTCATTGTGGTATTGTAGGGTAAGAGGGTAACACTAAGCATTCAGGAATACATGCTTCTTCTAGGATAATGGGTCAGTAAAAATAACCAATAATTCTACTCATAATAACCTCCTGGCTCATAGTAACAAGTGAGGTTACTAATCACTAGTATTTCTTCTCTCTTTTTTAGATAACGCTTCGTGATTCATCACCAGTGGTGCTCACGCACAACCAGTGCTCCTGTGTTGCAGGAACTGTTTTGTGCAATCACACAGTAGCATTGCTGTTCCAAACAGCACACTACACTGAACTGAACATGCCAGTTGTGCCACCTGTGCATAGCTGTACTGAATCGGAACAGCAATGGCACAAGCCGCGAACAATGGTAATTTCAATGAGGTTCAAATACTTGTAATCTTTCACAGAGTTTTTGTTTTAAAGTGACTCAACGAACAGTAATTGTCTTTTCCTTAAGGGTGTGAAGCCAGGGCCCATCAACTCCATGGTCTTTACCAAGCCTGTACCAAATAGGATGGTGCAGACTGGAGTAAGGTAATTTTAGCTGGAAAATTGTGTTTCCTGTGTTTTTAAACTTCATAATTCTGGTGCTGTATTCCTAACCTTTATTGTCACATTAATGTGCTATATTGTCTTTGCCATTCTTTGTAGGAGTGGATTCTACAGAGGCATGGTGGGGCCATTACCAGATCCCTGCCTGTTCAGAGTTACGGAGGCATACTCAGCATTCAGCATTGAAGACAGGCCGCTTGTGACCACAATGAACATGAGACCTGACAAGCCCCTTGTGGAAAGTGCCTTCGGGATTGTGCAGGAGGGCAGTGTTCTGTCCTATCAGATGCCTGCTTTGACGTCTCGGTACACCACACTTCACACTGACACACCACCAACACCCCACTTGCCCATAGAGGGGTATGTGATCTTGCCATGTGATTTACCGCTGGTGTGCTCAGAAGAGGAGCAACTACATATGAACAGCTTATCTGTTGATTTGGAAATGTCTCACAAAATTGAGGAGGCTACCCGTGAGCAAAGCTCTAGCTCAGAGTGGCATCTGCTCCGCAAACCCAGGGTTACTGCCTCTAGGTTTAGAGAGATTTGTCACGTCAGAGGTGAGAGCTCTGCTAACTCTCTTGCAGAGCGAATACTCAAAGGTACAAGGCAGACTGCAGAAATGAGGAGAGGTGCCGAGATGGAGCCCACAGTAGCAGCTGAATACAGTAGACTGGCAAACGTGAACTACTCCCCTTGTGGCCTTGTCATTCACCCCTCTACGCCCTGGCTTGGTGCCTCCCCTGATGGAGTTGTTTTTGACCCAACAGAATATCCCCAATTTGGCCTTGTTGAATTCAAATGTCCCAATGTCCCAAATTATGTCGACTGCAAATATGTGCAGATGGAAAGTGGCTCCCCTAAGCTCAAGAAAAGCCATGCCTATTACTGGCAAGTACAGGGTCAACTTCTTGTATCTGGGATGCAGTGGTGTGATTTTGTAGTGTGGGCACAAGAGGACTACCTGGTGCAAAGAATATACACAGATCCAGAAGTGCAAAGAGCAATCAGAGACACATACATGCCGAAGTACCTGTCATTAAAAAAGTAGTGGGCACTGTAGCCATTGTTAACTCTGTAAGCAGTTAGCTGCTAGACCCTGGCTCAGCCGTCATTGTTTTTAGGAGGCAATCCCTCAATCATGTGTTCTGAATGACAACAAAATGTGATTTCAATATTTTGTTTTTGATATATATTGTTTGTCACATTTCATATATGTAAATAAATATACAATTGTGTTTAAAAAGACAATAAAGTGAAGTGATTTGTGTAATGAATAGTAAATCATTGCATTTGTAAGAAATCATCAACGCATTGTAATTTGCTATTTACCATTTATTCAAACAAAACACTAGCGTGTGTCAGGCAACACGGGATTACGGTGTGCTCACCCAGCTTAATCACAGCTACCTGCACAGGTGTCATCATCTTGTCTTATTTCACCCATTTCTTGACCAGTGCTTTGTTCTGATAGTTTGACAGCATACATGCTACTGCAAACAGTTGGTTGATGTTGTAGGCATGGGACAGGAGGATGACACCATCAAAAAGTTTGTTCTCTTTTATCCTCCTAATGACACGCTCCACATGAACCCTCAGTCTGGCAATGGCCTGTGTCTCCCTCACCTGATAGGCTGGCATTTGCTTCTGCTTTGACAGAAAAGGTGGGCAGTACACCTTGCATTTGCAGCAATCGCTGATCAGGAAGCCCTTATCTACCATCACTGCCATGTTTTCAGTCAACAACGCAGCTATTCCAGATTGTTTGAAAATCTCCTTGTCGCTGACAGAACCACCATACAGACTGGAAACAAATGTCACTGCGCCATGTGGGGCTATGCCAACCGGGGCTTTCATGGTGCAGTGAGATTTGTATGTAGAATACATTTCACTTTGGAGGAGGAGTGAGGATGGTGTTTGACACCTCAGCTCTGTGCAATCCAGGATCACCTGTGTGTCTGGGAAATCTTTGAATGCCTCTGGGAGGTGGGCTTGAACTTCTGCAGGTGTAAGCCAGATGCACTGTGACCCCAATAAAGTTGTAAGAAAACTCGTCCATGTTGCAATGATGCGGCTCACAGTGGACTGGTGTACGTTGAAGCGGTTTGCAAGGTCCCTCTCTTTCAAACCCACCGACAGGAAGCAGAGAAAAAGGAAGAACTCGTCAATTGGCTGAAGCAGCTGTCTCTGGAAGATAAACAAAAAAGGGTACTATATTAATGTCATGAGTGTAGCACACCATGGGAAAAACATTAAGTTGTTTTAGTTCTCTGATGTATTAAAAAAGGATTGAGTACTATAGCCTTTTAGCCTACACGAAAGCAATGAAATGTCGGAGAAACATTTTCCCTTCAGTTTGTGTTTAGATTGTGTGTTAAAAGAAACGTAGCCTACCGTTGATGGACGTGCGAGCTATAACCACTTCTTCATTCCTCTTGGCAGCTGATATCGCTCTTGTAACACGAACCATTTTATAAATGGAAGGCTCAATCAAAAACCAGAAGGCCATCAGGTGGTTATAGCTCGGGAATCTGTACACAAAAGACACATGTCAGTCATTAATTGACTCGTTAACTGTAACACATGGGCTAATGCTTTCCTCTTGTTTGCTATAATACATTACAATTCAAATAGACTGATTAAGAAGGCACTTGGTGCAGGTATAGTAATATACAGCAGTAACATGTAACAACTACATTAAAGCAGCAGTAATAATAATCTAAAACATACAGGGAACATTTTACACAGAATGACTACTTTTACTCTTCATTCTTAAATGTGCAACTGGGAGAAACGCAGTGGATATTGACATGTACTTTTACTTTGGTAAGGTTTTGAAGATTTCCACTTGTAGTAAAGTATTATCAGTATGTTGTTAGTATTAGTATGTTTTACTCCACCACATTTAGTTAACCTTCATAGTTTCTAGTTACTTATGAAAACACATGATTTATGATTCTACATGTTCAGTTCAGGAGTATTTTCAAACCATAGTATTTGTACTTATACTTCAGTTAAGTTGAGTAGCCTACTTATTCCAACACTGCATGCAAATAGTCAGCAGTCAAACGGCAGGTAAACAGGATTCTTTATAAGCTAACCCATCTCAAAAACTTGGATAGAATGTAGCCAAAACATTACCTGGTATAGAATCGGATGTTGTCGTCGGAGCCAGCAAACCGCTGTAAGCAAAACTCTCGCTGGACTCTTAACTCCTGCAGTTGCTTCTGCAGATCCTCCAATGTTTTGGAGTTGTCTTCTGTAGCTTGAGAGGACATGTCCAGTGAAGCTGGTTCAGGGGTTGAGCAGTAATCATGGTCACGGACATCGATGTGCTCTTCCTGCTCCTCCCGAGAGACTGGTTCAGTGGGCCGCTCCCTTCTCTCCCAAACACTAGCCCGCGGTGTTTGAGCAGTGAAGTGATTCCACTCAAACAGAGTTGGGACAGCACCTTTCACAAGCCTCCTACGGCCATCAAGGGTTTTTGGCTCTATTAGTTGATTCGTAGCGAAGTGACGACTGCAGACCTTGGAGTGAGAGGAGATTGTAAAGTTATCGCGTCGTATTTTAACCAGCCACTGTCTTCGCAGCTCGAGTTCGGTCGGAAAGCCATGGAAACTTAGGACGCCGTTGAATTTAGCTGACGCCGTACAAAGTGGGACACAGCAGTGCTCGGAGTAGTTCTTTACTTGTCTTTGCAAATGCTCCGTTTTGAAAATCTTCCGTCGACTCATATTTAAACCACAGATTTAAACAGTAAAACATTTGTGGACGCTCAGCTACGCAGACCAGAAGCAACCCGGAAGCGTCCGAGCAGTATAACGGCTAAGGCGGAAGTACGTCTCAGACCCTAGTGCATGTAGCCTATTGATGAGTGAATATGTTATGTGTGAGTTTATGATCCCGGTTGGACTTTATGTAGTAGTGTTTATGAACGTTACTTGTTCAGCAAACGTAACATATTGAAAATGGCTAGCCAGTAGTTAGCACTGGTGGCCTAGTTAGCTTGAACGAGCGTGAGGCGGGAGAGTAGAACTATTGCCCCTTTCACACCAGCGCTTTTTCAGCTCCGGCTCGGAGCTGGAGCCTGAAAAGCGCCGGTTTTTCCTGTTCACACCGCAGAGGCGCCAGCTCTTAGCTCCGGAATCGGGTTCACTTCCAGCTCCAAAAAATTGTCGGTCTAGAGGCAAGAGCTTCGTAGCTAAGAGGTGGCGTCGCTTACGTCTCTCTTACGTCGAGGCGTGCAGGAAACTAAACCCTCCTCCCCTGAACATGGGTCGACTGTCATGCCTGCCTACAAGCAGTAGTGCTTATAAACACACTTTATAAAGTCAGGCAACACTAACCAGGCTTCGTGTGATTCTGTTTATTTGTACCTTACTTTGACCATCCGTTCACTGTTATTGATCATTGTGGAGAGAGGCAGACGTTTTGTTTTGTATTATAGCAGCTATCGGATGGAATCAATACTTGGGCTGCACAGGTTGTCGTGTCCGACTATCACAAGTAGAATCATAATCATAAATGAGGCCACTCCACCCAGCCATATCAATACTCATATTGCCCGAGGCACGGGCCGAGGAGGTGGAGTTGCAGCAATCTTTGACTCAAGTTTACTTATCAATACTAAACCAAAATTAAATTATACCTCCTTTGAAAGTCTCGTTTTTAGTCTTACACATCCGACCTGGAAAACTTTGCAGACAATCTTATTTGTTACAGTGTACCGTGCACCAGGTCCTTATTCAGAATTCTTATCTGAATTCTCTGAGTTTTTATCAACTTTGGTACTTAAAACAGATAAAGTAATTATCGTAGGTGACTTTAATATTCATGTTGACGATGATAAAAATAGCCTTACTGTTGCATTTAACTCTATATTAGATTCTGTTGGTTTTTGTCAGAGTGTAAATAAACCAACCCACTGCTATCATCACACTCGACCTTGTTCTGACTTATGGTATTGAAATTGAGCAACTATTAGTCGAACCGCATAATCCTGCTTTATCCGACCATTTCTTAGTAACTTTTGAAGTACTGTTACGAGACTACAAAGCATTAGTCAAAAGCTCCTGCAGCAGAAACCTATCTGTTAGTGCTATAGCCAAATTTAAGGAAGAGATTCCACCAATACTTAACTCGATAGCATGTCTGCATGTAAGGGAGGAAACTTATACAAAATGTACACCACCCCAAATTGATCATGTTGTTGATAGTGCTACAGATGCGCTGCGAATAAAATTAGACTCTGTTGCTCCTTTGAAAAAGAAGAAAATAAAACAACATAGATTAGCTCCATGGCATAATGCCGAAACCCGCAAAATAAAGCAAAAGTCGAGACAACTTGAAAGGATATGGCGTTCCACTAAACTTGAAGAATCTCGTTTAATTTGGCATATTACTCTCAATGAATATAAGAAAGCACTGCGTAAAGCGAGAGCAGCCTACTACTCTTCATTAATAGATGAGAATAAGAATAATGCAAGATTTCTTTTCAGCACTGTAGCCAGGCTGACAGAAAGCCACAGCTCGATTGAGCCTTCTATTCCCATAGCACTCAGTAGTAATGATTTTATGTGCTTTTTTAATGATAAAATTGTTACTCTTAGAAACAAAATTAATGACCTCTTGCCTTTGACCAGTATAGTGTTATCAACAGCTCCCGGAAACGTAAGTTCTAATATTACACTAGATAGTAAACTAGAATGCTTTTCAGCCATAAACCTTGAACAATTAAATTCAATGATTCTCTCTTCTAAACCATCAACGTGTATGTTAGACCCAATTCCAACTAAGCTGTTGAAGGAAGTTTTTCCATTAATTAGCACTTATTTATTAAATATTATGAATATGTCTTTATTATCAGGCTATGTTCCACAATCATTCAAAGTAGCAGTGATAAAACCGCTTCTTAAAAAGCACAACCTCGATCCAGAGGTTTTAGCCAATTATAGACCTATTTCCAATCTTCCGTTCCTCTCAAAAATTCTTGAGAAAGCGGGTCGCAAAACAGTTGTGTGATTACTTAAAAAACAATGATTTATTTGAAGATTTTCAGTCTGGCTTTAGAACACATCATAGCACAGAGACAGCTCTGGTTAAAGTCACAAATGACATTCTAATAGCCTCTGACAAGGGACGTGTCTCTATTCTTGTTTTGCTCGATCTCAGTGCTGCATTTGATACTATCGACCATGATATCTTATTGCAAAGACTAGAGCACTTAGTTGGCATACAGGGAACTGCTTTAGACTGGTTTAGGTCCTATCTATCTGAACGCTCTCAGTTTGTACGTGTCAATGATGAATCTTCCACGCAAACCAAAGTTAGCCATGGAGTGCCACAGGGCTCAGTGCTCGGACCTATTTTGTTCACATTATATATGCTTCCGTTAGGCAATATTATAAGGAATCATTCTGTACATTTTCATTGTTATGCGGATGATACTCAACTATATTTATCAATCAAGCCTGATGAAATTAATCATCTAAATAAAATTCAAGACTGCCTTAAGGACTTAAAAAACGTGGATGACCTTAAACTTTTTGATGTTAAACACGACCAAAACTGAAGTTATTGTACTTGGCCCGAAGAATCTACGAAACAAATTATCTAAGGATATATTAACTATGGATGGCATTAATTTGGCCTCCAGTGAGACTGTAAGGAATCTTGGTGTTATATTTGATCAGGATTTATCCTTTAACGCCCACATAAAATCAATTTCAAGGACCGCCTACTTCCATCTACGTAACATTGCAAAAATCAGGCATATCTTGCCTCAAAACGATGCAGAGAAACTAATCCATGCATTTGTTACTTCAAGGCTGGATTATTGTAACTCTTTATTATCAGGGTGTACCAAGAAGTCAGTCAAGTCGCTTCAGCTGATTCAAAATGCTGCAGCTCGTGTACTAACCAGAGTTAGGAAAAGGGACCACATTACTCCTGTTCTGGCTGCCTTACACTGGCTCCCTATAGAACACAGGATAGAATTTAAAATTCTTCTTCTCGCCTACAAAGCCCTTAATGGGCAGGCGCCATCTTACCTTAAAGAACTCATTATACCCTACTGTCCTACTAGGGCATTGCGTTCCAAGAATGCAGGGTTGTTGGTTGTTCCTAGAGTCTCTAAAAGTACAATGGGAGCCAGAGCCTTTTCTTATCAAGCTCCACATTTGTGGAATCAGCTTCCAGTTTGTGTTCGGGCGGCAGACACCCTATCCGTTTTTAAGAGTGCGCTTAAGACCTTCCTTTTTGATAAAGCTTATAGTTAGGGCTGATTAGATTCAGCCCCTAGTTTTGCTGATATAGGCTTAGTTTGTCGGGGGACATCTTACTTCTTCCTTCTCTCTGTCTATACTTGTGTACTCTCATGTTCCGATTAACCCAGCTTCCCCAAATGTCTTTCTTTTTGGTGTCTGTATACGCCGGGATCCGGAGTCATGGATGATCCTGCGCTCCTCTGTCCTGGATCTTGAGTCGTGGCTGTGGTCCTGGATCATAGGTCCTGGATGGATATCCTCGTGGATTCATCTTCCTATTATACACACATGCATTTCTAAACATTTGGACTACCTATGTTGCAAATGTATTATCTTTTCAATTTACACACGGCATCTATTGCAAGTCTGTCCGTCCTGGGAGAGGGATCCCTCCTCTGTTGCTCTCCCTGAGGTTTCTCCCATTTTTCCCTTTAAACTGTGGGTTTTCTTCGGAAGTTTTTCCTTGTACGATGTGAGGGTCTTAGGACAGAGGGTGTCGTATTGTCATACTGATATTTTGTACAAACTGTAAAGTCCACTGAGACAAATGTAACATTTGTGATATTGGGCTATATAAATAAACATTGATTGATTGATTGATTGATAATAAAAATACGCCGGTAAAATGTGCCTGTAGAAAACGGTTTATGCCACAATAGGATAGCAATAGCAAGTAGTCAGTTTAGCTTTGGTTGCTATGCTAACATCACCCATTTTATACCAGAGAAACTTTCATAACAGCGTTGTGATACCAAACAGCGTCAATTCAGACTGACACACATTCACTTAGGCTAAGGGGAACTGGGGATATGTATCAGCTAATTGTGTGAGTCGGACAGTGAATACTTTAGAGCGGCCGCAGCAGTGTGAGCTAACCGGGAGCTAACGGAGGAGAATAAACTCCCGTGGAAGAGCAGCCAACACTGCAGCGGTCGGTAAATGCTGCAGAAACACATTAATAAACAATGAACCACGGCACTCTGGAGCAAAGTATAAGGTTGGAGAAGTCGTTATTCAATTTAATCTGGCTTCGTGTGATTAAAAGCAACACGATCATCGACCCGACGCAGTTCCCCGTTATTGTTGTGAGCGCCGTAATGCCGTTGGGGAGCAAATCAGCGATGTAAACGATGACGTCATGACGCAGCAGCGGCAGCACCAGTCGGGTGCTGGGCGGTGTGAACAGAGCGGGAGCAGAAAAGGGAAACCGGAGCTGAACCAGAAAAGCTCTAGCTCGGAGCTAGAAAGGGAAAAGCGCTGGTGTGAAAGCCGCATATGAGCCGGTCTAAAGAGCCCGACTGCTCGTGTATACCAACCCAGTCTCACGGCATTTCGTGTTCACCAACACGATTTTTAATCTATTGATTCGTGTTCACCAACACGATTTGCCCCTTTTTTTCGTGTTGCACAGCAGGATTTTAAAAGCAATGTATTTCTACTGCCTGCAGCACGTCTTTTTCTCCGGTCGGGTCGAGGAAGACCGTAAGCTCGTATAATTTCGGACTTTTGTTGCCGTCTGTGAGGAAAATAAATGGGGCTCATAGCCTCAGAATACGGAAATCTGTATTTTTAAATATTTGTTTCCTTCTAATTCGTTATTCTTTTCAAAAATAACACACTGTTATTTACTCACCAATAACACACAATTATCCTTGCTTTTATTTATTGGTTTAATTCCATAATATCGGGCTTTTTTGGCGTCCGTCAGGAACTGAATTTCAAAATAAAAATAACCGGAAACAGACGTAGGCCTATAAGGGACATTTCGAGCATCATTGCGATTGTCAACATTTAGGATGTTTAGGATGGCCGAAGACACTACACTACCCATAATCCCCAGCTATCATTTAGGACTACAGTCCCCGTAAGGTTACGCAGAGCGTCAAACAGCTGTGTGAAATGGAACGAAACCACGCCAGACTATCCAAAACTGGAATCGAACGCCCCCCCAGAACTACACATGCTGGCTATTGTGTTTCGCAAAATGTTCTATGGGACGTCTCTACTGAACGTTTTCGTTTTTCCCACAATTAGAAGTTGCAAGTATTAAACACATTGGTGTTATCAAATGTAAAATATATAATTAATAAATGGGTGAAAATCGCTTGTGTCCATAATGCGCAGCATTAATACCCACATGACAGCTCATTGTTACTTTGTAATTCTACTCCACTACAATTCAGAGGTTAACCTGGTATTTTTACTCCACTGCATTTATTTGAGTTACTTTGCAGATTCTGATTAATTATGTGAAACATAAACAACCCTTAAATCAGACTTTAGTTACACCTGAGTAAAATTCAGGTAAGGTGATTGTCAAGTGCCAACAATCAGGAGAGATATTTGATATTTGGTGCTTGAGAAGACTAAACATGTATCTGCAATTGACATGAATGGAAACGAGTAATAAAGTATATTCATTACTCGTTATTCTCTACTAATAGTTAATTAAAGACTGTATATTATGGCTATTTTGCACATCCCTTTCAAGATTTTCAAAGGTTTATTGACATATCATATACACAACTACGGTGTAGTTATGCAATGAATGAAACACTTGGGTCACAGGTTCCTCAACAGTGCATTACAAGACATCTATCAATATGTGTGTACCTCCACCATTAAACTGTCATATTCTGCACATTTCTTATTCTATCTACATACATAAGAGTATAATTTATATGTATAATATCAGTTAAAATAAGTGTTTCAACATAGTTAACATTGCAGGAAAGCAATATATTAGATGTTAAGTACTTTGTCAGGCTTAATATTTATCTGTAGATAGATACCCCCAAAGTTTTTTTCTTATTTAAAGAAGACCTTAATCTGTTATTTAATGTTTAAATAAAGGTTAATTCGTTTTTCTGTTTTGCACCTCCTCCTATTAATATCTTTGTACATTCTGCACTAAACTGTTTTATTGTAGAGATCACTTATAGTATCTTCTTGATTTTTTATATTCTATATTTATACTTTCCCCCTATGAAAGTATGTACTCTTAATATTTTTTTAATCAAATAAGACACAATAATTCAATAACGTGCTTTAACCACTAGGAGGTGCACACAAGGTACACACAGCCATAATAACTTTGTATTATTAGTGTAGGACACTTATGTTTTCGTACAACATCTGAAGGTGTGTAGTTTTATGCATGCTTTCACATAATTTTACAGCATATTGCTATACTATTTCAGACTCAGCATTTACATTCTTACATTCAAAGAAAATCAGTAATATCTTTAAAAACTACAGTCCTTTTATATCAGCTGTGCACCGTTATGGTGTAAATATAACCTATCTGTGAATTAGATCACATGTAAAAGTCAGCCGAATTAGTGTTGATACTGCAAGGAGACGTATTGTGTGAAGAGAAATTGAAGATGTTGTTTAATTGTTGAATACATTTATGATCCACGTCAAGTATTCAGTTTTGGCAGCATTTTCTCAGTTTTTCCAAAGGTCTTCTCATCAGGGCTCTATAAATAAAGAACTACGGCAGATCTGTAATATACAATGCAGCCGAACCGTGTATTACAATGCCGTTATGTGATGACTTTCAAAGAGAAAAGCAAGAGCGCTCGGAATTAAGTATTATTTTATTCTTTTAAAATGTTTTACGGATTTCATATCCTATAAACACCAAATCCCAGCATGCATTGCAGCTAAAACATCCAATAAGTGAGCTTAAAACCATAGCTGAGGATCTTGGGTAATCGCTCGAAATGCCTACGTCTGTTTCCGGTTATTTTTATTTTGAAATTCAGTTCCTGACGGACGCCAAAAAAGCCCGAGATTATGGAATTAAACCAATAAATAAAAGCAAGGATAATTGTGTGTTATTGGTGAGTAAATAACAGTGTGTTATTTTGAAAATAATAACAAATTAGAAGGAAAAAAAGATTTAAAAAATACAGATTTCAGTATCCTGAGGCTCTGAGCCCCATTTATTTTCCTCACAGACGGCAACAAAAGTCCGAAATTATACGATTTCAAATAAAAGCAATAACTGTGACTTGATATTGAGTAAGAACATGTTTTTATGAACCACACAGCTTACGGTCTTCCTCGACCCGACCGGAGAAAAAGACGTGCTGCAGGCAGTAGAAATACATTGCGTTTAAAATCGTGCTGTGCAACACGAAAAAAAGGGGCAAATCGTGTTGGTGAACACGAATCAATAGATTAAAAATCGTGTTGGTGAACACGAAATGCCGTGAGACTGGGTTGTGTATACAGTACAGAGGTGGGAGAAGTACTCAGATATTGCACTTGAGTTAAAGTAGAAGTACTCAGATCTTGTACATGAGTAAAAGTAGAAGTACTCAGGTCTTGTACTTGAGTAAAAGCAGAAGTACTCATATCTTGCACTTGAATAAAAGTAGAAGTACTCAGGTCTACAAGCGGATACAAGCGGTCGAGATGGGTTTTCTCCGCAGGGTGGCTGGCATCTCCCTTAGGGATAAGGTGAGAAGTTCAGTCATCCGGGAGGGACTCGGAGTTGAGCCGCTCCTCCTTCGCGTCGAAAGGAGCCAGTTGAGGTGGTTCGGGCACCTAGTAAGGATGCCACCTGGGCGCCTCCCTAGGGAGGTGTTTCCAGGCACGTCCAGCTGGGAATAGACCAAGGGGTAGACCTAGGACCAGGTGGAGGGATTATATCTCTTCGCTGGCCTGGGAGCGCCTTGGGATCCCCCAGTCAGAGCTGGTTGATGAGGGGAAAGTAACGTTTGCGGCTCTCTGCTGGAACTGCTACCCCCACGACCCGACCACGGATAAGCGGGAGAAGATGGATGGATGGTACTTGTAGAGGAAACTTCTGTGTAGCTATGCAGTGGGAGTCACCGACTCAGGAAGGAGACACGGTAGGAGCAGTAGCTTTGATGTCAAACACTGGTGGTTTATTTGGAGTTAACGGCCGGAGGATTCACATCACAAGTCCAAGAGTCAGAGGTTCTGACTTCACGGTAGAGTTGCCACGTCAATTCTGGAGAGCCTCTCTCTTGCCAGCCCATCTAACTGGTTTCGCAGAGAGTAAACAACATATTTGAGAAGATAGCCTAAACAGTGTGGGAACACTGAGCTACTTGCGTCGGACACTTATGACCTCGAAGATTTCACCTTGGAGTCCACAAATACAGAGAAGGAAGTGTCCCAGTGTACCCACAACACAGACCATCTGTGACCCAGTATTGACCGGTCACAGAATGGGAACAATAACATTATTGGCTAAGCAGCCTGTGTCCTTAAAGGAGGTAAACAGACATCAAGGTTTGTCCTGTATGTCACATCTTGGCGTCTATGACAATTATTTCCATAACAGTACTCAGGATCTTGTACTTGAGTAAAAGTACTAGAAGTACTCAGATCTTGTACTTGAGTAAAGGTAGAAGTACTTGTTGCGGAATTTTTTCCAAGGCCCATAACTTTGACCCAGTTTATCAGTTCAAACTGTCCTGACTGAGCACACGCACCTTGTAACCTTGGCTGCTGTGCTCTCAGTGTTCTGTCTCCCTGTTCCTGCCTGTTGGCGTCAGCTGATAGAGGTGTTATGATTCTATGTTCCTGCCTGTTGACGTCAGCTGATAGAGGTGTTATGATTTTATCTTGTTATGCAGCATGTTGATGATGCTCTCAGAACTAGCTAAATACATGGGTCTGAGTTAGAGTTCTTTAGAATTTACGTGGCAACCCACCCGTGCAGTCAGACCGGGACTGCTGTGATTTGTGATGTGAACTCTCTGGCCGTAACTCCAAATAAATCATCAGTGTTTGACATCAAAGCTCCTGCTCCACCGTGTCTCCTTCCTGAGTCGGTGACTCCCACTGCATTGCTACACAGAAGTTTCCCTTACAGTACTCAGGTCTTGTACTTGAGTAAAAGTAGAAGTACTCAGGTCTTGTACTTGAGTAAAAGTAGAAGTACTCAGATCTTGTACTTGAGTAAAAGTAGAAGTACTCAGATCTTGTACTTGAGTAACAGTAGAAGTACCAGAGTGTAAGAATACTCTGTTACAGTAAAAGTCCTGCATTCAAAATGTTCCTCAAGTGAAAGTAGAAAAGTATTCTCATCAAAATATAGTTAAAGTAGCGACAGTAAAAGTAGTCGTTGTGCAGATTGGTCCATTTCAGAATAATATATATAGTTAATGTTAGGGAAATAATTGTCCTAGACTCCTAGATATGACGTACAGGACCAACCCTGACGTCTGTTTATCTCCTTTAAGGACACAGGCTTTTTCAGCCATAATGTTATTGTTCCCATTCTGTGACCGGTCAACACTAGGTCACAGATGGTCTTTGTTGTGGGTGCATTGGGACACTTCCTTCTTTGTTGTTTGTGGACTCCAGGGTATGACATATTCGAGGCCATAAGTGGCGGAAGCAGGTAACTCAGTGTGCCCAACTGTCTAAAGCTATCTTATCAAAATATGTTGATTACTCTCTGTGAAACCAGTTAAATGGGCTAGCAAGAGAGAGGCGCTCCAGAATTGACGTGGCAACCCACCCGTGCAGTCTCACCGTGACTGCTGTGAATTGTGATGTGAATTGTGATGTGAATGCTCCGGCCGAAACTTCAATAAATCATCAGTGTTTTGACATCAAAGCTCCTGCTCTACCTTGTCTCCTTCCTGAGTCGGTGACTCCCATGCATTGCTACACAGAAGTTTCCTCTACAGTTAATAGATAAATAAATAAATAAGTTAAAAGGGATACATAATTGATTTGGTTAATGTGACAATATTCGGTAGACATGATTATTGTTTGGATGTTGATGCAGATGTTCATTATGTTTCTGTGTTAGGATAGTGAATACGTTGAGAGAACGTAAACACACACTTGAATGAAGTAACGGTGTGTGTGTGTGTGGCGAACTGTGATAAGATACATATTTTTGCTCTTTGCAGAACAAAATAAAAAACTTTCAAATTAAATGTGTAGTGGAGGGCTACTTCACTCTGTACCACGCTACATTAACATTGCAGGAAAGCAATATATTAGACGTTAAGTACTTTGTCAGGCTTAATATTTATCTGTAGATAGATACCCCCAAAGCTTTTTTCTTATTTGAAAGAAGACCTTAACCTAAAGTATTCTTTATTGTGTTAATAAAGGTTAATTAGTTTGTCTGTTTTGCACATCCTCCTATTAATATATTTGTAGGCTACATCCAGCACTAAACTGTTTTATTGAAGAGATCACTTACAGTATCTTCTTGATTTTTTATATTCTATATTTCTATCAATGACCTTCTACTTAAAACCCATGAAAGTATGTACTCTTAATATTTTTTTGATCAAATAACATTATTC
Organism: Gymnodraco acuticeps; assembly: GCF_902827175.1. Lineage (NCBI taxonomy): Eukaryota > Metazoa > Chordata > Actinopteri > Perciformes > Bathydraconidae > Gymnodraco > Gymnodraco acuticeps. Next base: position 182,179 of record NW_022992343.1, on the reverse strand, counting down.
AACAAAAATAACATTATTCAACACAAATAATTCAATAACGTGCTTTAACCACTAGGCGGTGCACACAAGGTACACAGCATACTAATAATAACTTTGTATTATTAGTGTAGGACACTTATGTATGTATAACATCTGAAGATGTGTTGTTTTATTCATGTTTTTACATAATGTTACAGGATATTGCTATACTATTTATCATGTTTTACTTCTACACATTAATATATGATTTGTAAAACATCACAGACAGAAAGGTATATACGTCATTTAATTGTAAGCTATTGAAATTCTGATTCCATATATATATTCTTATATTCTTATATTCAAAGAAAATCAGTAATATCTTTAAAAAACTACAAGTCCTTTTCTATCAGCTGTGCACCGTTATGGTGTAAATATAACCTATCTACCAATTGGATCAAATATCAAAGTCAGCCGAATTAGTATTGATACTGCAAGGAGACGTATTTTGTGAAAAGAAATGCAAGATGTTGTTTAATTGTTGATATATTTATGATCCACGTCACATATTCAGTTTTTGCGGCAGTTCTTCCAGTTTGTCCAGAAGTCTTCTGATCAGGGCTCTATAAATAAAGAACTACGGCAGATGTGTAATATTTAATGCAGCCGAACCGTGTATTACAATGCCGTTATGTGATGACTTCCAAAGAGAAAAGCAAGAACACTCGGAATAAAGTATTTTTTAATTTTTTTTTTAATGTTTTCGGATAACATATCACATTAACATCATATCCCAACATGCATTGTGGCTAAAACATCCAATCAACAAGCTTCAAGCTGAGGATCTTGGGTAATCTGTTCAGTGGGTTTGTGGTGTGTATCGTTCGAAATGTCCCTTATAGGCCTACTACGTCTGTTTCCGGTGACTTTATTTACGGCTAAAAAGCATGCTAAAAAGCCCAATATTATAGAATTAAACGAATAAATAAAAACAAGGATAATTGTGTGTTATTGTTGAGTAAATAATAAGAATGGTTTTGAATAATAGATGAGAGTAAAATCTACGTCACTTTACAGCCCCGCCCACTTTTGGGGAAACCAACGCTGTCATTTGAACGGTGATCAAGCCTGAAGCCACAGAGATCTTCTGTTACTGTCCTTTCTTCTTAGAGGAAGTACAGAAACACGTAACTCTGGATTTGTTTTAATGTTTGAGGTGCAATAAACGACACAGCAGCTTTTTGGCATGATAAAACTATTATGTTCTGCCTCGCTCATGAGAGTAACAGCTGGCGAAATTACAGCCTTGCCTACTGATTTCAAATGTGTGCTCTAAAATGATATTTATAAATGACTATTATCATTAGTATAAGCAAGACAATAAATGGCAAAGATATGTAGAAAATAAACGTATTTAAGATACGTTCATAAGAAACGTAACGTGGGAGAAAATACGTTTCTAGCTAAACGTAATTGAGAATGCAGTTTAGTTCTGTGGGAACGTAATTTTTAGGAGACAGGGTTGCCATAATACATTCTGACGAAAAATACAAATTATTATGAATACAAATAAAATAAAAGAAGCCTCCCGTGAGTTATAAGCTATAAAGTAGATTTTAAAAACGTTTTATAGAATAAAAGCTCACTGCTGGACGTTGTAGAAATGCGTGTGTGCACCACGACAAAGGAGCCTCATTCACTTTACATTGGGGTTGTTGGCGTGGTGCAGACACGTAAATGTAGCAAAGTTCGTGTCTCCACCACGTAATGCGGTGTTAAGGAGTCGTGGTGGAGTCACGCATTCTGGTGAGATCAGGTTGGTAATTACATGTATAAACCATGTATTTAACATATATTGCATCATTTTATGCATTTTTCAGAAAAGGTGGTTAGTGTGGTAAACAGTGACATCAATGACATGTTTGGTCTGTAAAATGTCCAAAAGTAAAAGAATGGGAGATAAATATCCCAAAGTCTCCACATTTTATTATATTTTGTGTGTTTCTGTTCCTCTTTCAGTCTCAGTTGAGTGTATGAAGGATGTGCAAGGATGTAGGAAAGCCAGAACTCTTGTGTGAACATTGGATAAAGCCAGGTTCATATTCTTGTTTCATGTTGTTGACATATTAGTCAAAGGTTTGCACAGAGCGATATATCTTTGTGTTGCGCCATAAATCAGAAAATACTGCATTCAAAAAGTCTTTTCCTGCATGTTTTTGCAGTGTGATATAAATAATGTACAAGCTTTCAGATTGCTGTAGTTCACTAAACAGAGACATTAACGACATGTTTGGTGTTGAATTTGTCAGAAAAAGTGAAAGAATGGGAGATAAATATCCCCAAATCTCAAAATTGTATTATATTTTGTGTGTTTGTGGTCCTCTTTCAGTTGAGACACTGTAGGATGCTTCCGGAAAAGACACTGGATGTCTTTCAGGCGCCAACATGTGTTTTCGAAACACTGATATTAACGGGGAAACCCTGCAGGACTCAAATGCCTCGTCTCTGTTCCCTTAAACTCATTTGGGAGTGATGACTGATTATTATCAGTCCCGGGCAGTGGCGAGCCGTCAGAGCCCTCTAGATATTCTAAAAAATAATATTTGAAAACATTAAAAAAAAAAAAACTTTTTTAAAAAATATTATTTTTCATATATTTTTTTTGTTAAATGTTTCATTAGTTTTACCTAAATAACTTGATTTAATTGTATTTAAAATAACATTTCCAAAGAAATAAATCCTTCGAATCTGCCTGTTCAGTTTCTATTGGAATGTGAAGGGTTAAATGCCGTCTCTGCGAGTTATGTGAAGACGGGAGAGCTTGTTGGTCCCTCTCTACATTCACAGAGGGCCCGCTATAGTAACTCAATCAGAGAGTAATGTCAAATGACAGTAAAATTGACCAATCATATCTTCCCTCTAAATGGGTGGGCTTTATTTTCGTGGACTTTGACAAGTTCCGCCCGCTGTGAAGTCTATGGCCGTTTCTCAATCGCGAGGATGCTGGCTTGGTAGTCGCGTACTTCCAAGTCACTTCCTTCAGAAACTAAGCAAGTATACTTCCAAGCCACGGCTTCGGGAACACGAAGAAGAATGGAACAGGCTAACAAGTGTGCCATTCTCTCTAGCAGGCTGGCTTGACTGTGTTTTCCAAAGTGGAGGCTGGCTTGACCGCAGTCCTGGGGGTAACGCTGCCCTTCCTCTGCATGTTGTTTCTCTTTCAGAACACAGAGGACTGTTTGTATGATGGGATCACAGACATGCTGCAATCGGTTTCCGCTAAAAGTCGAGTCCAGTGTCTATGGAGTGTCATTTTTATTTTTTATAATTTGGGAAGAATGAAAATCGGTTGGTAAATCGGTAGGCGGTATAGAAACATGTCAAAAGCGGTAGACTACCGCCCAAATCAGTAGGGTTGGCAGGTATGGAGGAGCTGTGAGCTCTGTGTGCTAACAGCTAACGGCTGATGTTTTCTGGTTGAACGTCAGTGGCGGCAGGCTGAGATCCTCACCGCTGATTGGCTTCTGCGAGAACGCGTCATGTGAATTTGACGCTCGAGTTGAAAAAATTGAACTCTCGCGTTTGACGCGGCACCGTTCAATCGCGTGATTTGCGCCGCGTCCACCGCTTCATGCTCGCCGTGGGAGCGAATTCGTGTCTGTTTCCACTCGCGTCTGTCGCGTCTGTTTCCACTCGGACTTTAATGGTGCTACAGGCTGCAAGACAGTGCACTTACAACTACAATAAGCATGTGTAGATGTTAATCTAATACAGCTCCGGCGATCCACTAACACCCCCCCCGTGGTTTTGAAATGCTCCCGATTTCTGAGGTCTCACGGTTGGCAAAGATGTTCCACAGTGAGTGGTGTAAAGAGCATGCCTGGCTGGAATATTCCCAATATAAGGATGCAGCATATTGCTTTGCATGCAGATATTTTGCCCTTACAAATGCGCCTAAGACTGTTTGTGCATCTGACAGTGGATATTCCAATTGGAAAAAGGCCACTTTTAGGAATAGTGGGTTTAATGTACATGCTAAGTCAGAGACACATATGAATGCAATGATCTCATGGGGTGAACACAAAAGAATGGCTGAAACAAACACATCTGTCCTGGGAATGAAGGGAGCTGAACATCAAAAACAAGTACCGGAAAATCAAAAATACATCAAAACCTTGGCTGAAGTTTTGCTGCTCACAGCGACTCAGAATATCGCACAACGTGGATATGATGAAACTGAAACATCAGAAAACAGAGGAAATTTCCTTGAGATATTGAATCTTGTGAGTGACCATGATCCATTTAATTAAAAAAGATTGTCACAGAGCAAAGTACACAAGTAAACTTATTCAAAATTAGATATTAGAATGTTTGGCAGGAATGCTGCAGGAGGGAATTATAAATGAAGTTAAAGCCATTAAGCATTTTTCCGTTATGGCTGATGAGACAAAAGATGCCAGCAAAAAGGAGCAGATGTCAGTTGTGGTAAGGTACTATTATGATGGTGTGGTACAGGAGAGCTTCATTGAGTACCAGGAAGCAGAACACTTAGATGCAGGTAGTTTAACCAATACAATAATTTCCTGCTTGGAGAAATATGGGCTGGAATAGAGAGAGAATCTAGTGGGTCAAGGATACGATGGTGCTACAGTGATGATTGGAAAATGTTCTGGAGTCCAAGCTAGAGTGAAGCAAGTAGCCAGTTATGCATTCTATATCCACTGCAATGCTGGATGTTTTTTCTCGTTGTTGGAAAAGCTGTATGTGTTCATGTCAAGCTCATATGTCCACCAAAGATGGCTTGAAGTCCAGAAAGAAATGTTCAGTGGCCCACCACGGGAACTACAGAGACTTAGCGATACCAGATGGGCCTGCCGCTACATTGCTTGTCGAAACCTCATGGATAGGTTGACTGCAGTAATAAGAGTATTGGAAGAAATCTCAGATGAGCCCAATCCTAACAGGGCTGTAGAGGCACGCGGGCTACTTTGTCAAATTGACATTAAGTTCATTGCTCTAATTACAGTGTTCAGCAAGGTCCTAGGTGACACAAAGTTCTTATCAGATATGCTCCAGTCATTGAAAATAGACCTTTTCAAAGCTATTGATCTGATCGAGACCCTCAGGCAGACTTTTGAGGAATATCGCAATGAAAGGGAAAGCTTCAATGAGCTGTGGAATACAGTAATTGAAACATGTGATAATTGAAATATTTCTCAAACAGAAAAGATCCACACAGACAGCAAGAAGACTAGATGATGGTGTAGTCACATCCACACTTGGACAGAGAACCCAAGTTGACTGTAAACAGGCCTTTAGGGTAAACATATTCCTTCCCATCAAAGACTCCATGATTGGTGAGATGGAGAAACGTTTCTCAAAGTCCAACTGTAACATAATGGAGGGAATACAGGCTCTAAATCCGTCAAGCAGCAACTTCTTGAAGGAAGAAATGGTGTTGTTTAGGGCTGCACGATTTTGTGAAAAAATCTAATTTTTTGCGATTCGAATTGCGATATTTGTTTTTAAGCGACCCAACGGAAGTTTATTGTAAAATGCGGCCATATCTCCGGCTAGGAAGGTCGTATCAACGTACTCCCGTCTCTAGCACCCCCACAGCCCTAGCTACGAGTGAAAGAACTAAACTTACATGAAACTTCCGTTGGGTTGCTTTAAAGTCAAGCTTCAGTTTAAGATTCACCCTGTAATAGAAACATGTGATGGAGCATTACTATCCTGACTCAGATGGTTTGTTTCACCAAACCATCTAAAGGTCCATTGGAAGCCATTTGGAAAGGGCAGGCACTTTCAGAAGCACTTGGCAGGTGATTGGATCAATCTGTCTATCACCTTCTATCATGGGCCACTTCTGATTGGTTAACAAGGCTGGTACATGTGGAGCACAGCACTTCTGATTGGTGTGGATGACTGACACACAAGAAGAACAAAAAAAAAAAGTAAAAAAAATCTTAGGCTTTGCGATTTCATAATCGCATCATTTAAAATCGCGATTTCGATTTAAAATCGATTAATCGTTCAGCCCTAGTGTTGTTATTTGCAGAAGCTTATGGCTCAGGTTTTCCAGATCTGAAGAACGAACTAAATCAGGCAAGAACACTTTTTGAAGGAAAAAGGGCAAAGGGAAAAGAGACTCCCACCACTTTGATGGACTTAGTCAAGTTCCTGGACCCTTTTAAGGACGTCCTGTTTGAGCTTTTTAGTTTATGTAAGATTGCAGCTGTTTTGCCAGTGAGAGTGTGAGTGTGAGCACAGCTTCTTAACCTTGAAGCTTGCTAAAACTCACCTGCGGTCAACAATGGCAAGCGGTTGACACATTTAGCTGTGCTCAGCATTGAGAGTGAGCGTGCAAAGGCACTGGACCTAGATATTTTGGTTAAACGCTTTGCTGGACAGCATAATAACCGCCGCCTTAAATTGGCTTAATCTTTGTATACTGTACTGTGTGCAAATGTATATATGTGTGTGTGTGTGTGTGTGTGTGTGTGTGTGTGTGTGTGTGTGTGTGTGTGTGTGTGTGTGTGTGTGTGTGTGTGTGTGTGTGTGTGTGTGAGTGAGTGAAAGTTGAATATTTCTATTAAAAACCGTAAAACTAATTGTTGTACATTTTTATTGCATGCAAGGACTGTGTTCAACATAAGTTGATTTCACATGCATACAAATCACCAGAGAATGCAGAAAATGAAGTCTCTGAAGTTGAAATGTGTTGGGGGGGGTAGATAACAAAAAAAGTTCTCAATGCGGTAAGTTATATGGGATGGGTGCTACATGTATATACCGTCCAAAGTTTTCAATGGGATTTGAGGGAATTACTATTCATTTACGAGTAGCAGGAGGAAGAAGGGAACATTTTCAACTTTATGCTGGACATTTTTTATTAGAGGATATTATTGTTGTAGTTTTAGAATTTCTAAAGTGCTGTTGGGAAAAAACTCGGGGGAGATTGCTATTTAATACCTAAAAAAAAGCTGGATATGTAGTTCAGTAATATTTGATTTGTGCAAATCTGCATTAAGTTTGTTTATTACTCAACTGTGCAATACTCACACCACCAGGCATTATTACGGAATCAATATTACAGCACATTTTGAGCAAAAAGATCATTCTTAATATTAATACACCACTGAATATATTGTACATTTCTACAAATGTATTGTTTTTATATAAGTATGTGCACACTTTGACTTGATCTTCTTGTCTATATATTATTTTTATTTTATATCAGTCTAAAAAGGACCAACCTATGAAATCCAAATTCAGCCAGGATGGATACAAAAAAAAGTATTCTGAATCCACATAGAACAGCAGAAAACAGGAGAACTATGTGAGGAACATCCCTGCAACACTGTAATTTGTGTTATTTTCTGCCACTTGGACTACTGAATCTCCTGTAGGTTTTAGTCCTTCCTGTCTGCTGCTGGTGTTACACGCTGCTGCCGGGCCTCCTGCTGGCACACACACCACATCACCCCGGGCTGGCCTCTCCTTGTTGGCCTCTTGTGCAGAGAACTTATTTTAGAGTATTTCGGTTTGTTTTCAAGGCTCTTCAGGGGCAAGACACTCCATATATCTCAGATCCTTTAACCCTTTTAAGTCTCCTTCACATCTCTCAGATTGTCTGACCTGAGGTAGTTGGCTGTTCAACAGTCTGGGCTAAAAGGGGAAATATGCTTTTACTGTTGCTACTAGACTGTAAAGCCTCTCTGACATGAGGATTGCTCAAAACACATTTCTATCTCTTAGCCTTATCTGGTGTGTTAGGTTACTGTTAAGAGTAAGAGTTAATAATGTTTACATTGTGATCTCCTTTTCGATGACAATCTTTGGAATTGTACTTCCCACATGACTGTAGGATTTGTTTAGTGTCTGAACCCACCATCACGTGTCTTCAATGAGTTCACTTGGGTTTCCCAAAAAAAAACAACGGACTATTTCTTTCTTTTCCAGTGGAAAAAAACATACTATTTTTATTACAGCATTTTCTGTTCATGTTTTGTTTTTTTAAAGATGCCAACTGTTTTATTTACGGAATCACCCTTTGATGTTTTATGACCTGTATAAAGTCATACTCTGCGTATGTAGTGAAGGAAATATCTGAAGTCCTGCTAAATGTATTTCTTCAGTTGAAGTTGCAGCACACTGAAGTCAAGTTCAGTAAATATGTCACTTCTCATCTCTGCTGTGTGTGTCATAAATACAGCAGTTCTCAGCTAAACACACATGTGAGTCCTATCAAACCTGGTGCTAATGCTAACCACAGGTATGCTAACAGAAAAGAGATATTTACATGAAACAATACTAATCTCTTAACTGCTTTTACTGCGGCAGTGTCTTTGCTTCTTACTTTCTTACACAAACACACGCAAACACACACACACACAAACATGTAGACAGTGATGCAGATGGGATGGAGCTGGTATTTTATGAGTGAACCATATCTCTGCCATCTTAACTGAATCAAGCACTGTGCTGGAAAACTGCACGTACGTAAACAGAAATAGAAATGTTATCCTTGCATTATTTTACTGAATTCCACGTAACAAATAAATGTATGACCACTTCATCAACACTCTCTTCCCAACATCTATGTGCTTCGCCAGTTTAATGTTTACCTAAATACTCCAACGGCAAAACTTGAGCACTTTTTAAAAACATATTTTGAATGTCTCAGCTTAGAAACAGGAATAACAATTTAAAATAATGATTGAAATGTCACTTTACAAGATCTTGAATCTGAAGAAATTTAGGAAAAAGTCAAATTGGTTGTTTATTAAGCAGTTGGGTTTTGGAAAGCAAACAAGCCTTATTTTGATTAGGTGATGAAGACTTGTGAGCACCGCAAACATAATTGTGTTTGTTTCAATTTCTTTGTATGGCTAGATGCCTTCATGGTTGAATGACTCGCCATTTAAATCCAGATAATATCAGACTTGGATGTGGCCACGTCTCGGAGATCTTAAATTGAATAGACAAACTCGAAAAGGGAGGATTCTTCAGAAATGCGGTTATTATCCTTGAGCTTGTACTGACCACTTGCACAACAGAGTAACACTGGAACCACAAGTTGCGGTGGAGGGAGGGGGGGGGCATTGCCATAGTACACTGGCAAAACTGGAGATATATTGGCATGTAGTTAATCGTCATGGAGCCTTGTGGTTCACACACACTGGGCACAGTTAAACAAACTGTCACAAAAATGCACTGTCACGTGAACACATGCTAAAACACGGTACAGCAGAGCAACAGGAGCTGAAAGATCACACAAACAACTTGTGCATTTGAATCCACAACGGAAAGATCTATTGTAGGTTGTACTAAGCAGCCAACAGTAGTTTCTCTCCTTGTCTCAGTTTGAGGACCATTTATTAATTGAAGCAAATAAGACTCTAAACGCCATGCTAGTTTCTGTGAAAGTTTTGACCACATTTCAGATTAAAGATGGTACTTGAGAGAAGTCAGAGTGTTTTTTATTTATTTTGTGAGGGAAATAATGTTTGCACCCCATTTCATGACAATTAAACCATTATGTGTTGAGACATTCCTCTTAAAGGCACACATGTGAACCTCATGGTAGCTCTAGGGGAAATGCAGGGTCACCAGTCATTATAATAAATCATCTGATGCTTTCTGTACCTATCATACAAATTCATAAAGATATTTCCCAGATAACTCAAACATTTTGAGTTCCATGGTTCCCTGAGAGAATCTAGTCAAAGTCTGTCGCTCTAACCCTATGAATGTTGGTACAAAATAACACCACAGTCCATCCAGTAGTTGTTCATATGTGTCAGTGCTGGTCAGTCCGACAGTGATTTATAATCAAACCAAACTCCAACTATCCAGAACGTTCAGGTTAGATGCCTGAAATAAGGACTGTGGTTAACACAAGATTAAGAGATTTTAAGAAATCACCCTTTTGTAATTCTGAAGCTTTTTGGTTTCTTTTTTGCCAAATGAGACCAGTCAACAACATTACGCCAAACAAGAAGCTGCCAAAAATAGTTTGGTTTAGATTTGTGGTGATCACGCAAAGTCATGTGATTGCGGTGTGATTCTTTCAAAGCCTAACGTTTTTACGTCTGCCGATTTTATCCGTAATTGAATGGAAAATCCAATGTCAAAGATCCAAAATTCCCATCTGGGCTACATCAACAAACAACAAAATCAACTGAATAATAAAATCCTATTGGCTTAAATCGAGGTAACCAGTGCAACCACTGACGGAAACTGCTGGACAGGTGCAGGCAGGCCAATGGGAAAATGGTTAACGTCCCAATGGCCCCTCAGTCGTTTCCTGTCGTGACCTGAACTAGTGCAATGCTAATTTATGGTGTCTCCAAAAATACGTAATCCCTGCAGCACATATTAACAATAATACCAACATTAAGCTACACTGTTAGGTGATGTCATCCCTTCATGGCACACAAAGGTTTACCAACTCAGACATTCTTTTATAATTTGTACCAAAATATACCAAAGGCTTGTATTAACACAACAGGTGCAGTAGGAGCTTTTCTCTGTAATTACAGTTATAAGTTCACTTGTCCTCATACAATTTTACAAGCAAGTCAAATAAGTCTTAACAAGATTTCCTAAGGGACCAATGAGTTGGATTCAATTCTCGAGCACACTGAGATAACAGACGAGGGAAATGCCATGCAGAGGACGAAGGACACCTGCAAGTTGTAAAAGTATCATAGAACCAGGCCGACGAAATCTTTGGTACATTCAGTACTTCAAAACAGTGAATACAAGGACCACCTGTGGAGCATCCTGAATCTCTAAATTCCTGATGGTCTGATATAGGTTTATAAAAGCAAATTGAAAGGGACTGAATCCAGCCAAATTGAATCGGTCACACTGACACGAAACCTCACGAAAATGCCTGAAATCCACCCAGAACCAGACTCATCCCTACCCACAACTTTGAGGGAAAGGAAGATCAAAAATATCAATACTGTCTTTTATTCAGGCCTGACTTTAAATCACATTAAGGACACTCAAGGAGTAAAAGTGAGAAAAAAGGACTGAGTGTGCAGAAAACCCCTTGTCTCTAATGAATAACTGTTGTCAAGAGCTTTAGTTGCCCAGAGGCTACGTCTGCACTGGGATCGCTATGTGCTAACTTCATGCATATGATACTTGGGAAAAAGTACTTTAATGTAGCTCGCCGTCTGTGTTGTGTTACAGTGCACTGTAAGCTCTACGCAGATCCATGTGTTGCTGGGCGAGAAGGCCACTGAGTTCTACAATGTAAGGGCTGCATTATGAGGTAGCAGTGTCTGAAACTGTAAAATCTTAAGTAACTTCCTTTTTGTCAGGCGGGATTTGTCGGAATTCTTGTTGGAAATAGATCCTTGCGATATAATCCTTAACCATATAATTAAACAATATTGTTTTTCTCTCAACCCTCAATGAAATACAACAAAAATATTGTGTTCTTTGAAATAGTTTTTTACAGAGTCATACGGTATGTGTTTTTAACCTTCAAAACACAGTTGCATTACATTATTTTGGAATGCGCACTGACACTTAAATCTTACAATTGCAGGATAAAGACTTGGGAAAATTGCAGAGTTTGGGAAAGAAACCACGACAATCAAGACTTTAAAGTAATTCTATTCTAATTGCAAGAAAGTACTTTTATCTTTTGTTTATGGAGTACATTATTAGTGGCATTTTATGACAGAGAAGGCTACTGCTGTTATTACATTTTAGTGGAAGCAGACTCGTTTTCTTGTGCCTGGAATGCTCTGTCTGAGAAAAGAACCGTATGGTGAATCAACTAACTTCCATACTCAGCTGTTTGGTGGACTGATTGATCAATATTTAGCTCTGAATGTCTGAACTCAATGAGGGACTTTTAAGATCACAATAGGTCCTTTGCTGCCAGCAGTAAGTTCTTTATCTGATGCACATCTGTTCTCAGAGGTGGACTGCGGTAAAATAAATAAACTGTCCCTGAAGTTTGAGCCAGACTGGCCTTTCAAAGCTCACCCAAAGATACCTTTACAGATCACACCTGCATCTCCTGTACTACAGACACATGGAGAACAAACTACTTACAACATTATATAAAAAACATTTCTTTCTTTTTTCTTTTTTAAATACTGTGTGGTTTTATATAACCTGATGCACCTTATTGTATGTGATAGCCGACGTTGAAAAGTGACTTGTCAAAAGATAACCTTGACCAATCAGATCACTCAGTACACAGCTTTGGTCATTTCCTTTTAGTATTTCAGAATATTGGTTTGTTAACTGATCACCATATCAGAGTGTTCCCAGAGTGCCGCCCTGTTCCGTGTTATTGTCAGCCTCTGTTATTGTGTTTTGAACTTGTTTTTGGCTAGCTAGCTATAGCGTGCAGGACTATGTGTGTGATATTGGATTGGACCAAGCCTTTATTACATTAAGTATTGTACTCAAGTACAGCTGCAGTATTCTCTTCCCAAGAGGAATCCCTTGTACAAATAAAGCATAGCTCTCTTTTCAGCATTCAGAGAACAAAAGTAATAACCAGGCAACAAACCACAAAGGACTACAGTTTTTCTATTATGACTTATATCCAATTATTTCTACTTTGCTGCATTTATGAAACTTTATACAGCAGCACTAACAGAATGATCATGAAGGATGGACGACAGGGGAAGTTAGTCTTAGTGACTTTAGCGTTTAGAAAGATAAATGCAATGCAGATGCATGCAAATAGATTTTGACCATAGACACCACAATTTTCCTTTTGTTTACATTTGTGTTTGACTGCATCATGAAACCCTACCTACTGTACCAGCTTCTTTGATTTTTAAGCAGGGAAATGCATTATTTCCCTGAATAAACGCTGCACTGCAGCAAGTAAATCAGTCTGACTTGGGGGGATTATAACCATCATAAATACAACTAATAAGCTTTCATTCTAAGTCCAAACATGTGTCTTAAGCCGCCAAAGTAATTCTAACAAATATAATAAGCAGCCCAAACCTCAGAACCTCGGAAAAGGCTGGTTTAGTTATCAACATGTGGAGAGAGCTTGAATAATCAAACGGTCTCTTTAATCCCCAGCCACTGCAGTCTACATTTTGATGTGTCGTGGGCAAGACTCTATCCCTGAAAGTGCATAAGTGTGTGTGAACCCTTACCTCTCCTGATAAACAGATAGCACCTTGTAAGGTAGCTTCTTTCCCCAGCTTAAGAACGGGTGAATGCTTGCTTGTTATTAAGCGTGTAAATGTTGTTTGATTCTAACTACAACAGCAAATTCAAACTGATCCAGAGCATCAAGACGTTTTTGTGCTAGTTGAGGTTAAGGGTTAGGGTTTGCCTACAGAATCCACAACTTGACGGGGTATGGAGCTATTGAATGTCATCCTGGCCGACTTCAAATAATGTAAGACGTCTTCAGACAAATCATGTCTATCTGGCCCCTGGCCTTTGTGACTCAGTCATTTGAAATGCTGTCTATCAGCAACAGTCCTTTATTTACAATGTTTTGTTTCTTTCATTTGTTGCAGTCCTACTGTTTAAAATAAAACAGAAAATAAATTGCTTTAACTGGCTTTGGGAAACATCAAAGAGCTGTAGGATTTAGAAAAGTAATGTATGGGATCACTACTACCCACCATATTTTGGATTATTTATGGTTTTACAAACTCAAACCCCCTTCAGCTGGTTACAAATATCCAAATATTCAGAATGTTGAGTTATTTCTTGATTTCCAGTGAAGCACGTCTTTAGCATTGCAGGCTATGAAAGCTTAACCATCTGTGGGTAAGCAATTCTATTTAACCGTAAAAAATATGGTTCACCATTTGATTATGCTTAGACACAATGGCAAAACTGGTTGGGTAAAAATAAACACACTTAACAGTCCTTACAGTGAGCAGGGTTCAAGCCATTAATGGTGCCCAGGGGGTGAATCCTTCATCCCCTAAATGTTCCTGTAGAGGCACTAGCCTGTCAAAACAAGGACAGATTGGTGCTCAGTTTTTAGCCAATTATTATACTTAACTCGTCGCATATAGACAATTGGTCAGGAAACCTTGGCGTCACTTTCTAACTCACTGGCTAGCCTTGCACATCAGAGTACGACGCTCCATACAGTCGCAATAAACTAATAATTTAAGTTTTAATATATATATATATAAACAGTTAACAGTCAACAAAAAGACTTGGTTAGCCTTATCTTTACCGGCTAAGTAAGTATGCTAACATGCCAAACAAACATTTACCAGACTTTATAGCGCCAGGCAACACTGCGGTAAAATACAACCTCAAAGTCGCCCATGGCTGTAAAAGTATTAACTGTGCTCAATTTATACAGGGTAGTTTACTCAGGTGACTGCTTCTCGTTTACTTGACTCGCCCGGGCTTATCTTGCTGGTACCAGAATTGAACTGATTGCATACCAGCTACAAAAATGCTTCTCTACCCAATGTCAGAGCAAGACTGCAACATCTGCAACCTCTGTACTAGATCTTCACCTTTGAACACTTTTCTTAAACTTGAACCCGTGACCTGTAGATTCTCTGTCAAACAGCTGGGCCACTGTTCATTAAGTGCATATGTCAATCAGATAACATGGACGGAAATATAAATAGATTTTGTGCTACCAATTGAGACATTCCCCTACAGCATAACATCTCAACAGTCTGTAAGACATTTTGCTAAATTGCCAGTAGAACAAGCTACAAAGTCCTCGGTTAGCCCCTGAACGTTTTCTGGCAGCAGCAAGGAGAACCACAGAAGAGACCCATGTCCTTCCTCATCATCTGAAAACAATAAGACAACAAGAGAGCAGGAATTAAATGACTAGAGCCGTCTAATCTGGAACAACAGAGGAATGTCAGAGCGATGCCACAGCACCCTTTTATCCCAGATGTGTGCTATTAGGTGCAAGGGCCCGATCCCTGCACCAGACTCTGCTGGATCCGATTTCTTCCTCTGCTAATGCCACCGGACATACTATCTGACAATGATCATGATAATTACTTAAAATTACATGGCTTCTATCGTGGAAGAAGTTGAAAACACACAGGCATGGACACACAAACACCCAGTAACCAAAGCAAGACAATATTTACAGACATTTGAAGGCAGATAACTCCCGGCTTTCCCACCAACTTTGAAAGAGTGAACAACACAAAGAACTTCGACAAGATAGAACAACAAAAAGTCACAACCACAATTTGGTTTTGGAGGGAACGTGCTGCAAGGTTCTGAAGGTTTTAGAAAAGCAGTTTGAAGTCGGTCATTAATTAAATGCAGAGTTAAAAACAAAGGCCAAACACTGATGAGGGCTCAGCGTAATTGACTAAATACTCTGTGTTTTTGTTCTCTTCAGTACAATTTTTAACTAGTATTGACAGCAATTTCACAACAGAGAGTTTTCAAAAATGTTCTTGCAGTTGGAGATTTTAAGGATTCATTATGGCTCACCAACACAGAACACATGATGAGCATTACCCTCTGGAGTCCTATCGCTGTGAGTTGCACTACATCGGAGAGCCTTGATATCCTTGGATGGAAGCAGCGTTAAAGTAAAACTTCTGATGAAGCTGAGGTGCTGTGAGGTTTTAAGATGTTATCTTGCAGCAGAACAGCCAACATTCAGAAAAACAAGGCCTTTTTTGGCAACGTGAAGCCAGGCAAGGTTGACATACAGTCCGTTATCATTTCATCTTCATACTTCATTCTCTTCTGTTTCCATTTTCTTTACCTGGTGCTCAAGAGAGAAATCCTCTGTGAGGGGCTGTAGATTTGTCTTTGAGGATGTTTGAACAGCTTTAAACACTGAGATGTCACGCAAACACAGTAATTATGCAGCAATATCAATATGTTTCCTAGTTTTACTCTAACGGAAAGAGAAAGATTTAATGGACGTCCTCTAACTTGGTTATGAAATGCTGGTTTTCGAAAATATCATCACTTTTTCCTTAACATGTGACTCAGATATTTTGCTTTCCAAAAAGCACGCCATGTGGGAATATATTTGAATGTTAATAAAACAGATAAACATTTTGAAAGTGGTTTCCTACCCGCAGCCTTTCAGTTGTTCCACCACATGCCATCATCAGAAACTTTTTGTACCATGCTAGTGTCATATTTCATTTACCATAAACAAAAGCTCCCAAACTGTGTTGTTATGATTTAAAGACAAAATCACAGCACAAACAGGTGAACACTACATTTCCTAAAAGTTTCCCTGACAGCAGAGGAAATGACATAATGGATAATAGCCCTGAGAAGTAAATCACTGTAATTTGTATTTAACCCACAAAATCAATATGTATTTAACCTACGTAATCAAGAGCCAAGACAGTTGACGTAGTAAGAGGAGAAACAAAGTCAAGCTGAAGTCAACCTTGAATATTTGTTATGTAACTTCCGCACCTCAGTAAAAATGATTCTGTATGTAGTTGAATCCAAACCAAGATCAGAGGGAGGACAAACTTAGCATAGGGAGGAGTTTGTCAACAAAAGAAAACTGGAAACTGCTGTTAGCTAACCGTTTCCTACCACAAGTCCATTTTGATTTATTTTAACCTTTACCAAAATGGTCCTATAACTCTAACACAGCTGTAATCGTGCCACAGGTTTATTGTGATATTTCAAAAAAAAAATACAGCAGTAATTGATCATAGGATGAGAGAGAAAGGCAAACTCTGATACTTGATATTGACTAGTTGACCATGAAAACTTGCTTTATAAAAAGGGAATTTATTGATACTCCTTTGCTGTGAACAAGTTTGATTTATGTACGTTTACTAGTAATAGTTTATGAAACTAGTTCATTGTTTCCCTAAGTTTGATGTGGTCATGTCCATTATTTATCACTTAAGTTACAGAATGTCAGTAACTTCAGCTTCAAAGAACTTTCACCTTTCAACCAAAGACAATAAAGCATAAAGTTAGCCATATGGAGGGATAGCAGGAACATAACACCTCCGTAATATGCAATAAAAACTGTTAACCTTTGAAACTTGTCTGTAAAAGGTCCAACAGTTATGGAGCTTCTTCCCTGCTCTGCTACTGCTCCCGAAAGGAAAAACGGTTAACATCAGCCTACAAGTATTAACTTGAAGTTGCACATGTTTTTAAAGAGGTCCAATCTCCCATTTGGCATTATACATTGCACAAGCGTGTCAATTGAGTACATTACACAAGACTTAGCAATGCTGGAAATAGACAAGTGTTGGTAGTCCAACATAATAAAGAACAAGCAGCAGCTGGTCTGTGGTTAAATACAAATTGTATATGAACAACTATTAAATGTGTATTGTTTGCACTTCTAATCTCCCCCCTTTCTCCTCACCTGTGGGACACTTTTTCTTCATCCTGCACCTCTGTGTCTCGCTGTGCGACGGACAAAGTGATGCTGCCTTCTCTTCAGGCGTTCTCCCGGACGGCCCGCCTATCCGGGTCCTGGTCTGCTTGCCCCACCTGAAGCCGCAGGTGACGCCTTCACGGAGACAGGCGCTCCATTCGCTCCATTCTCCCAATGGAGCCAAGAGACCGTCCTCTAAGAGAGAAAAGGATTGAGATTTGTCAAGGATTGCAGAAGCCAAGTTTAGAATGTGATAAACCAAAGGAACATCATGGGTGTTTCAACAAGTACATTTTTAAACTTTTAAAATGCACTTTTCTCTCTCTCGGCCTTAAGCTACTATAAAACATCAGATCACCTGACAATCGGTAATACGGCTCTATATTGCTGCCTGCGCCACTTGTCCCATAAATAGGTGCCGGCGCATGATAGCAAAAGGAGGTAATAATAGAAACAAAACTAACTGTCTGTTTTCGCAGCCATGCTCTTCGTCCAACCTCGCGGTGAACATGGAGTAAATCGTGTATAGTATAAAGGGAGCTTATGTCAACAGGATCTGTCATTTTAAAGCTTCTTTTTCATGGTCTAATTGAGAAGCCCTGCAATGCATTCTGGTATTACAGCATTGAGTATTTAGATGGCGACATATTGTCTAAAGTTGAGGTAAAGAGTACTTTATGAGAGTTGTCCAGTGCAAATCACCGCCTTCAGAAACTCCCTACGCCCTTTTCCGAAACACATTTCATTGATAAGATAATATAGCCAATAGTTTTAAAACAAACTGCCATATTTGTCCGGTTTCAATTACGGGAGCTAACAAGTGAAATCCTTCTTCCAATCAGGAGCCAAATCCTGATGCCTAGTGGCATGACCATGAGTCGTCCAATGCTGTGAAGCCGCATGGCCCCTTACTTTTCGAAATCACCCCTATACCAAAGAAAATGCCAACTGTAAATAACTTCCTTTTAATTTTAATGTTTTGGCTTAATTTTCTCTTCCATTAGAGAAATGCAACAACTGAGATGGTTTAGATAAATCAATAACTCACAACAATCACCCACGGAGCAGTTGCAATATTTTAAGACAATGGTTTTCCTCAGACACCGGCAAACACATTGCTATCATTTAAGATAGATGAGTACCAGCTGAAGCATTAATACACGGGACGTCACACTCCTAGTAACCGTTTGCTGATTAGTGATGTCACCGACAAAATCAATCACTGCCATTTTTCCACAAAGCCCACAGCGGAAAAACCATCAGCCATAGCCAAGTTGGGACAACATTTCCTGGAAATCATCATTATCATTGTCAGTTTGGTATAAATGAATAGATTTCCAGTGACTCTTTGCTGGAGTTGCTCGAGGTGTATACCAACAGTGAGGCATGAACCCTTAACATCGCCATCAAAACCAGATGTGGTCACGAAGCCAAAAAACAGCAGAAGCTGCAGATGGCGCAGGTGGACAGCAGAGGGGAAACTCAACAGTATATCTCAGTTAGTTAGAAGGGACGATACACAACCAGATAAGGTAATACATTATTAAACTTCTCAGAAGACTTTAACGTGAATCATGTATTGAATTGAAAGTTTGGCTGCATATTAGAAAATAATTAAGAAATAAAAAGAAATAAATGGAGCACATGCAAGTCCACAGAAACAGACAAAGATAAGAATCCGTTCTCAAAACAAACACTTAAATACTTCAAGACAAAATACCACAAAGGCTGAACTTGTAGTTCGCATGTGTAACTAAACTGTTATGTGTTAAGAAGTTTCTTTACTTTGATAATGTCACTTTCTTCGAGAATAATCATTTTATCCATGAGAAATCGTTTAAAAATAGCTTCAAGATGTGTTTTCTTATTCATGGTCTTATTTGAAACAAAGTGTAGTTTACCAAAACAGTTGCAATTTATCAACAGTCGCACATTTTTGACCAAAGTCCGCCTGATGCAACCTAAAAAATACATAACCAAATAAATGATCAACCCTTCAAACATAAAACACTGCAGGAAATGACCACGGAGCCAAAGAGAAACCAGATTAAAGGAAAGGTTTTTACCAGGAATATGTCTGCTGTTCGTTTGACCGAAGCTTCCATTTCAGAGCCGGCTTGCATTTAACAGCTGGCTGCTGGTCAATAGGCTTTTAGTTCACTGACTTCAAGTCACTAAATATAAAACATTCATAACTGTAAGCTGATTATTTATAGTTTTTTTTTGGAGGATAGCGTTTCATGGAATGAGTATATTTACACACTGCTAAACTACACTTTGACTTTTTCATCATTCAACCAAGACATACTAACAGCTGGAAACTATTTTTGGGGACAGGAAACAGTTCCTTTGTCGGGGAGT
This sequence comes from Gymnodraco acuticeps, assembly GCF_902827175.1. NCBI lineage: Eukaryota > Metazoa > Chordata > Actinopteri > Perciformes > Bathydraconidae > Gymnodraco > Gymnodraco acuticeps. The sequence goes on along the minus strand of NW_022992343.1, from coordinate 162,519 downwards.
ATTTTCAGCGACAGATGAATCCACATTTGGGGCTCTATTGAGGATTTGGGACAGTGTATGTTCATGGTAAAGAAGGAACATTTTACATAGTTCAACAGTGTGGCTCATTAGTGTGTTTTTTATAGTTTTCGGACAACAATAGAGCTCTACGGCAGAGAGAAAGATACTGTATATCACGTTTTGATACACACAGATTACCTCTAATCATTTGATTTAATTTCTAACATTTGTATTGGGTTATTTAATAGCATCATTACTTACCAAGGCAGTCAGTTTGGTGGGCGTAGGTTCCTGCCGGGCAGTGTTTCACACACTTGCCGCTGGACATCTTGAAACCTGGTTTACACTTGGTACAGAATTCCCGGTCGAAACAGTGCTCACAGTCCAAAGAGCGACACCCTAAGAGGAGGGAGAAAAATAAGTATTTGACCCCCCTGTAGATTTTGTAAGTTTGCCCACTTACAAAAAAATTAACAGTCTATAGTTTTAATGGTAGGTATATTCACACAAGATCTCGCCCCGTGGAGTATTGATGATGAGGAGAAAGGTGAGGGATCAGCCAATAACTACACGGAGGAACTTTTTAATGATCTCAAGGCAGCTGGGACCACAGTCACCAAGAAAACTATTGGTAACAAACTACACCATAATGGATCAAACCCTGCAGCGCTGCAAGGCCCCCTGCTCAAGAAGGAACATGAACGACCCGTCTGAAGTTTGCCGATGAACATCTGGATGATTCAGAGAAGGCTTGGGAGAAGGTGATGTGGGCATCAACTCGTCATGCCATGTTTGGAGGAAGAGAGATGCTGACTATAACCCCAGAACATGTACCGTAACATTTTGGCAGATAGCCTCCTTCCCTCAACAAGGACACTGAAAGTGGGTCATGGGTGGGTCTTCCAGCAGGACAAGGACCCTGCACATACGGCCAAGGCAACACTGCAGTGGCTAAAGAAGAAGATACATGTAGGTGATGGAGGGGCCTAGCCAGTCTACGGACCTTAATCCCATAGAAAATCTGTGGAGGTAGCTGAAGCTTCGAGACGCCAAGCATCAGCCTCAAAACCTGAAGGATTTGGAGAGGGTCTTCAGAGAGGAGTGGACCAACATCCTTCCTGAGATGTTCACAAACCTGGAGACTACAAGAAGCGTCTGACATCTGTGTGTCCAACAAGGGTTTCTCCACCAAGTACTAAGACATGTTTTGCAAGGGGATCAAATACTTATTTCCTCCACCGTAGAGACAACATGTTGCTTATACCTTAGCCTTCTGCTAACGTTAGCACACAAGTTCAGCACTCACACAGCAAGCTCAACTTTCAGAGAGATGTAGACAAAATGATGCGAATAGCTTGGCCTATTACTAACGTACAAGTTCACTGCTCATGCAGATGCAAAATGTTGCTATTAGTTTAGGGTTCTGCTAAATGTTGCCCGAGCCCTTATTGGCATCTCTTAAATCAAATACATTTTCTTGTGAATGGGAATGAACTCAATGAATGAACCAGGCACTCACTGAGGAAAGTTTGTTTTCCCTTTTGTTGGCACAGTGTTTTTCTGGAATGAATTAAGAGGGATTAATCTCAATACCGGGGTTATTCCAAAAGTGTAAACTATGTAGATTGGTATTGTTTGTTGTTGTGAACTTTAAAAAATAATCAGTTCCTTCATTATAAAGGGCCTGAAGACAGATGAGTCATGTGTGCTGATGTGAGTAAGACTAGCTATCAGTGAAGACTCTTTAGTCAGAGAGATGTTTGCAGGTTATAGGCCTTTTTCTAATATCGTACTCATGCAGCGGTTGATGTCCTTCCCTCTCTGTCCAAAGTGTGCAGGGGGGCAGGCGTGGAGACAGGTCCCATGGTGAGACATCCCATCCCTCTGCAGGAACAGGAAGAGTCGCTCGGGGCAACGCACACAGCCGTTGTCCCGGGAACACTCCAGACAGCTTCGACAATCGTGTGATGTGTCTCTGTGAGCTGCAGGAGACAACAGAGTGTGGATTAGGAAAGAATACTGGGCACTATATTAGAGGAGAAATTCAAATACTTTAAAGGGTATGGAAGCAGGGTGGAGGAGAAGATGAAGGAAGAGAACATTTCTTGACTACTGAAATAAATCTGAAGATATACTGTAGTGTAGCAGTGATTAAGCCCTTTTGTATGTATACATTAATGATGTTGTACACCTTTTTATATAGAAATCTCTTAAGTGTTTTGAACAGATTTTTTATGATTCATTTTTTAAATAAAAAAGTATATTTTCATTATCACATTGAAATGAAGAACATAGGTCACTTTATTTAAAAGATGCCATACAGGGTATTTTTTTAAAATATTTGTAAACATATCTTTTTTAATACTGTTTCTTGTTTTTGTGTTAAAGTATAGTGGCTGTTCTAAAAGGGGATTAGTAGGTGGAGTATATATATTGATATATTCACTATCAAAAATGCTTTATGGAAAAAACTATTTTATTTTGCGATATTATAAAAACCAAAAATCATGAATCTACATTAAAATAATATTTTTTTTTTGTATTATAAGTAGCCTTTTTCAATGTTTTCTTACAATCTACTGTTCATTTTGGAATTTCAGCCAGAAAAAGAAAATGTCCCCCATTGTTACATTAAAATCAGGTCACTAAAATAATAGTAAATTGTATTTTATAGGAAGCTTTGATAAGATTGTTTTTAAATCTTGACTGACATTTTAGCTATAGATGTATTTTCCAAATGATTGGGAAATGAATGATATAATCAGTAGAATGCCAGTAGTTTCTTTCTCTCATTAAGGTTACATGTTCAATATTACTTACTGTGACTGTGGCTTTGCTAAATGTAGATGCCAACAGAAAACAAGCTATACAGTATACTGTATAGCTTGTCAGCATGAATCTGTGTTTTTACACAGACATGCTGAAGAAAAAAGAAAATACACTTCTCTCTTTTGGCAAACAAAGAGAGTTCAGTCCTGATTTGTAAATCTCACTGACCATATATTTCACTTCTTGGTAGCATGACAGTTAGGCTTACAGCTAAACCAAAATAAGTCTTATTATATTATAACAGCGAGTTAGATGTCTCCTCCAAAGACTCAACAGACAAAGTAGGAATGCTTCCGATGAGTGTGTGTGTGTGTGTGTGTGTGTGTGGTGTGTGTGTGTGTGTGTGTGTGAGTGCAAAGGTGAAAGGTTTAATCTTGATAAATGTTTTTAATTAAACAGGTTCCCGAAAAAGGTCATTACAGGTCACAGTCCACGCAACAGACTCTGTTAAGTGAAAAATGGCTTCTTTACTTACCTTATAAGCTAAGTTCATAAACTGTATTATAAGCACATTTAGTGCACAGCCAGATATATTTGCTTTCTCATTTACAGACTTTCTTAATCATAGGTTAACACTCACCTCACACAGAGACACACACCTGCCAGACACGGCAAGGCAACTGAGGCTGACATTGATTCGGAAGAAAAATACACTATAAGTTTACTCAGTGGACCTCAGTTAAAGTACAATTGACATTTGAAGTAAAGTATGATATATATCAGACTATAAGGAAGAAAAAATAAACATGAAATATAATTAGAGCTGGGCAAGTTTAAGCGCTTGTTGTGTCTCGTCAAATGTGTTAGTTATGTTTATGTATTTTGTCTGTCATTTCCTGTTTTATTGTGTATTTACCTCTTGTCTTTCATTTCAGGCCCTGTTTCTTCCTCCCCTTGTGTGTTTTTCCCACCATCATCAGTGTCTGCCCCGCCCCTGATTGTTTCCACCTGTTCCCACTCACCTCATGTTTAAATAGTCCTGTCTCTCCCCTGTCCTGTGTCAGTTCGTCTTGTTTGTTTCCCCGAATGGTCGTGCCATGCCTCAGCTCTGAAAGGATCGCTTTCACTCATGTCAGGTTTTGTTATGTTTGTTTATTTTGAGTCCTATTTTTGTTACGCTAGTTTTTTCTTCCTTGTGAGCGCTTTTAGTTATTTCCACTACCTACTCTGTTAAGAGGGATTACCTGATCTGTTCAAATAAATAATTTTTTTTATTACATTCAAGACTTTGTCTCTGGGTCGTGCATTTGGGTTCATCAGTTTGTGTCGAGGTCCTGACAGCGCTGTTATCTCGTTAACGCATTCATTAATTAACACCACCAGTTATTTCATCGCGCATTACATTTTTTTTAAAATTCATATTATTATTTTGAAAGTCCGTTGTTCACTGGCTCTGAATACACATAAGACCTTTCCCATTTATCTAATTTCCCCTCCTCGACTCCTACCCTTGCGTCTTAGTCCCGCCCACAGGAGATGCGAGTGGAGGAGTCGAGGAGGGGAACGCGATTAAAGCAGTTAATACAATAATATCCAGGGATGCATGCAGAGCTGTCATTGGTTGAGATAAGTCCGGCCGTGTGTCATGACTCTTTTAAACATCACTGTTGCCGGAAATACATCCCCGGAGGATACATCAGTGTATCCTCGGCAGGGACGTGCACAGACATTTGGAGGGACTATTGCTCTAAACTGGAAAAAAGGGCCTCCACCCGATAAAAAGATCTTTTGAAAATTGTAACTTGTTTTTAATGTAAATGATTATTACATGAACTGAATTTAACAGTAATTCACATCTCATAACAAAATAAGCTAAGTTGGCTACTTGGCGACTACTTGGTCGGTAGGCGTACCGACCGACACAAGTCCCCTCTCGAGTCCCTTTCCAAGTCCCTTCTCAAGTTCCCTCTCAAGTCACCTCTCAAGTTCTCTCTCGTGTCTCCTCTCGAGTTCCTTTTCAAGTCATCTCTCGAGTTCATTCTCAAGTCTCCTCTCAAGTTCCCTCTCAAGTCCCCTCTCGAGTTCCCTCTCAGGTCCCCTCTCGAGTCTCTTCTACACCTGACCCGCCAGGCGTTCCAGCAGCTCCTGCTCTCGATCCCAGTGCTCTGGTGATCCAGCTGACAATGGCGGGGTCCCATCGCGGCCTGCGCCGTCTTCCTGCCCGTCCTCCGGAGGTTGTTAATTTTGCCAATCAACTGCTGCCAAGGATAACAGACTATTTTCTAAGGAGGATCAAGGGACTATGTGCAGTCATGTCCATCCGCAGAAAGAAGTCCGGTAAATTTAACGTCAGCTGTGGCCAACAAACATTTGTTTTCATTATTCAGAATACACCATGGAATACTTTTTGAATATTTATTTTTGTTTTTGACAGCACCACATTTTGGATTAAAGATGGCCATCTGTCCCCAGTTAAGTAAAGAAAAATGGCGCAAGAGAGATTAAAACTTTAGAGAAATCATCAGGAAGAACACAAACAGGAAGTAAACACTAAAGGGAACAGCAAAAGAAGACAGGCAGAAAGTAAACACTAAAGGGAACATGGTATGGGCTCTGGCAGTGTTTAACGACTGGTTAATAGTAAAAAAAGGTTTGAACACACTTGGACAGTTACAGAAGACATCCATCAGAGCTGCCGTCATTTAGTGTAACATTGCTGTCGCTGCAGTTCCAAACATTGGTATGCATTCAAACAAAAATATTTGTTCTTAGGGGTGTTCAAAGTAGACCATTGGTTGAAATTAAGACAACACGACAAAAAAGGAATCTAGCTCAGAAATGCAGAGAATAATGACTCTATATTTAACCCTAACCCTTACAGCCATTGTTGTTGTAAGTTTGTTGATTCAATGTGATTTACCTTCAAATACTCTAAGGTTTAGATACATTTCTGATCTTTACAAACACTTTCGCCAAAATAGGTATAATTGAGTCATGCTAATAAATGATGACTACATTAATTTACATAGTGGCACATATTGAACTAGTCGGTGCAATATACGGTGTACTGTAGCTGCAGTTCAGCTAAAAAGGTTCTTGTTGTTGCATACATCTGATTTAAACTACGTAACCACAGCTAATCTAGCTAGAATCACATGCAAACACCTAAACACACTGAGCCATGTGCACTGGATTATGGGAAACAAATTCTAGCTTCACCAAATTGAACTTGGCCAATCATTACATAAGGGAAATGTTAACTGTTAAGTAGCTAATCCCTGTTTATCGGACACACCTTCCGAAAACTCTTTGGAAATGTAATTGACAAGAACAACATGGAAAAGGCATAAGAGCATTAGATGGTAAGAGGACAGATGATATCTGGGAAATAATGTGGTTCAGAGAAAACAAAGCCCAAAAGATGGAGACAAATGATAAGAGAAGATGTCAAGGACACTTTATTGTTTCACAATTACTCAGCCACCTTAAGTGATTTTCTTGTCAATCTGTCATTATATTGTGCTAGTTTAAGTAGCAATGACCTTTGACTTTTCACATGTAAAGGATATGTTTCAAAGGAATTTGTTGAACAGAGTTATAAATAGTTTTTGAATTGAGATGTGAAAGGTGAGTAAGAAGTAAAGAAGAGTCCAGTGCAGACCATATTTCCTCATAACTAATTTCCCTGATTTTGGACGTGACTGTGAGGTCTGGACTCATCGTCCGAGAAACAGTTCTCTGCACATATGCTATCGATCTGCGGGCTTAAGGGACTTTAAGAGGCGCGGCAGGTTTAGGTAGCGTAAAACGCTGACCTCTGCCCTTGCATGGGATTGTGCTGGGTTTTTAACAAGCACCAGGTGTAATAAGGTCCGTCAGGGTTCCAGGGAAACATGCTAGGGTTTAAAAGAGGCATTCCACCCTGAAACTGAATTCACATCATGTGCTGAAGGTAAGAAAATAGTTAAGAATGATAAGATGGTTTTAATGAAGGCAATAAGGTTTAATATAAAATATTTGGTTGTCAGTTGTGGGAGGAAAACAACTGAAAACAATTCCAAAGGTACTAACACACGTATATAATAATATCAATGCAACATATGATATATTCTCCAAAGCAATTTATCTACGTATGACAGAATATCTTTATATCTTTAGCTTTAGTAAAGCTGCAAGCAGGTATTAAAATGGTAATCTTGTTTGCACATCATTGATAACCTTAAACTTAAGCCTAATTTACCATGATCATATGATTTTAACAATGTTTATTGAAATATAAATTGTATGCTGTGAACAACATTTTAGGTTAGCTGTGATTATGACTTTTTTCCAAATCAGTAACCTCATTTATATAGAAAAGAAAATGTACATCATGCTATGAAAATCACAGGGTGAGTTCAGGTGGGATCACAAGAATTCCGTTTTAGGGTGCGATTTCAAGGTAACATACAGCAGCCGCCGCTTCTGTAGATGGTGCCAGAATACCCACAATGCACCACAATGTGTACACTAACAGGAAAAACGTGCCAGGTGGGGGTGACGTGTTAAAACAACACAAGATGTGCAGTCCCTAATGACCCGCGTGTGGATATCCCGACAATTGATAGCAGTTGTGTGAAAGATGTGCTGTTGTTGAACACATGTTTCACCACGTGACGGAGGGAAGTCAGAGCAGCGTGTGTTACATCTTCATCCTCCCACCACACACTGTGAAGGATGGTTTCCTCCAGTGTGACCAAAGCGTTAAGCTGTCTATAACCCATACCTCAAGATAAAAGAGTCCAAATTTGATTTTTATATTTAGTATGATTACAAGATAAAACAAATCACAACAAGGCATCTGTTGACTTTTAGGGCTGGGCAATAAATCAATATAATATTGATTTTGTGATATGAGAATACATATTGACTTTTGGATATCTTACCAAGTGTTGCCATCCTGATTTTAAAGGCTGCATGATGGCATGATAGTATACATTTTAGTTTTTTTTTACCACTAAGTCATTAAAGTCATAGGTATTAAGGTACTAAGTACATTTACTCAAGTGCTGAACTTAAGTACAATTTTGAGATACTTGTACTTTACTTGAGTATTTCCATGTTATGCGACTTAACATTACCCAACTACAACTCAGAGGTAAATGGTGTACTTTTCCTCCACTATATTGATTTAATACTTTTAGTTACTTTACAGATTTGGATTAATGATGTGAAATATAATATATATATAATCAACAGACTTTAGTTCCACCTGGAGTAAATTCACAAGCTACCCTGCAGTATACAAAGTCATTCAAACTAGCTGCACTGTTACCAGCTTTGAGAACACTTTCATGATCAATCATTATAAAACATTTAATATATGTTATTCTGAAATCTCATCAAACCTGCAGAATGAGTCCTATTACTTTTTGTGTTTTAAGTATATTTTGATGCTAATTTTTTTTTGCACTTTTTGAATGCAGGACGTTTACTTGTAACAGAGTATTCTTTCACTCTTGTACTTCTACTTTCACCTAAGTACAAGATCTGAGTACTTCTCCCACCTCTGATTATTTATCACTTAGAATCTAATTTTGAAAAATATTTTTGATGAAAGCACCAATAGTGAACGCAAGGTTGAGATTTTGATATTTAAAATATTCCATATTGCCTAGCCATACTTGAAGCTCCTCATAGGACTGTAGCATTCCTGAATGTATTCCCAACATGCTTTTGCGTTGAATGTCATGTGTTGCTCCTCCAAATGCCTCAAGAAACTAGTCAATCATTTGTCTTCTCACACGTTTCATTTTCCCCACCAGTTTTTTCTGTTGGTTCATGATTGCATGACATGTATTTAGAGGAGAGTCTTCACTGCTGTCACACATGTTCTGATGAAGGTGATTAAAGGAGCCCTATAATGCTCATGTTCAGGTTCATACTTGTATTTTGTGTCTCTACTGTGACATGTTGAAATGCTTTAATGTTCAAAAAGCTCTTTATCAGAGCAGAGCCCAGTCCGGCACTGTTGTGATTGGTCAACCGCTTAGAGATGACAACATAGGATGTGATAGTTGTTAAGTACAGTATCTGAAATTGTCTCCACTTATATTATAAATAATAACAGAATCATTTTTAAAGGAGCCATTCTGCACTAAGAGTACTTTTACTTTTGATACTTTGATTACATTTTAATTCAAACTTTTCTTAACTTTTTCAATTTGAAATCAGGCCTTTTCCTAAACAATTTTTTAAAGGATCGTATTTATACTTTCACACTGTTTATTGCTAGTACAGATCGGTGAAGTTTACATCCTGATCTATCATGTTATTAAGGATATCTGAATTAGTCCTCAATATTAAAAGCCAGCTGGGATCTGAATACTCAAGCAGGGAAGCATTTTATCTCAAACATTGATCAGTCTCACTCCCTCTGAATTCTCACAGGTGCTCACAATTACCCACAGTAAGCTTACAGAAACTCTAATGGACAAAATAATGGGTTCAACCTCCTGACTTTTACAGTTCAATTTTCCAGCTCTGAAACACTTCAAACCTCTGCCAATGTGTGTGTGTGAGTTTTAACAGCTTAAAAAACCAGGTCCAGATGTGAGAGGGCGAAAGGGTGGGAGAGGTGGAGAAAAGGGGTAAATAAAGGAAAGGAAAAAAGGGGCACAGGGGGGATGAAGGGGAGAAGGGGAGAATCAAATGACATAAATCCCTCTGGTGTGAAGTGATGCATTCTGACAGCAGGTCAACCTGTCGCGTCAACAACCAGCATTTGACCCTTTAGACCGCAAAACGGTGCCGAGATTTAAGCTGTTCTGATCTATTAGCGTCAAATGCCTTCATCCAAGACTCAAAGTAATTTTAAGCAACATTTTTTTGTAATTTTGTAAAATGTTGCACAATATCATGCTCAAAATGTGTATGTTTCAAACCTATACATATATTTTTTTAACATTTGTTCAATTATTATTAATTAGTTTATGCACATTTAATGTTTCGATCTACTTGTGAACCGGCAGTCATTTTCGTTGCAATTAAATAAATAAATAAAAAACGATATGTACTAGTGCAATATCCAGATTGCGGTAGTCAACTTTTTCAATGAAAATAAATATGGTCAATCTCTCGAATATCGCAAATCATACCGCAGTTGCAACTCAAGATATTTTTTTCCAAATTGTGCAGCCCTATTTTTCTTCAATTATCTAATATTATTATAATAGGTTATCTATATTATCAATTCTTAATTGAGCATGCCATTTTTGCTAAATATTGCATTGAGTAGAAGTTGTATTATATGTTTTCCTCTGATAGTCTGACTTTGTTAAACCTGGTATTATTGAAAGTGTGTAATCTAGCTGTCAGATGCAGTTACTCTGAATGAGAGTCAGTGGAACGTGATGGCTTAATGCGCCCCCCCTCAACATTTCCTAACGCCTCACCTCTTGGCGTGGGAGGTTAGGAAGCTAAAATGACGGTGTAATTGAGACCGGATCCCCCTCTATTAGTTCCAAATTCCTGAGGAAATACCAGACACCATTGAGCGTGAGGGTCACCACATACCTGTGAGGCTGTGGTGAGACTGTTTTCAGAGGGTGGGGGGGGGGGGTTATTAAGACTCATTAGCCACAAATCTGGTTTCAAGGAGAATTTGCAACAACTGTGGAATCTCTGAGCTTTACAAGGAGTGACAATCCAACCCCTTATTGGAACTGTGAGAATGTAACGTGGTCAACATTTAGCGATGATCTAGATTCAACTTCTCCCGAAAAATACTTTAAAAGTCGTTGATTTCTAGATTTGTAGCAATGGACGAAATATAACCTATTCAATGTCTACTGCAGTGGTGGATGTTGATAAAGAGAAACTAAGCAAAGAAAATATATTTATAAATGTCAAATTTCTTGAAACGTCTAACAATACTGAAAACATTCTGTACATAAATAATAATAGTATATAAAAAACCATATAGATATAGATTAACGGTAAAGAAAATCAATGTCAATGTTTTTTAAAAACCTGCTGACTAATGTACCATGTGTTAGATTATAGTGAATTTTGCAATTTTAGTTAAAAAAGGTAATAAATAAAAAAAATATTATTAATGCTGTTCCCTAAATGTTAATTTATCTATTTGAAAATATATCCCATTGTAAAATAAATATAATAAATCCATTTACAATTGACATTTCTTCGCTTTTGGTTTTTGCATATTGTGTAGAATCCAGAAGCTTCCATCATGTAGAATATCAGCTCAGTGACGCTTTAAAATAAAAGTTACTGCATTGAATCCGGTTTTTTTTCCCAGCGTACTCACCACTTTGCTTCTGCACGGCGCCAGAGCCCATTTTGATCACCTCACACAGCAAGATAATCACAATGGCAAAGGGTTGCAAATGCATCTGGGCTGCTGGCAAGCGCCCGCTTCAGCGCCAGGCTGCGGACATCTGCCTCCAGGACTCCAGGGGTGGCAGGTTGGAGATTTAGTCCCACAGCGAGGGACAGAAAGACAGGAAAAAAGGGGAGAAGACGGGGTTTAAAAGATGATGGGATGGATGGAGAATATAATCTTGCAGGCCCAAAGCAGCGCTGAAAAAGATTAGTGTAAAGGTGAGAGGCGAGACAGAAGGAAATCCTCTTCTTATCCTTCACGCAGAAGATTCAGGGCTAAGATGAGGAGACAAGCAAACCTAAACAACACAAGAGGAGCTCATGAAAGTCTGAAAGAGCGGAGATGAGGAGAGCAGAGAGCCTCGTCTGCTTCCCAGACTGGCAGCTTGGAGGGAAAACTCACCATTTAACTACCACTGTCAAATTTGCGATAAACGAGCTCCACTTATCCCGTAGCCATCTTTAACCCTTTACGTGCTCTTAGGGCCTAAGTGGTTCCATATTTGCAGCTTGATCTTTTGCCCCCTCCTCCTGGCTCTATCTATTGCTGTTCAGTCTCTTCTTTTTATTTTATTTCTTTACTGTCTCTCCCTGTACTGGGCAAATTGGTTTTCTGTGGCAATCATATTAAATGCAGGCAGTCGGTAGACTTAATTTGACCACCCTTTGAGGAGGAAAAACAACTGGAAGGCAGCATAACTGAGAGTTTAAAGATGGATTATAGTGTAGCTGTCACGGTGTGTGAAGCAGGCAGGACCCAAATGCAGATTAAAGTGAAAATTCCTTTATTTCAAGGCTAGATGATAAACAAAGACAAAACACTCACCAACGAACTAGTCATGACACAAGACAACCCGACAAAGAGAGACAGAAAACCCAGAACTTAAATACACCCAGGACTAATCAAACAAACACGAGACAGGTGAGGAGGGAGGAGAAAACACAGAGGCACCAGGTGAACACAATCGGGTAATCAGGGAGGGAAACAGACAAAAGCAACAGGCAGGAAACGGGGGTGAACACTTTACAAAATAACACAGGAAACCAAAGATAGAAAAAGACAAGACAAAACAACAACACAGACAGATCCTAACAGAACCCCCCCCCCTCAAGGGATGGATCCCAGACGTCCCAAAACAAAAAAAATCCAAAACCTCAAGCAGGGTGGATGGAGGGGGCCGGGGGGAGGGACGCATCACTAAGCCACCAGGGTGGGTGGAGGGGGTCAGGAGGACGGGACTGAACTGACCGCCCAGGGGCACGGCAGAGGACCAGGAAGGGGTCTCGAGCGGACGGCCCGGGGGCAAGGCAGAGGACCAGGAAGGGGTCTCGCGCGGACGGCCCGGGGGCAAGGCAGAGTCCAAAAAGGGGGGACTCGGGCGGACGGCCCGGGGGCAAGACAGAGTCCAAAAAGGGGGACTCGGGCGGACGGCCCGGGGGCAAGGCAGAGGACCAGGAAGGGGTCTCGGGCGGACGGCCCGGGGGCAAGGCAGAGTCCAAAAAGGGGGACTCGGGCGGACGGCCCGGGGGCAAGACAGAGTCCAAAAAGGGGAAATTCGGGCAGACGGCCCGGGGGCAAGGCAGAGGACCAGGAAGGGGTCTCGGGCGGACGGCCCGGGGGCAAGGCAGAGTCCAAAAAGGGGGACTCGGGCGGACGGCCCGGGGGCAAGACAGAGTCCAAAAAGGGGGACTCGGGCGGACGGCCCGGGGGCAAGACAGAGTCCAAGGTGGGGACCATGGAGGGGCGAAGGTAGCGGCAGGAAGAGTCAGGGGGCTGGGCCCGAGGGCGAAGGCAACAGCAGGAAGAGTCAGGGGACCGGGCCCGAGGGCGAGGCCCGCGGCACTCAGGGGGCCGGGCTCGAGGGCGAAGACCGCGGCTCTCAGGGGGCCGGGCTGGAGGGCGAAGACCGCGGCTCTCAGGGGGCCGGGCTTGAGGGCGAAGACCGCGGCTCTCAGGGGGCCGGGCTCTCAGGGGGCCGGGCTCGAGGGCGAAGACCGCGGCTCTCAGGGGGCCGGGCTCGAGGGCGAAGACCGGACAGCTCCGGAGGCCGGGCAGGAGCCGGTGGGACAGGTGTCGGCAAGATTCCCCACGGAAGAGGACCAGGAGTTGGCAGGACCCTCGGCAGGAGGGCAGTCGGCGGGACCCCCAATGGGACAGGACACAGGATTGGCAGGACCCCCGGCAGGAGCGCAGTTGGCGGGACCTCCAACAGGACAGTACACAGGATTGGCAGGACCCCCGGCAGGAGCGTAGACGGCGGGACCTCCAACGGGGACAAGGCATGGAGTTGGCAGGACCCCCGGCAGAAGAGCAGTCTGCGGGACCTCAAACGGCACAGGACATGGGGTTGGCAGGACCCCCGGCAGAAGAGTAGTCTGCGGGACCTCCAACGGCACAGGACAAAGGGTTGGCAGGACCCCCGGCAGGAGCGTAGACGGCGGGACCTCCAACGGGACAGGACAAAGGGTTGGCAGGACCCCCGGCAGGAGAGTAGACGGCGGAACCTCCAACGGGACAGGACAAAGGGTTGGCAGGACCCCCGGCAGGAGAGTAGACGGCGGGACCTCCAACGGCACAGGACAAAGGGTTGGCAGGACCCCCGGCAGGAGCGCAGTCGGCGGGACCTCCAACGGGACAAGGCATGGAGTTGGCAGGACCCCCGGCAGAAGAGCAGTCTGCGGGACCTCCAACGGCATAGGACATAGGATTGGCAGGACCCCCGGCAGGAGAGTAGTCGGCGGGGCCTCCAACGGCATAGGACAAGGGTTGGCAGGACCCCTGGCAGGAGCGCAGTCGGCAGGACCTCCAACGGGACAAGGCATGGAGTTGGCAGGACCCCGGCAGAAGAGCAGTCTGCGGGACCTCCAACGGCATAGGACATAGGATTGGCAGGACCCCCGGCAGGAGAGTAGTCGGCGGGGCCTCCAACGGCATAGGACATAGGATTGGCATGACCCCCGGCAGGAGAGTAGACGGCGGGACCTCCAACGAGACAGGACACAGGGTTGGCAGGACCCCCGGCAGGAGAGTAGTCGGCGGGACCTCCAACGAGACAGGACATGGAGCTGGCAGGACCCCCGGAAGGAGAGTAGACAGCGGGACCTCCAACGGGACAGACATACAATTGGTAGGACCCCCGGCAGAGGATTAGTCGACGGGGCCTCCAACGGGACAGGACATGGAGTTGGCAGGACCCCCAGCGGAACCTCCAACGGACCAGGACATTGGGTAGGGACTTGAGACGTGACTCGAGAGGGGAACCAAGGGGGAACTCGAGAGGGGAACCAAGGGGGAACTCGAGAGGGGACTCGAGAGGGGAACTAGAGAGGGGACTCCAGAGGGGACTAGAGGAGAGACTAGAGGAGGGACTAGAGGAGGAACTAGAGAAGGGAACTCGAGAGGGGAACTAGAGAGGGGACTTGAGGAGGGACTAAAGGAGGAACTAGAGGAGGGACTAGAGGAGGAACTAGAGGAGGGACTAGAGGAGGGACTAGAGGAGGGAACAGAGGAGGGAATTCGAGAAGTGACTAGAGGAGGGACTAGAGATGGGAGTAGAGAAGGGACTAGATGAGGGACTAGAGAAGGGACTCGAGAGGGGACTAGAGAGGTGACTAAAGGTGGGACTGGAGAAGGGACTAGGGAAGTGACTAGAGGAGGTACTTGAGAAAGGACTTGAGAAAGGAATTGCGTAGGGACTAGAGAAGGGACTAGGAAAGTGACCTGAGGAGGGACCAGGGAAGGGACTAGAGATGGGACTAGAGAAGGGACTAGGGCAGCTGGGGCCAGAGCTGGGGCCAGAGCTGGGTCTGGAACTATGGCTGCTGGGGCCGGAATTGAAGCCAGAATCATGGCTGTAAGGTCCGGTTCTGGAGCCGGAAACATGGCTGAATGGGCCGGCTCTGGAGCCGGAATTGAAGCCAGAATCATGGCTGTAAGGTCCGGTTCTGAAGCCGGAAACATGGCTGTAAGGTCCGGTTTCTGGAGCCGGAAAATTGGCTGTAAGGTCCGGTTCTGGAGCCGGAAACATGGCTGAATGGGCCGGCTCTGGAGCCGAAACCATGGCTGCCGGGACCGGTTCTGGAGCAAGGACCATGGCTGCTGGGGCCAGAACTGGGTCTGTAACCATGGCTGCTGGGGGCTGAACTGGTTCTGGAACCATGGCCCTTTGGGCTCGTGCTGCTAACCTGGCCTTGCGACTCCTCTTAGGAGCCGTTTGGAGGCTCCGTGGACCTCCAAAAGCCAGACGAGTACAAGCTAATGGCTCCTGGACTATAGCAAACACTGGGTGAGAAGCAGGGGCTGACGCCAGACGGACCACACCGATGCGTGTGGTATCAAAAAGGGAATCTGGAGACCTGGGTCTATCAGGATCGGGAAAACAAATCGTGAGGTAATCCAAAGCCAGGCCGGGTAAGAATTTAACCAATCTTGATTCCTCAGCGTAAGGTGGACTGCATCTGCCAGAGCATCATCTCGCTGCTGAACCCTGAGCGCTCCTCTCCATCGATGAGCGCAGTCAGACAAAGAAAAGGTATAATCCACTAGTTCCTGCTCAAACGGATCTGCTGGGCCCATATCGTTGGTTGGTTCGTAATGTCACGGTGTGTGAAGCAGGCAGGACCCAAATGCAGATTAAAGTGAAAATTCCTTTATTTCAAGGCTAGATGATAAACAAAGATAAAACACTCACCGACGAACTAGTCATGACTTTTTTTTTTTTTCCCTTTATTATATCAAACATATAAACAATATACAATATAACACTTTAAAAAACATGATAGTCCCCCTCGCGATCCCCAAAAAGAAAGGACCCCAAGGCTTTCCATCACATCACATAAAACATAATTCCCCATTCAAACATCTCCCCTCATTATACATTTTAATTCCCTTTTCACTTTCATACAATAAACAAACATCTCAGTTTTCCATGCCTGTTCTCCCTCACACACCGAATCATCTCCCTATTACCCCACCTAATCGTGCTTTCCCTCTCCCCATTCCCATTTATCACATTTTCCCACCAAATCACAACAGAGTCTCATAAAAACAAACTCTCAGTTCATATTTTGACTTCCTTCAATTGTGTCCAAAATACATTCAAGCCCTGCCACATTTTCCCCACATTTCACCACCGTCAAACTACCTAATCATAATCCCACTCTCCCTTCTCCACCAATTCCCGTGTCTCTATTATCATCAGTTTTCTTTCCTCTTCCCAATAATCCTCCCACTCTTCCAATGTTTCCCCCTTTTTCAATCCATACACCCTTCGTCTGACAATCATTCTATACACATCCTCCTCGCTCTCTACCCACTCACCCTTCCCATTCTTCACCCCCATGTTCACACTAACTTCCTCATTGCCCTCCTCTCTCAACCTCTCACCTCTCTTTCTAACTCTCTCATTCCTCCTCCTCTGACTCTACACCCCCCCTCCTCTTTCCCCTTCTTATCCTCATCTTCGCTAATATCCTCTATCCCCATCTCTTCTTCCCCTTTAATTTTATAGAAAAACATAATTTATACTTATACACTTTTTATACAATATTTACAAATAATTTCATACTCCTTTTTTTTCAAAGTTGAACTCCAATTTCCCTTCTTTAATCCTTACAGTTCCCCACAACATAGGAAGAAACCCCCAGGCTTCCACCCACATCAATAAAAATACAAAAAAACAAATATCTATCTTCCTTCATCCTCCTCATTTCTAACTGCTCCTCCTCCCTCTGTCTCTGCTCTCGCTCCTCCTCATCCTCTGTGTATTCGCTTCTTTGTTCTATTTCTTCCATCTCCACCTCATTCCCACCTCCTCCTCTTTCAACCTCCTTTCCATTCCCCTTCATCCTCTTTATATATTTCCTCCCACTTGTTGCACCATCAATCCCACACACAGACCCTTCATAAACACCCATTATTTGTAAACACTTCACCCATCCACTCCTTTTTTACCTCCTCCACACACCCTCCATCCCAATGTGTTTCCTGCAAACATATTATACTTGCCCCACATAGAATTATTGCCCGTTCTCTTCTAATCCTATTTCTGAGGCCATTGCCATTAAAGGAGGAGATGGCTGCCATCAAAAGGAATGCTGTTATAATAAGCGTCCTTAACATTGTTACCTTAAGCTGTTCCCTTTCCCGAGCTCCCCCTCTGTTGAGCTCGCTCTTCTTTTCTCCATCTCCTTCGCCTTGTCCGCTTTGCGTTTATCACTCCGCCCGACGTTCTCCGCTGAGGCCTTCCTCACACCCCCACGCCCGTTTCTCTTCAAGCTGCTGTCCCTCTGCTTATCCTTAGGGTTCCCGAAAATCACGGCGCCCACAGGGACCTCCTCCAGCACTCCCTCATCCATATCTGATTGCCTCCGAGATGTCCTCCACCACTCCAGGACTCCGAACCTTCTTTCCTCCGCCGCCGCTTCCTTCGGCGCCTCCGCCGCTCTGCTTTGCACTTTTCTTAGTTCCATCCTCGTCTTCCGCCGCTCCTCTCCCACTCAGGCCACCATCCTCATCGCTGACCTCCTCAAAGGGTCTTTTCTTTGCTCCTTCCGCCCCTTCCTCTTCCTCCTCCTCGTCTCTTCCTCCTCCTCGTCTTCCTCCTACCCCCTTTTGCTCCTCGTCTTCCTCCTTGTCCTCCTTCTCTTCCTCCTTCTCCTCTCTCTCCGCCCTGAAATTGCACTCCCTGGTCCTGCCTGGCCACACTTGTGGCATTTAAACTCTGGGCACTCCCTAAAGAAGTGACCGGGCTGGATGCACAGCCGGCAGACAGGAACCTGGCGATTGTGCAGTACTCTGAAGTACTCCGCACCCCTCACTGTTTCTAACTTTGTTGAATAAGGGAGGGAGCTAATCTTGTCATTGAATCTAACTCTCAGGAATCTGGTGCCGTCTGAGATTTCTGTGCCCGGCCACACTCTTTTTTTGATTGCCGAGATAGGCTCGACCCCCCACTCTTTCAGTCTCTTAATTATCATGCCATCAGGTACATATACCGGCAGATTTAGGAATGAGACAGTCATATCTTTGTTCAAGAGGTCCTGTGCATGCACCATGACCCCGTTCACCCTCAGTCCCTCCATTATTTTCCTTTTCCCCAGACAGGTCCTCATGGTGACTTCATATAGCCGCTCCCCTCTCACTCTGCACCCGTCCACAACCCCACACTTTTTTTGTATTCCTTTTAGTAAGTCCATCATTGTTACTGCGTCTCCTCCATCCACAGTTACCTCCACAGTTAATTCTACACTGTACCTCACAGTCCCCATCTTCTTTCTTGTTTCCTCCTCTCCCGCTTTCTTGTTTTGTCCTTGTTCTTCGTTGGTATCCTCCTTTCCGTCCGTTTTGCCCCCCTCTTTCTCGTTGTCCATGATCCGCGTTGCCGTGGTCTTGTCCATTCCTGGCTCAGTTGCCATTGAATCTGTCATCAAAACAAACGCCCAGCTCAGGGGAAGAACCCCTCTTTGAATCGTTTTCTGTACACCACTTCTCCGTTCTCTGCCACTCGTCAGCCGTTGGATCTGAAGAAACTGGTCATTACACAAGACAACCCGACAAAGAGAGACAGAAAACCCAGAACTTAAATACACCCAGGACTAATCAAACAAACACGAGACAGGTGAGGAGGGAGAAGAAAACACAGAGGCACCAGGTGAACACAATCGGGTAATCAGGGAGGGAAACAGACAAAAGCAACAGGCAGGAAACGGGGGTGAACACTTTACAAAATAACACAGGAAACCAAAGATAGAAAAAGACAAGACAAAACAACAACACAGACAGATCCTAACAGTAGCTTTGTTATTGATTTGTTGTTCCTGTTTGGGTAAGGAGTCGAGTTATAGTAAGACGTGTAAGATGAAAAGGCTGTGTTAAAGACAGTCATTTGTGAAGTTATAGAGTAGATACAGTATCAGTATAAGGCAAATTAACCGATCATAAACCTTTAGGTCGGGGCCAGTAACTGTTAAGCAAGAATATTGGATAAATCATCCATACATGACTCAAATGAACAAGAAACTCTTTCTCCAATTTCTCAAATGTATAGATACCAGTATACTGTACACTTTTTGACCACTTTTTAGGTACACCTTGTTGATAAACTTCCAAAGTAGATGCCCTTTTCCCTTCAGAACTGTTTAATTATTTGATTAAACATTTCTCAAGGTGGTGGTCCATATTGACATGATAGCATCATGAAATTGCTGCGGTTTCTTGTTCAAATGGTCCTATCCCAACTTCTCTGTCAGATGCATGATAGGGCCAAAAGAAAAGGCAAAACCCCATTGACTTTCATTAGGGAAGAGATCAGAATACCTTTATCAGTCCCACAGAGGGGACATTTACGTAGTTACAGCAGAAAAAATAGCCACAGACAGCTTATTGTTACATATGCATTAAAAGGTACTAAGTTATGATATAATAAAAAAACGTCTGTATATCAGTGTATGTTTCTTTTAGGGGTGCATACACTTCCCAGTATGAACACATGATAAACCCTAACCCTTTAAATCATCCAGAGTCATTTTCCCTCTCCATGTATTAGACTGAGCAAAGAGCAGCTAAGATGGTGTGGCTTAGAGAGAAAACAAAAGTGCCCACGCTCTATGGCCTCATTGATGAATATTTTTGTTCTTGAGAGTTACGGCCCGTCCACACAGCAGCGTGTGAAAATCTTGGAGGTGGGCGTGTCTGAAAGCTTGGGGATTTTTGCGAGCAACGCGACCAACAACCAATCACATGAATCTCCCGCCCCCGACATACAAAGCAATAGCAATGTTAAAACGAAGTAAATTGGATATAAAATCCCCAAACAGGTGAAAACCTACCAGTTTCACCCACTGTCTCTGCCACCTCCCTCCATGCCTGGTTCCTCCGGTTTGTATCCCGGTAAGTTATTAGCGACTGGTCATAAAGAACCGGGTGATTTGCTACCGCAATAACTAATTTCTCCTCCATTTTCAGGAATATAGAAAATGAACTGCAGTCTGGCTCTCCCAGCTTGCACACGGTTTGATTGGCTAGCGCTTGTACTGTCAGATTTGCATAAACGGGATTTGATTGGCTGACGCTTCCACCTCAGCTTCAAAAGTTGAACATTGCTCAACTTTTGAATCCTGAAAATCCTGGAAATCTTCGCTTTGCTTCCCCACAATGCAGTTCGGCGAAAAGCGAGGCAAAGTGACGTCAGCCCATTAAAAGTCAATGGGCAGAAGCGTTGGAAGATTTTTTTAACGCTGCTGTGTGGACGGACCGTTAAGCCATTTTGAAGTGATGCACAACTGAGCAACTTTTGTAAGAATCAATGTGTGTCCAGCATCCAACCCTGTATCCAGTTTATTTTATGCATTCACTGGTTGTCTACAGCATTTAAAGGTCCCATGTCATGCTTTTCCAGTTATTACCTGTCCCCTTGTGTGTTGTGAAGGTTTTTATGCATGTAAACGGTCTGCAGAGTCAAAAACCCTCAAAGTACACCCTGTAGCGAGGTAAAACTCTAACAAAACCCCAAAACGCCCTCATTGGAGATTTCATGTTTTCTTCCTGGGTATAGTGACGTAGGGATACCCAGTAGCCACGCCCAGAGCTTTCTGGTCTTTCACAAACAAATCTTCCCAAACCTTTCAGCGATTCATGCCGGATATGTACAGCGTAGGGTAGGGCTGAACGATATACCGTGTCATGGCGATAACCGCGATATGCGCATGCGCGATATTCACACCGCAGGGACGTGCGGTTTTATTCTTTTTTTTAAAAAATGCTGACGCACTTTAGCACAGAATTCAAAATAAAGATACCCTTATTACTTATCGAAACTGCACATATAATATATCCGATTAAAGCTAAGACTCCACAGATTATTTAAGTATAGTATCTAAGCGATCCGACCTCGTGACAGGGGAAGCAAACACAGACATCACAACACGTACCTTTTACGGAGCTTTTACGGGAGATTGTCTCACCGTAGCTGTCAATCTGATCAAAAGACGTGTTCAATGGCATTAAAACGAGAAAAAACGCGGCTGAATCGGTTGATCCATAGGTTAATAATGTATCTGTGGCTTTGAAGCAATTGTTTATAATCCATAATTCCATTTTTATGTAAAAATCGGAGCACAAAAGTTAGCTGCTAATGGTAGCCACCAGAGTGTATGCAGCTTCCGGTTTTGGCTACGCGTCACTCTCACTCCTTATTTGGTAATATGAGTATTAGACTGCCGCCAAGACCGGAAGCAGCAGCCACTCTGGTGGCTACCATTAGTAGCTAACTTTTGCTCTGCGATTTTTACATAAAAAGGGAATTATGGATTATAAATGAAATATTTTTTTTTATACAGAGACGTTAAAAACCTATGGATTAACCGATTCAGCCGCGTTTTTTTTCGTTTTAATGCCATTGAACACGTCTTTTGATCAGATTGACAGCTACGGTGAGACGATCTCCCCTAGAAGCTCCGTAAAGGTACGTGTTGTGATGTCTGTGTTTGCTTCCCCTGTCGCGAGTTCGGATGACCCAGTGATGATAGCCTACTATATACCTAAATAATCTGTGGAACCTCAGCTTTAATCGGATATCTTGTATGTGCAGCTACGATAAGTAATAAGGGTACTTTTATCTTGAGTTCTGTGCCAAAATCCGTTAGCATTTTTCGCTCAGGGGTCATTTAGATGCTTCTTATGAGACTTGTGTTTTTGGTAAAAAATGGTTTGTATCATCGGTTAGCTGAGATTATTTCAGTTAATCTGGTATAACACATTAATAGGTTCTTAAATATTAAGATCCCCTGAGGCACAGTGTCGTGAAAAAAAAGTAAAGTACCTTGGGGCTTAACAGGTTAAAAAAACCGCAATATATATCGCAGGGGAACAAAAAAACGCAATGTCAGTTTTTTTCAATATCGTGCAGCCCTAGCGTAGGGCACTGAAGAACGATGTTGTTCCTACTTTGTTTGGACCAGCGGGAGATTTGGGTACACAACCTGTAAGTATTCATTGTTGTTTGTGTATTTATAATGTTTAAAACAAACGACTGTGTAAATGGGTAAACGTTTTTCGGGCTGCTAAACCATTGACACAGTGCTAACTGGGCTAACTAAGTTGCTAGCGTTTCCATATATAAACTCCAATGTTAGCAGATGGCCTTATATGTATCTCATAGCTGGAGAATATCTGCAATCACACACGAAATACTCAGACAGTATACTCCGGGTGATTTACCGTACGGTCAGTACATTATAGTTGGTGTTCCTAGAATGTATGCTACGGAGCTAAACAACAAGGCTACCAAGAGCTTGAGATGCTAGGAAAAACATTGTTTTGATGCAAGCTAAAAAGAATGACCGAAACGTAGCTGACTACCCGTATAAGATTGCAATTGTAAACACGTTCTTGCTAGCCTAATATGAACCACTAGCTTTTGTTCATATTACACTGAACAAGCCATTGACTCAGTGCTAACTGGGCTAACGAAGTAGCTAGCGTTTCCATATATCAACTACAATGTCAGCAGATGGCCTTACATGTTTCTCATAGCAGGAGAATGTCTGCATTCACACACGAAATACGGCGGCTGGTGGAAAATATTTTTGGTGGGGCTATGGAGACATTTTTGCGAAATGACCCCTTAAATTATGACTTCTGGTGATGTTAGAGGGGGGGGAGGACAAATGGAGGCTTACAAATATGAGATAATCCATAATCTTCAGTGTGGTTAGCTATGAATCTTCCAAAACTGTGCAACAGTACAGTAGGCCCACACAAACTGCAGAACACTCAAATGATTTAATTCCCATTTAAAATCAGGAGACTAAATACAAACTGTGTGTGTGTGTGGTGTGTGTGTGTGTGTGTGTGTGTGTGTGTGTGTGGTGTGTGTGTGTGTGTGTGTGAGCGTGAGCGTGTGTCATACTTACCAACCCTCCCAATTTTCGCTGGAGACTCCCGATTTCATTGCCCTCTCCCGGTTTCCTCCCGGGGTCATATTTCTCTCGCATTTCTCCCGATTTCTGACAAAATCAGATTATAGCTACACCATTGTTTGGTTTCCATGGTAGCGCGTCTCTTTAGCAGCGCGCAACTCAAAGTCTGAGGGTGAGGAGTCATAGAAAACTGAACAAGAATCGACAACTCGACCCTCTGCTCACTCCTTTCCTGTAACATACAGGTCCAGCCCACATATGCTCCATGGTGCTATAGGCATTGCCCTTACAACTACAATAAGCATGTAAATGTTAATCTACAGGTCCGGCGATCCACTAGCACCGGAGTCTCCACCTGCAGACGCAGCCATCCTTGACAACTATTGACTGTAGCGTCACCTTGGATACAAGTCCAAACAACTCACAGACACCCACGCCACTGCGCTGACAGGGCGCCCTTTGAGCATCAGATCTAACGACGCTGATTGGCTGAAATTATGTTTCGGCGGCATAGTTTACAGATAGCAACAGTCAGCTTGTTGGCTGCTGCTGCTCTGACTGAGGGCTCCTTCGTACCGCTCGGACGAGAGAAGGTAATGACACGCTGCGGCCAGGCAGGAAACCTATCAATTTAGACATCGTAAAACAATTTTAAATTAGATTTTATTGTAGATTATACATTTGACTAATACCAACTATATAATATTTACCTTGTTCATTAAAAAACATTTTTTTAATTTATTTAAATGTTTTAATGACAATCAAACATGTGGGTAGAGGGGGGCGGCGCCCCTATGGGCCGGCAGCCACTGACTCTGGGTGATTTACCGTACAGTCAGTACATTATAGTTGGCGTTCCTAGCGTGTATGCTTCCGAGCTACCGTTCATAGCGTGTATGCTACCGAGCTAAACAAGAAGGATACCTAGAGCTAGACATGCTATGGAAAACATTGTTTTCATGCCAGCTACAATGAATGACCGAACGTAGCAGACTACTAGCAAACATAGGTTAGCATATTAGCTGACACGCTAACTGTGTTGATTAGACAGATAGATTAGATAGATACACACTCCTACCAGAACTACTACTAATGAATCTAAAACAACTAAGTTTCTCTAATATTTTGTGATTTGCATTTGATTTCGTCCAGCCAGATCAGGAAACTCCTGCCGTATCTGGCGGACAACACATGATGGGATGACCACTCTGATGCCTCGTCCTGAAAAGCCCCGGCAGCAGCTTGCAAAGCAAAACGCCTATAAGGGGAGGAATGGATGATATACAGTGTATATATGTACATTTACACATGTTCATTTTGTACATTTCTAAAAATAAAGTTTGATGGAAATACTGAGTAGCCTTTCTTCCCTGAATTATTTGCTCCTATAACATATAATTCATATATACAGGGATGCAAACACAGGTATGGTGAAAAAAGAGAGAACTATTCGAAGCAGAAAAAAAACAGCGTAATATACCATCTGACAAAGGCCTGTGCTATAATGCTTCAATTAACTGGCTATTCTTTATAATATACTCAGATCAATAGGAGACAGAGATGTTAAGTTATAGATCAAGGGGTTTTATTATTATTTACAGGTAGATATTATCAAGGTTGTAACTTTGGTTTAAGAAGTTAATAACGCGTTAACGCAAAACAAAATTAACGCCACTAATTATTTTAACGCGATTAACGCATGTGTATTTTTTGGCCCGTAGTTTCAGAGCGCATCGAGTTTAAAATACCATCTACAAGCTGATGCTGATCCTGCCGTCTACTTGCGGCAGACCACATTTCCACGCTCACCGGCAGGCACCGACTGGCCATCGGGAGGACCGGGAGGGTGTGTGTATGTGTGGCGCGAGCGAAAACGCACGCACACCTTACGTGTTGTTGTTGTTGTTGTTGTTGTTAGCATCTGGTGCTAGCTAGCTGTGCTAACAGATATAAGGAGCTGTTTAAATGAAAACAGAGGAGCGACATTTCACCGACAACTGCGCCGAGCACTTGACTTTATGCAGGTAGCCAGACAGTGGGACATTGTACGAAAAGTCAGCACACTCAGCACGGATAGTGCAACATGATTGCAGCGTCCAGGGCCCTTTCTCATTTCATCAAATTTCCCCTCCTCGACTCCTCGGTCCTCCGGTAGTGACCCGGAAATGAATTTCAGTGCGCCATGTTGAAGGACATCTCATTTCTCTAAATGCACTTCGAGGACAAAGCATCAAGCATCGAGGAGGCTCTCTGGAGGAGCTCTAACCGAGGATACACTGATGGGTCCTACACGGTCCTCCACGGCTCCTTCGTGGATGCATTTCCGGCAACAGAGATGTTTCAAAGAGTCATGACGCACGGCCGGACTGATCTCAGCCAATGACAGCTCTGCATGCATCCCCTGGATATTATTTTATTAACTGCTCTCATCGCGACGCAATGTTTCCAGAGAGAACATCTGTGAGGTCCGTGCAGAAAGCAGAGCAGTGTGTATAATATATATCACTCAGTATAACAGGCCTACTCTCTTTATTTGCTGTAGTTTAGTAGATATCTACAAACAAAGAGTCCATATTTTTCTAAAACCATTTAGTGCTTCACATAATAAAATACACAACGGCTGTTAGGCTGGTAGGTGCGTGTGTGTGGTACAGTGTGTGCGTCGATGCAGCGGACAGACGGGTCTCAGTTGGTTTGGTGTCCTCTGCTTACTTTTAATACTTGTAAATAAAACTTTTGGCCCGTAATTTATTTTCCTCATTGTAGCGACCAGAGAGGGGGGGGGGGGATATATCCAGTCTCTGATAGTGTTACGTTATTATGAGAGTGCTCTGTTTGATTCTGAAATTGTATATGTATATAAATATATAAATATATATATGTGTGTGTGTGTGTGTGTGTCCGCATCTGTAGCCTGTTATTGTCTCATTATACCGCACTGTGAATGAATCAAAGTAAATATATAAGTGGTCATGAACACATCTGTCCATCAGACAGAGGGCTGCTGTGCCTCCTGTCATCATTAATGGACGTCTCTTTAAAATGACCGCTCAGAGGAGAGGAGTTCTCATTTCTCTAACCGCCTGCTGCTTCCCCTCCTCTCTCCTCGGTTCCCCTCCTCGGCTCCTCGGCTCGCATCTCCTGTGTAGTCTCGAGGATAGGAGTCGAGGAGGGGAGTTAGAGAAATGAGAAAGGGCCCAGGCAGCTCCCGTTCGAGCATATGCCTTGAGTTGCACATAGCTCCAACGATCCATCACACACACACACACACACACACACACACACACACCACACACACACACACACACACACACACACACACACACCACACACACACACACACACACACACACACACACACACACACACAACACACACACACTCACACACACACACACACACACCACACACACACACACACACACACACACACACACACACCATTTGTATTGTATTATTGTATAAGAGAGGTTCCAGGTTGAATTGAGGCGAATATTTGTAATGTTCAGAGGTTGTTGTGTTTAATATTCATGAGAATATTTCTCATTGTTCAAATGATCATAAATATTTGCATAAAGCATATTTGTCCACTCATATGTTGATAAGAGTATTAAAAACTTGAAAAATATTCCTCTAAGGTACATTTAGAACACATAAAAAATGTGCGATTAATTTGCGATTAATCGCGATTAAATATTTTAATCGACTGACAGCCCTAATATTATCATTATATATAATGAGTGTGCAAACTTATCTAGTATCCTATCCATATGAACCTGTTTATTTGTGGGGGGACCTCACCTCCTCTAGGGTGGTCCGGGGGCATGCTCCCCCGGGAAGATTTTGTTTCTTTAAATTGAAGTTAAATGCATCAATCTGGTGCACCTTGAGGGCAACATTAAGAGATGTATGGATACCGCTCTCAACACTCATATAAAACAGAACTGTATAATGCTGCAATTAACTGGCTATTCTTTATAATATACTCATATCAAGAGGAGACATAGATGTTAAGTTATAAATCAAGGGTTTTTATTATTATTTACAGGTAGACAGGTATACACTTTTGACTTTAAGGGTTTTTATTCTTCTTATTTGCTTGCACAAGTGTTTCTACTGCTTTACCTCTAGCAGCATTCCGTTGCTTAGCTGCATGTCTCAACCTTGCTTCTTTCTCCTCTTGTTGTGCTGTCCTCTTGCTCTCTTGGGCACTTGCACATGTTTTCTTGAAGCCATACTCCACCTGTCTCCTCCCTTTCTCCATAAGCCTCTCCTCTCTCTGTGCTTTATCCCTTCTTGCAGCAGACCTCATGTTGCGGCACAGTGTTCTGTCAACTGGTCAAAACTTTTCGTCTTCTCTCTTAAACATCATGGTGGCAGTCATGCCCCTAGACTTCATGGCATACTTTGCTGTCTGAATTGCATCGATAGTGGCAATGTTCATTCTTGAGCTTTTAGGGTCAAGAATATCTCCCATTAAGTTAAATGAGGACTCCACCATGGGCCCATGGAAGATAGAAAGAGCACCTCTGATAACCCCACTGAGAGCTGGATATTTCCCTGTGCTCATAACATGAGCCCACCACATGACCATGTTGTCTCCCTCGTGATACTGTGCCAGTGTTAAGTCAACGTTGTATCTGATTATTTCCTGGGTGATGTCACTCTCTGGAGGAACTAGGTGTTGCAAGATTCCTGCCAGCTTCATCAGTTGAGTCCCTGCTTCTGAATGGCCCCTCACAACAGGATCAATAGAGGACAAGGCTTGTAGGGTCTTACTTTTAAGTGGCAATTTGACCTGCATGTACTTGCCACAAGTCACATATGCCTTGGTCACCTTTTCAAATAAATCCTAATACAAAACAAAAACAAAAAACACTTGATGAATATCCTAAGTTTCATGCAGCACAGTGCTACGTTTCTCAATACTAAAGCTATCAGTGAAATGATGGCCTGTACTAGTCAACATCAAGCAAGACAATGTTTAAATAAGGCATGCAACAACTATTCATAAAAAAATGACTATGGTAAAACCCGAGATTTGGTGTAAGAATAATATTCAAATGTATGTGAAATAGTAAGAGGTGTGCTGCCTTTGGGTTAACCTGGCCTCTTTCCACCAGTAGATGGCACTCTTTTTTACTTTAATATAATATTACCTAAATACTAACTAATCTATTTCACACACTAACCGGGTGTTTTCGACGGGCTGCTTCCAGGTTTTCTGCCACTTATACCAATATAGAGCTGGGAATAAAGTGTCCGGTTGGCCAAGTCCAATTCTGACAATGCTTTGGGCGAAATCTTCAGATGCTCTGGTTTGATAAAGCAAGCCAGGAAGTTGACAAACACTTGAAGCTGCTTGTCATGCAGCTTGTGGACCAAGGTTTGACTTTCCTTAAATGCACAGAAAGGGCACGTTTCAGTAAATACTGAACCATCTTTTGTTTATAAAATTGCAATATGCATGTTATTTCTATATGGTGTGTGTTATATACACTGTATTTATAAAAAAAACACTCACCTGGAAAACCATCACATACTCTTTTAGTATTGGCAGTACACTGAGGTACACACTGAGATGCAGGTCCACTTTTTGGTTCTCAAACCAGATCTTCTTTACCACTCAGCTCTTCCTCTTCTTCCCCAATTCAGTCATACCTACCAAAAGAAAAACAAAGATAACACATTTTATTATAGCATTAATAACTTTCTCAGAAAGAGGACATTCACAATTTGAGTTCCTTGTTTAAACTAATATACATATACCTTTCTTACTGAGGTCTTGGTGCACAAATGTGATCCTTCGCTGTGCTTTCTCGCTGACATGGTAGTCTTCATATAGCTGCTGCAATGGATCCTGGTAGAGAGCTTTGTCCTCTTTCCCCATGAAACCATAGTACAGGACCTTGTACACAGGCAGCAGTCTTTTTGTTTGCATCCAAACGTCATACGCAGACAACCGACGGTGGGAGACAAACCTCTTGGGATTTGAAGCAGGTATGTCCATGTATTCAGTGATTTCTTTCAGGTACATGATCTGCAAATAAAGACATAAGTCATTTTACCACCGCCTAAGTGTCACACCACTCAACACATTAGAGAAAACACGAAGACAAACTCAATCTATCACTTAAGCTAAAATCAAAATTGACATTCAGTTACTTGATCTGATGCCCACTGGTCAGTATGGAGATCTGTAAACAGCTGCTCCAAGTAGTTCTCAAAGGGCTCTGCAAACTTCTTTGCAGCATTGTGCACATGGTGACATGAATCACCATCAACATCAAGAAGCGTTTACAATGGTTCTGTCTAATTATTGTCCCCAGTCCTGACTTGCTGCCTCCCATCACATTGCATGAGTCTAACATTATGCTGACCAGGTTTGACCAGGGAATATCTTTTTCCTTAAAGAAGTTGCAGATGAGCTCCTCCAAGCTGGCAGCATTGACTTTAACAACTTCCAGAGAACCCAAATGTTCCACCACAACATCCTTCAGCTCTGGTCAAAGTAGCTCACAAGCATTGCAAGCACCTTTTTACTACTGCTAGATGTACTCTCATCTACATTAAGAGAAAAGGGATACTTCCTTAAGTTGGAGAGCGTTCTCTCAGAGAATGTGTGGCCCAGACCATGCACCATCTTGTAAGAGTGTGGGGTATCTCTATATTACTTTGTAAGGGTAAACCCCAGCTCGGTTCAAATATACCAAAACCCAGTGAACAGAGATAACAGTACTCGAGTTTCAAGTTTACTTGCTGCACGGAGAATCGGCGAGTGACATGCCATGTCAACTCCTTAACCAACTCCCAAGCTAGGAGAATCGGCCCTCAGCTAGGAGAATCAACTCTCAGCCAGGAGAACCAACTCTCAGCTAGGAGAATCAACTCTCAGCTAGGAGAATCAACTCTCAGCCAGGGAGAACCAACTCTCAGCTAGGAGAATCAACTCTCAGCTAGGAGAATCAACTCTCAGCCAGGAGAACCAACTCTCAGCTAGGAGAACCAACTCTCAGCTAGGAGAACCAACTCTCAGCTAGGAGAATCAACTCTCAGCTAGGAGAACCAACTCTCAGCTAGGAGAATCAACTCTCAGCTAGGAGAATCAACTCTCAGCTAGGAGAATCAACTCTCAGCTAGGAGAATCAACTCTCAGCTAGGAGAATCAACTCTCAGCTAGGAGAACCAACTCTCAGCTAGGAGAATCAACTCTCAGCTAGGAGAATCAACTCTCAGCCAGGAGAACCAACTCTCAGCTAGGAGAATCAACTCTCAGCTAGGAGAATCAACTCTCAGCCAGGAGAACCAACTCTCAGCTAGGAGAATCAACTCTCACCCGCCTTCTCTCAGTGCAGTCTTTTTATTTCAACAAACAGTAACATGAGACAATCATGTGGTCTTGACCAACGCCTTATTTGTTAGTGTGGATCTTGTGACTGTCAGTCATGTGAATCTGTGTGTGTGTGTATGTGTGCCATTTTAAACAGGACTCTTCTTTGTTCCTCCATTAACACTCCTTGTAACACCAGCAATGAGAATACATTATGAAAACACAGTTTATGAAACACTTTATCCTTCAATAAACTCTAACATTCCCTCCTGTTTTTCATAATTACTAGCTGGTTACAGTGTCTTTATAGTCATTAGCGTCAGACCCAGCAGGGTCACTACACACAACACCTCTCCCAACATAGTCTAGTTGTGATAGTGGTTCTGTTGTTTTCTTCACCGGGGTTGAGACCAGTATTTCCTAATGAAACACCGCCCTTTGTAGCCGGACTTCCACCACGTATCCGTCGTTAAGTTGGAGAGGTATTATCTTTTTGCAGTGGCTCTGATGTATCCACGTAGTTGTTTCCGCGATTTTTAGTGCAGTTGGTGTTGTCAGCAGTACCGTGTAGGGACCGTCCCACCGTGGACAGTGCCAATGCTTCCTCTTAATCACCTTCACGAGGACCTGGTCACCAGTCTGCACTCGAGTATCCTGTAAGGGAGTAGAAATGTCTGGCAGGTTATTTGTTCGAGCTATCTCATTACTTCTGAAGAGTCTGCTCATCCATTCAGCTAATGTAGTCTCTGCCTCAGCATCATCCTCCTCCCTCACCTCGTCTGTGATTGGTAGTCTGAATTGCCTTCCTGTTATGATCTCAAAGGGAGACAACCCTTTTGCCGTGGGTGTGATTCTCATGCATGTTTCTACTTTCCTCTCTGTGGTCGCTCATTGCCTTGAGCATTGTCTGCAACATACTACACAGGCTCTACAAAAGTTTTTAGAAAATGTAATATAGTTGTATGTATGGAAGTGTTCATTTATTATTGTCACCATCCCCTCCTGTTGAGACATGGCACGGCCCATGACTCAAATGAGCTGCTGTTTAATAGAGACTAACAGGGAGTACTATCTTGTTGTTTATTCTGAATACTTCAGAAAGGTCAATGTGATGTGTGTGGACGTCCTCTTCTTCCTTTTCTACGTCTAGTCAGTTGTCATAACTATGTAGGTTATGTGAAGGGGGGGGGGGGGCCATGTATTTCGTCTTTGTACTGTCCCTTTTGTTCCCCTTCTTTGTTCTGTGGTCTCTGTTCCTCACAGTCTCTCGCCATGTGCCCCTCCTTTCCGCACCTGGAGCAGAGAAATTTGCCTTCTGCGTTTCTGCCTCCTCCTCTGCCTCTGCCTGTTCCTCTATCATTCCCTCGTCCTCTGTTAAACCCGCCTCTCCCCTGTCCTGGTCCCACAAAGAAAATCTGATTTTCTTCCCCATCTTCTCCTATGAAGAAAGCTGATGCTGACACTTTCTTATGTATTTTTTCTTTGATCTGGGTTGCTGCATGTTGTTCTTATATCTAGTAGATATATTTTTACTTCATGTTTTATTCACAAAACAATATAACATTCTTCAGACTAGTAGTTAACTTTATATAAGTTGTACTCTCTCTGAACTCTTCAAAACATCTACTTCTCCTGTCTCTCTCTCTCTGTGCCCTGCAGCTGCTCCTGCACAAGCTTCTCTCATCAATCACCTCTCTGTGTTTAGCCAACAGTGTGCTTTTAGCCTCGTGCAGCACCTCTGTCATGTTTAAACATGAACAGATCCCTCCTGTTTACTTACTCTTTCTTCATAAACACAATTAATGTCTACTAATGATATTACAAAAACTACCTAATGACAAATACCACAAAATTCACAATGCAATGCAATAGTAACAATCAGTTCTCAAAACTTCTCATGAAAACCACAATGTGACGTAACTGCATCCCACAAAAACTATGCTAAAAACGACAAATTATAGTTTCTTATTTATTTAAATATCTACGACACATTGATCTATTAATTTTCAATGTTATTCACTCCAACTTCAGACCAGTCGTTGATTATTCACTCCTTGTTTTAAATTCAACGCTCAGCAGCCATTTTTGAGGCATTTTGAGAAGAAGCACAAGCAGTCATACTGCTGCTTCAGCAATTAGAGGAAAGCTGTGAAGAAAAAAGGGGGGCTTTCTTTTTATTCTTTGTTCCTGCGCTTTGTGTTCTTCCACTATCGCTCTCAATTTGTCGCTTAATTCTCTTACTGCTTGGTGTTCCTACTGGACAACGTGCCGGTCAGAACCTAATTCCTAATTCACCACTAGTGTACTTCAACAGACCACAGAGTTGTTGTTATCACCGTTAGGTTTCCACTCTGTGCGCTGATTCCACTTGGTGACACTTTTACACACTGCTTTCACTCAATCACTCATAAGTGTACCCAAGCTACGTCAATCCTCCTCCTAGGCGGAGTAGCCTTTCTCTATCAACGTTTTATCAACCTCCTTAACGGCGGAGTAGCCTTTCTCTATCAACGTGTTATCAACCTCCTTAACGGCGGAGAAAACCTTTCTCAACCTCCTTAAATGGCGGAGAAACCATGTATATCAACTTTTTATCTTACCCGTTATCTGTGGTCACTGGTCCGGTTGGATTCCGTCAATCGTGCCTAGGATGAGGGAGGTTGGACATATAAGCACCGGCCCGGCCACGAATTCTGCGTCCCGGGTCTTTCTCGGGGTCGGCTGATGATCCCGGCTGTCGACAGACTTGCGGCGTGTCTTTTCCCTCCTCCTTCCCGTCACGATGTGTTGGAATCCGGCTCGAAGGACCAATTAATTGGTGTATCTCTATATTACTTTGTAAGGGTAAACCCCAGCTCGGTTCAAATATACCAAAACCCAGTGAACAGAAATAACAGTACTCGAGTTTCAAGTTTACTTGCTGCACGGAGAATCGGCGAGTGACATGCCATGTCAACTCCTTAACCAACTCCCAGCTAGGAGAATCGGCCCTCAGCTAGGAGAACCAACTCTCAGCCAGGAGAACCAACTCTCAGCTAGGAGAACCAACTCTCAGCTAGGAGAACCAACTCTCAGCTAGGAGAATCAACTCTCACCCGCCTTCTCTCAGTGCAGTCTTTTTATTTCAACAAACAGTAACATGAGACAATCATGTGGTCTTGACCAACGCCTTATTTGTTAGTGTGGATCTTGTGACTGTCAGTCATGTGAATCTGTGTGTGTGTGTATGTGTGCCATTTTAAACAGACTCTTCTTTGTTCCTCCATTAACACTCCTTGTAACACAGCAATGAGAATACATTATGAAAACACAGTTTATGAAAACACTTTTATCCTTCAATAAACTCTAACAAAGAGGCAGCGGTTCGTGACAGTTTCATCCTACTAAGTGCTATTTTGTCTGCAGCCAGTTGTTGACTCAGTTCAACTATGACAGGTGCAGTTGAGAGAGGTAGGGAATGTTCAGCAATAACAGCCAGGACCATTGCCTAGAAAACAGATTCAAATATATGAGGTTACTCATTTCAGGAAAACAAATCTAATTTAGCTACAACGAACCTTCCTACTGACAGCACCTTTAACTTAGCATTTGCTCTGAAAAAGCTCCCCCAACATTGCACAAAAGCATTAGGACAGTTGTGTTGGCTACTCTCTCTCACACTCACTCTCACACACACACACACACACACACACACACACACACACACACACACACACACGCACACACACACCACACACACACACACACACACACACACACACACACACACACACACACACACACACACACACCACACACATACACACACACACACACACACACACACAGGAAGGTATTTTGAGTGGAGGTGCTGAGGTGCTGGACTCCAGTGAACACTATTACGGGCACTATAGAGCACGCACAAAAGTATGAGGGGCCGTGTAGGCCAAAATTCAAACTCACCTCACACACACACTACTGAAAACATCTGGCCTTGCACACACACTACTGAAATACTCTCACATTCACTACTGAACACCTCACACACACACACTACTGAACACATCTGGCCTTGCACACACACTACTGAAATCCTCTCACATTCACTACTGAACACCTCACACACACTACTGAAATACTCTCACATTCACTACTGAACACCTCACACACACACTACTGAAAATTAAGCCTCACACACACACTATTGAAATCCTCTCACATTCACTACTGAACACCTCACACACACTACTGAAAATTAAGCCTCACACACACACACTACTGAAAACATCTCACATTCACTACGGAACACCTCACGCACACTACTGAAAACATCTGGCCTTGCACACATACTACTGAAATCCTCTCACATTCACTACCGAACACCTCACACACACACTACTGAAAACATCTGGCCTTGCACACACACTACTGAAATCCTCTCACATTCACTACTGAACACCTCACACACACACACTACTGAAAATTAAGCCTCACACACACACTACTGAAATCTTCTCACATTCACTACTGAACACCTCACACACACAATACTGAAAATTAACCTCACACACACACTCCTGAAAAACATTTTACTGAAAGGTTCTCAGTAGGGAATGTGCATGTGTTTCACCTATGTGTGTGTGAGGGGATTCTTGCTGTAACGGAAGTCATTCTTGCTGTAACGGAAGTCATTCTAATGTAACGGAAGTCATCTGCTAGTGGTCTCTTTGCTAGCCTTAATGGCTGGTGGAGTATTCTTCATTGAAATATCGCACTTATCTTATGGCTCTGCGGTTCAAACAGACCGTCCATGAATGCAGTTTATTCGGTAAGTGAAATTCAAGCACTTTATTTCTTACTTGTCTTTTTATTCAGCTAACAAGCGAGACGAAGCTACATCTGTGCTAACGATGCTATCCGTAGCATACAAGTCAAAACATAATAGAGAAGTGTAAAACATTAAGAAGGATTATACTGTAAAACATAAGGCTTCTCGGTGAGGTTGGTAAAATAAGGTCATGCTTGTACATTAGTTAGTTTGCTAGTTAGGTAACTGTATGCATTGTTATTGTTAATTTAAAATAGCTATGCTCGACGATGCAGACAGCTAGCGTCACATTAGTGTTGAAGAGCAGAGTACGGTATGAGATTAACCCATAGATTAACCTCACTAGATCTGTGTATCTGAAAAATATGAATCTCATATTTCCAGTTGGTTCCAGAAATAACGTTGACGTAGATATTGCAATATGGTTTGTTGAGCTGGAGTTGATTGTTGAAGCTTACTGGTTAACGTTCATCATATTAAACGAACGAACCCAAACGTTGTTGTTTTTATTAATATTATTACCAATACTTACTTAGCATTTTATTATCATTACACTGGAGAAACCGACTTATTGTGGCAGAAGAACGTGAACATGTAACTTAATGCCTGCATTTGAGGACGAAAAATAGCTTAGTCAATGCTTTAGGGACAAGGAAATTATTTGTTTAAATATTAGATATGACGTTATGTGTGCTTCTGTGACAATGAAGCTTATTCATTGCATTACATTTGTTGAAGTTGTTTGTCTTTTAACCTTACGTGTGTGTTACAAATGAATGTGAATATGGCATAGTACAAATATTTAAATTGACTGTCTCATGAAAAACGATTCTAAAATAAAAAGGACCCCAAAGTGAGTCAGCAAAACTTTCAATAATAATCTAAGGTATTGAGTTTTGGGATGTTACTTGCATACAAATCTATAAATGCCTTAAGGTTTCTAAAACATACAATATGTGGTAAATTCAACAGTGGACCCAGCAAAGATTCACATTTTTGCATGATTTGTTATTGATTTGTTGCTGTTACTTAATTATACTTTTAATACATTCAAGTCAAGCTTAGTTACATGTGATGGTAGCTATATTCTCTTACCTGTGTGCCTCCTCCGCAACCAGACTGTATTCAAACTCTTAAGTACCAGTTCTATCTACTTTAAACAGTTAAAAAGACAAAATCAACTACATTTATTGATATACCAATCTTTATTTTTGGGGCCTCTTCTTCTTTTAAATTAAACTTTCAGACATGAGATATTGAAATACAGTAATAGTTTTGTCTATTTAAAAAAGAATGAGCCATTCCTTACAGTTAACTTCATATTTCTTATTGTCTAAAGCATTTATGACACACATTTCCCCCTCATATTCACAGTGTGGATCAATTGAGACAGCGTGCAGAGACTTTGGGAGAAACCTCAGCATGACGGATGTCCTGTCTGTGGGTTTGGCTGGAGAGGACTGAGGTGGAGAGGTCTTTCTCTGGGAGGAGGACCAGGCCTGATGGAGGAGGACCAGGCCTGATGAAGAAACCCCCTAACTGCATCTGTGAGCACATACTGGGCTCAGCTGTCACAAACAAATGATGGTCCTGTTTGACTTTGTGTTCACAATAAAAGTGTAGTTTCTTAGTGAATGTCCTGTATTGGTCTTTAATCTGAAATCAGCTTTTCATTTTCTTCTTGCCCCTCTGAGAAAACGGTGAGGCAGTCGTGTCCTTCAGGCATGTCCTTTCCTAACAGAAATGACAAGAAACATCAAACCTATGACATTATTGCAGAGTAAGTGTGTTATTTATGAAAGAGGTTTGTTTATTTAGCGGCTGTAGAAATAAAAAATAAAAATGTTCATGAGACAGTCAAATGAAATATTTGTCCTATGCCATATTCACATTCATTTGTAACACACACGTAAGGGTAAAAGACAAACATCTTTAACAAATGTAATGCAATGAATAAGCTTAATTGTCACAGAAGCACACATAACGTCGTTTCTAATATTTAAACAAATCATGTCCTTGTCCCTAAAGCCTTGACTACGCTATCGTCCTTAAATGAAGGCATTACGTTACATGTTCACATTCTGCTGCCACAATAAGTCGGTTTCTCCAGTGTAATGGTAATAAAATGCTAAGTAAGTATTGGTAATAATGTTGCAGCCAATTTGATGTATTTTAATATTTGTATATGAAGGTGCTGTGATACTACTGAATTGACCTGGGCATAGGCGGGGACTCAGCCAATTTCAGGGTACAGCCTACTATTTAGGGAGGACACAGGTGCACAGCATTAGGGATTGGGAATCACCAGAGGGAAGCCACACAGTTTTTCAACGTGCGTGTTTTCGCTTATTTTCTGTTTGTTTTGAGTTAATTTCGGTTTATTACTTTATCACAGTTAGTTGTTTAGTTATCAGTTAAACACCCAGCTCTTGTTTTGCTGTCATCATCCTGCAATCTAAATAAACATCTTAAATGCACTCAAAGAGAAGACCTGATTTGCTGTCAACACCACGCGTCTGGAAAAGCTTCACACCATATCCCTCACAGGCAACTATTTGTTGTTCGGTTGCCTTTACAAATAATATTAATAAAAACAACAACGTTTGGGTTCGTTCGTTTGATATGATGAACTCCAGCTCAACAAACCATATTGCAATATCTACGTTAACGTTATTTCTGGAACCAACTGGAAATGTGAGATTCATATTTTTAAGATACACAGATCTTATAGTGAGGTTAATCTCATACAGTACTCTGCTCTTCAACACTAATGTGACGCTAGCTGTCTGCATCGTCGAGCATAGCTATTTTAAATTAACAATAACAATGCATAGTTACCTAACTAGCAAACTAACTAATGTACAAGCATGACCTTATTTTATCAACCTCACCGAGAAGCCTTTTGTTCTACAGTATAATCTTTCTTAATGTTATACACTTCTCTATTATGTTTGAACTTGTATGCTACGGATAGCATCGTTAGCACAGATGTAGCTTCGTCTCGCTCGTTAGCTGAAAAGCTAAAAAGACAAGTAAATAAAGTGCTTGCATCTCACTTACCGAATAAACTGCATTCATGGACGGTATGTTTGAACCGCAGAGCCATAAGATAAGTGCGATATTTCAATGAAGAATACTCCACCAGGCATCAAAACAACAAACACGTCCGAGTAGCAGCCTGGAGCTAATGAAGCTAACGGGGCTAGCAAAGAGACCACTAGCAGTTTGGTACTTCCGTTTCATTACAATGACTTCCGTTACAGCAAGAATCCCCTCACACACACATAGGTGAAACACATGCACATTCCCTACTGAGAACCTTTCAGTAAAATGTTTTTCAGGAGTGTGTGTGAGGTTTTCAGTAGTGAATGTGAAAGTATTTCAGTAGTATGTGCGTGAGGTTAATTTATAGTTGCATGTGTGATGTTTAATTTTCAGTTGTGTATGCGAGGTGTTCACTAGTGAATGTGAAAGTATTTCAATAGTGTGTGTGGGGTTAATTTTCAGTTGTGTGTGTGTGAGGTTAATTTTCAGTTGTGTGTGTGTGAGGTTAATTTTCAGTAGTGTGTGTGTGAGGTTAATTTTCAGTAGTGTGTGTGTGAGGTGTTCAGTAGTGAATGTGAGAGTATTTCAGTAGTGTGTGTGCAAGGCCAGATGTTTTCAGTAGTGTGTGTGTGAGGTGTTCAGTAGTGAATGTGAGAGGATTTCAGTAGTGTGTGTGCAAGGCCAGATGTTTTCAGTAGTGTGTGTGTGAGGTGTTCAGTAGTGAATGTGAGAGGATTTCAGTAGTGTGGGTGCAAGGCCAGATGTTTTCAGTAATGTGTGTGTGAGGTGTTCAGTAGTGAATGTGAGAGGATTTCAGTAGTGTGTGTGCAAGGCCAGATGTTGTCAGTAGTGTGTGTGTGAGGTGTTCAGTAGTGAATGTGAGAGTATTTCAGTAGTGTGTGTGCAAGGCCAGATGTTTTCAGTAGTGTGTGTGTGAGGTGAGTTTGAATTGTGGCCTACACGGCCCTTCATAGGGGTCTCGTTCTTTCCTATGAGAGCTGCTCATTGGCGCATTAAGTCAAAATGGCCCAACTTTTGAGAGAGTGAAACGTCAGATTACCCGTCATGCCTGGCTGTCAGAGCAGAAGAACCCGTTTGTGCGCTCACAGAGCATGCGCCTCTTAAGCCCCCCCCCCCCCCCCCAGAGCACCCACTCTCGGCTCACTAGAAAGAATGGAGAGA
This sequence comes from Gymnodraco acuticeps, assembly GCF_902827175.1. Classification (NCBI taxonomy): domain Eukaryota; kingdom Metazoa; phylum Chordata; class Actinopteri; order Perciformes; family Bathydraconidae; genus Gymnodraco; species Gymnodraco acuticeps. The sequence goes on along the minus strand of NW_022992343.1, from coordinate 123,085 downwards.
GAAAATAAATCTAGATTCGGCTTTTAGTGCATTTTACAACTTTAAGGACCGAATGTTTATAATAAGGGCTATAAAATAGTTCATACTGGGTTTACAGACGTCTCTTTCCCCATGTTAGTCTATGGGGAAAAGTATTTCTGGGCCGGTCGACGTCACAGACTGATAAGTTAATTGTAGTACCACCGTTTGGACACAACGAATATTTTCCTCAGAGTCCGGCGCACTTCCTGGGGGGCTTGGTCTTGAGGTGGAAAATGCTCGTTGCCAAAAGTGCAATAAGAGTTTAGCATGTAAGGGCGGTAACACGAGCAATTTGTCTAAACATTTAGCAAAAGTGCTCCACATTCAGACGGAGGAATGCACCGGGTTCGACTGTCTTTCTAGTAGCTCTGTAGCCCCATCCACGAGTAACGTTTCCACGTCAGGTGTTATGTATGCTAGCAGCAACACACGGAGTTAACTACATTATACAAACATGGGTTAATGATGAGAGGTAACTGAGTTATTTATTTTGTTAAAGTTTCAGCTATTCTGTTTGCAGTTATATCATCACATAATTTAATACGATTTGTTAAAACATTGTTGTTTCTTATTTTCAGTTTGCTTCAAGCAGTGGCTGTACGAGAAAGACGTGGAGGACCAAGAAATTCTGGCCAGATTTGCAAAGACCGGAAGATACATAACAGAGAAGATAATGGATATTAACAAGAAACATTTTTTTTTAAATAATTTCTTTGTTGCTGTTTACATTTTTAATTATATTTGTTATTTTTAAATCAAATGCATCTATTTTAGATGATATATTGATTTAGATGTAGGTTTTTTTTTGTAATATTTATTGTATAAACCTGCAGGTCCGCTGCAACTCTGACTACTTTTAAATCCAGGCTGAAGACTTTTCTTTTTGTCGCTGCTTTTAATTTAACTATTCATATCTTAAACTGCACTGTAACTTTTATCCATGTATTTTTTCTTTTAATGTTTCTTTTATTAGCTTTTCTTTTTAATGACTGATTTTAAATGCCATTTTCTTAATGTCTTTCATTTTTTGTAAAGCACTTTGAATTGCCTTGTGTTGAAAAGTGCTATATAAATAAACTTGCCTTGCCTTGCCTTGCCTATTAAGTATAATTTATTAAATACAAATACTGTTATGAACACTATACAATGTCTTTATTTTGATAGTTACCAGAATACATTGTATATTTAATACTAACATAAGCTGGTGATAGATAAATGCTGGTCTGCTGGTATGCCAGCAGACAAATATTTATAAAGAAAGAAACAGAAGGGAGGAAATGATGATAGCTAGACTCAGAATAAATCACACTGCATGTCATGGGGAAAAGTAACAATGACAAGTGTGGGAACTGTGGAGTAAAAGAAGATGTAGAACATATCTTGTTACATTGTGACATCTATAAAGCTGAAAGAGAACAACTCAAGGATAACGTTTTATAGGCAGAGAGGGAATGGAGTGTGGTTGGTATTTTGGGAACAAAAGGAGAGAGAGAAAGAGCTACCAGAAAGGCACTGTTTACCTTTAGTGAAACTGGGGTAGGTACAATTATCAAACATTAGGTCAGGAAAGATCATAGATTGTTGTTTTGTTTTATTTATTTTTATTATTATTTTATTTCGACCGATCTCCTCTGAATTGTGCGGGATGACACACCAAACAGATCCGCGATTTCTCGGGTTGATAGACCGGACAACACATAGGTAGCGAGCATATCGCCTGGAATATCCAGAGGCGGGCGTCCTGCACCTGTGCTTGAACCAACTTCTTGGACATCTTCCACACGAACACGGTGCTCAATCAGTGTCAAAGTATTTACAACTTCGTCATCCGTGTCGATATCTCGAAGAGCGCTTATCCGCCCGAGTACTTCGATAAAGTCTTCAATATGGGCCAAAATAGTGTCTGTTGGTAAACCGTGTTGATCAATTTGATCTGCTAAGGATAGCATAGCATCTTGGAGCCCACCGACGTCTTCCATGTTGTCTGCCCCGCCTTATTTTCATTTAGTAGTTTGCCTTATTTTTATTCAGTAGTCCTCCATTTTCTTCCTCTTCTCGAGTAGTCAGTGTGGTGCTGTTGCTTTGGTCTGGGTCTCTGGATCTGGGAGATAACCACGCCCCGTTCATTTGCATATAAGGAATGGAAATGTGGCATTATGAAATACAAGTCACCTGAAATAAATAAATGTGTCATTATGAAATACAAGTCTCTTGAAATAAATAAATGTGTCATTATGAAATAAAAGTCCCATGAAATAAATAAATGTGTATTTAAATGTACATGTATACATATTTATTGCCTCATTTATTTATTTCAGAATTTATTTCATAGGCATATTTATATATATATGTATTTATTTAATTATTTATTTATTTAATTTTGGCTTAAATGGCATTCCATATCCACCACTCGCAAAAAGTTCAGTATCACTGACATGTTAGCAAAGCGCTACCTGGCTGTATCTGCCACCTCTGTCCCTAATGAGAGGGTGTTCTCCACAGCAGGAGACATTGTTAGTGCCAGCAGATCTGCCCTTTCGGCAAGCAATGTGGACAAGTTAATTTTTCTTAAAAAAAACATGAAAATGACAAGCAAGCAAGTCCTAATGTCAAGCTGGCTGCTTAGTTGAGTACTAGTACTATACAGTTCAAGTACAGATTATTTCAGTTCATCGAAATGCTGCACCTTAATGTTTGTTTTATTATATTTTGTATTTATTTGAGTGAATATTCACAGTTTAATAATAATTAAAAACCCAAAACAAATATTTTATGTTTTGTGAGTACTAGTACAGTAAAGTTAAAATACAGATTATTTCAGTTAATCGAAATGCTGCACCTTAATGTTTATTTTATTATATTTTGTATTTATTTGAGTGAATACATTATTCACAGTTTAATAATAATTAAAAACCCCAAAAAAATAGTTCATGTTTTGTGATCATTGTTTCTGCTGTACCGAGTACGTACCGAACCGAAATGTTTGTGAACCGTTACACCCCTAGTGATAATCCATCTTCATGTTTATGTCAATAACGGAGATTTCATATTAGCTGCTACGAGAGTGTATGAAAGCTTCCGGTTTTGGGCATTCTGGCTACGCATCACTCATTCACTAATGGGTAATGTTTAGATGGATTTTAGGAACTTCCCCTCGATTCTATCAAAATCGACCGAGGGGGAACAGAGATATGGAAAATCCACCCAAATGACCCCAGAAGTGTTTTTTTTTGCTAAACCTCTCTAAAAAGGTAAAATGTCACTTGTTTTGCATCAATCTTGATACGGGGTACTTATTATTGTTGGGGAATAATTTGCCCTGAATGTCCTCCTTCGCCCTCTGACGCAGCTGACCAACCTTGAGCAGCCGTTATCTCCCATAAGGAGGGGCTGCCCTAGCAAGTTGTTGTTACCAGTTTGTGACCGGGCAACTGTCTGTTAGAGATAGTTATTGTTGTGGGACACCTGGAACACATCCTTCTCGGGGTGTAGATGACCCCGAGCCATTAGCGACAACAAATGTAATTCAGTGTCCTCAGCTGTTTAGTCTATCTATTGAATAATTTTGATTATTACACTCTGAACTAGTTAAAACCTCGAGCTACAGGAGGGTTCTTCAGAATTGATTGTCTCAACCGTGTGGTCAAACCGTGGACCGTGACATGTCTTGTGAATTCTCCGGCCGAAGCACAAAATAAACCGTCAGTGTTTGCCATCAAAGCTCCAGCTCTCCTCGTGTCTCTCTTGCCCCTTTCACACCAATGCGGTTCCCGTTCTAGCTCCGTGCTAGAGCTTTTCTGGTTTGGAACCGTTTTTTCTTTTCAGCCCCTGTTTTGTTCACACCGCCCGACTGGTACTGCCGCTGCTGCGTCATGATGTCACCGTTTACTTCGCTGATTTTCTCCTCAACGGCGTTACGACGCTCACTACAACAACAATGGGGGACTGCGTCGGGTCGATGATCGTGTTGCTTTTAATCATATACGAAGCCAGATTAAATTAAATAACGACTTCTCCAACCTTATACTTTTCTCCAGAGTACCGTGGTTCATTATTTATTAATGTGTTTCAGCTGCATTTACCGACCGCTGCAGTGCTGCTCTTCCACCAGAGTTTATTCTTCCGTTAGCTCACACGGCAGCGGCCGCAGTAAAGTATTCACTGTGTGACTGTCACACAAGCAGCTGATCAGTGGCGAGCCGTCAGGGCCCTCTAGGCCCTCTCTTACCTCATTCACACCAACGGTGTTTCAGGGCCGGTTCTGGAGCTTGAAAAGCACCGGGTTATAAAAGGTATAAAAGTCACGGCTCGCCACTGCAGCTGATGCATATCCCCAATTCCCCATAAGTGAATGTGTTTCATTATGAATTGATGCTGTTTGGCATCACAACGCTGTTATGAAAGTTTCTCTGGTATAAAATGGGTGATGTTAGCATAGCAACCGAAGCTAAACTGACTATCTTGACTACTTGTTGTTGCTATCCTATTGTGGCATAAGCCATTTTCTACAGGCACATTTTACCGGAGTATTTTTCATTGTGATTCTACTTGTGATAGTCGGACATGACAACCTGTGCAGCCCATGTATTGATTGATAGATGACCATCCGATAGCTGCTATAATACAAAACAAAACGTCTGCCTGCTCTCCACAATGATCATTAACAGCGAACAGATGGTCAAAGTAAGGTACAAATAAACAGAATCACACAAAGCCTGGTTAGTGTGGCCTGACTTTATAAAGTGTGTTTTTTTTTAACAAGTATGTGTTGCGTTCTAGTCACTTTGCTCAGCGCTACTGCTTGTTACAACTTTTATTTGCCGTACTCGCCTTTAACTGTTAGCTCAGGTTAATCTCGCCCCCTTCCAACGTAATCGTGATGAATGCGGTTCTTGCTTCTAGGCCGACAATTTTTTGGTGCTTGAAACGAACCGGATTCCGGAGCTTAGAGGCGGCTCCACTGCGGTGTGAACAGGAACAAATGGTGCTTTTCAGGCTCTAGCTCCGAACCGCGTTGGTGTGAAAGCCCCATATGAGTCCTGACTCCAATTGCTTCAGAAGTTTCCCCCACACTTTGATGTTATAGTTTGGATTCCTAAAGCTTTTAGTCTACTATCCCATAATTTAAGGGTGGTTTTCACTATAAGTAATGGCAGTAGCGAGCTGTCAGGGCCCTCTAGGCCCTCTCTGAGTCCATCCTCCTGACAGGAGGATGGACTTTGTGTTTAAGTGATTTGATCATCAAAGGTAGGGCAGTGTGAGAAAAAGTTTTTAGAGAGTACTTGTCCATGGACAAGTGAGTTTGGCAATTTATTTGTCCGAATACATTTTTCACTTGTCCAGAATGGACAACAATTGGGGCCACTGGAATCTTCTTCTTCGCCATCGTATTTTACATTTTCTCACGTTTTTTACGACACCGCTAACGTAAGTGATCGGTAAGATTTTACTGCATCACACATAGGGTTGGGTATCGTTTGGATTTTAACGATTCCGGTTATGCTTTTCGATTCCGGTTATTTTCGGTTCTCGATTCCGGTTCTTTGAGAGGGTAAAAATATGTCCCATGACAAACTGGGAGAAAAATATATTTATGAAAACATTAAGTCAAATCTGTATTCCTATTTACAAATCACTTCATACTGTTTAATTTCTTACGGTTATTGAATACAATTATATAAAAAATAATCTCTGCATTGTTTAGTTAGTTCTAAGTGGTGCAGTTTGAGAATGTACAATTGGTCCAGTCTCCTCTGATGTTACACTGCAACCTGCCTGTGAGACACAGTCCAACCACACATCTCCAACACATAGGCCTAATAATAATAATAATAATAATACATTATATTTATAGCCTATAGGCCTAGCGCTTTTCTACAATTCAAAGACGCTTGCATGCTTACACTTGTCCTGCAACACACATGCTACAGCTGCCCAGCTACTCACTGTTTGTAAAAGTAAATAAATAGTATTTTCATTTCAATAATGTACTTTCTATACCCTGCTTCATAAACAATACTGACATCCCTGTGCTCCTCCGAGTCTGGGGGTCCGGAGTGTGAGGACCGCGCGAGGACAAAGACATGGAGGCTGCTTCACTTCATAAAGGAAATGGCGGTCAATATTAACAACACAGGAGCTAAAACGATTAATAACCTTCATTACGTGTTAGAGAAAGAACATAAGAAAGTTGGACAAAGATGAGGCTGTTAAACGGGCAGCGGATCTGCTGTGTGTAGAAAGAGAGAGAGACGCTGAGCTGCACCGTGCATCAGCTGATACGGAGCATAGAGAGAGAGAGAGCTGCAGTCCGCGGGGCTCGGCCTCGCCTCCTGTCCTTACAACTCTTATTAATCCCGGTACTGGACAATTGTTATTTGTTCTTACTCGGAACCGAGTTTTGCTTCCCAACCCTGCCACTGTGCTACACGTCGTTCTTATTATACATCCATGGTCCTGCCCCGCCCCGCCCCGGTCTAACGGCCCCTACACACGGCGGCGTGCGTTGACGCTTCAACGCTTCAGCCCATTCACTTTGAATGGGGTGACGTCACGATTCGCCGAACTGCATTGTGGGAGCAAAGCGTAGCTTCTCTCGCGGTGCTCGCTGCAAAAGTAGAGCAATGTTCTACTTTTGCCGCCTCGACGGAGGCGTCAGCTAATCAAATCCTGTGTATGCAAATCTGACAGTACAAGCGCTAGCCAATCAAACCGCGTGTATGTTGGGAGAGCCAGACCGCAGTTATTTCCCATATGTCAAAAAATGGAGGAGAAAATTATCGTGGCGGTAGGGAATCACCCGGTACTATATGACCAGTCCCTCTTTACATACAGGGATACAAACTGGAGAAGCCAGGCATGGGGGGGAGGTGGCAGAGACAGTGGGTGAAACTGGTAGGTTTTCGCCTGTTTGGGGAGTTTATCCAGTGTACTTCGTTTGAATGGACAGCTAGCAAGCATAGCCAGTATATTTAGCCAGCATGGATGTAGCATGAATGCTTTGCTTTGTATGTCCGGGGCGGGACATTCATGTGATTGGTTGTTGCTCGCGTTGACTCCCCAAGTTCAAGACACGCCCACCGCCAAGCGGCAACGCACGCCGCCGTGTGTAGGCTCCGTAACAGCCTGTCCACACTACAGCTTCAAAAAAAGCTTGGAGCTGGGCGTGTCTGAAGCTCGACCAACAACCAATCACATGAATCTCCCGCCCCTGACACACAAGCAGCGGTTTGATTGGCTAGAGCTTGTACTGGCATATGATTTGATTGGCTGACGCTTCCACCGAAAGCTTCAGAAGCTTCAAAAGTTGAACATTGCTCAACTTTTGCAGCCCGAAACGCCAGGAAAGCTCCGCTCTGCTTCCCACAATGCAGTTCGGCGAAAAGTGACGTCACCCCATTCAAAGTGAATGGGCAGAAGCGTTGGAAGCTTCTTCCAACGCCGCTGTGTGGACGGGCCGTAACAGTACAGAAAGCGGCGAGATGCATTTCCTTAGGAATCGACAAGCAGAACCGAAACTAACATTTCTAAACTAACAATGGTGGACACGGACAATTTGCGAATGACTTCTGCCTTTTGTAAACTGAATTTATCAATAATTTGTCAATAAATGAGGGCAAAAAACGTCACCTGTCCGCCGGACAAGTCAATTGAAAGATCTACTTGTCCGATATCGTAAATAACACGTCCCGGACGGTGGGACGTGTGCTTTTTCGCACACTGAAGGCCTAAGTCATTTGTGTGGGCCGCCGTGCCGACTTAATTCATTTGTAATTGTCACTTGGCTGTGGGTGCCCTGTCATGATAGGTGTTTAGATAAATGGTGTTGTTTTGTGTGGTAGAGGGTCGCTGTCATTGATGCGTTTTGCACCCCGGGCCGTTGTTTTGATATTCCGCTGAAGTATACTCTGTGACGTAATAACTCTTCTTTTTTTTGAGGGAGTTTTGATCCAATTTCACATTTAAATCACTTGAAAGCTAGCATTGTTTTTTTTGCTTCCTCCACATAAATATCAATAGCAGTTGTAGGATTTTCTTTAAACTTAAAACACATTAAAAACGATCCAATCAATGACCCAATCTAAAATCCCCATTTTATTTCAATACATGGGCATAATCCAGTGGATGAGCTCCATGGTGCACACCATGTGGTTATAGGGTTGTGGTTTGACCTTGACTCACAAATGTAGTTGCATGTTTGCTCAATTGTTTGTTCTGTTTTCTCCATTTTAGAACAACTTTGTTTAATGTCATGTCTTTGTTTTTCTAAACGGAAATATGTTGCTGACTGACTCGCTGCACTCTTCGTTACCAGATCGAAGATGCAGTGTGATTTAATGGAGACATTTTTAGTTTTGTCACACTCGGAAAAACAAAATAGCTTTGAGTAACCCCCAATGTCTCTTTCACAAATGTCTTTATAATGTTTTTTATGAACTCAGCAGATGCCTTTACAAGTTTTCACAGGAAATCATGTAAATGTTTTGTAGGAGACCTATTGAACTAAGAGTATCCTTTAAAAGAGCAGCATGGCCACATGTCTGAAGAATTAGAATCACACATCGTTGTTGAATGGCAACCTCATACCTCTGAAACAGGAGGGGTTTTTTCCGCAGTCAGGGTGGCCTAACAGTTAAGTAAAACCTCATAAAAGAAAGGTCAGAGGTTTAATCTTTGCAGCATCTAATGCAGTGGTTCTGAAATGGGGGTACGCGGACCCCTAGGGGTACGTTGGAGTACTGCAGGGGGTACGTGAGATTTATTTTATGTTCATGAAAAAAACACATAAGTAATGCATTTAAACAAACTACTAATAGTAGATTAACTACTTTATTCAAAAGTTTACAGTAATTCTGGATAATAAAATGGGAAACATAGACGGGATGCTCTCTTTTCCTCTCTCTCTCCTGACAGCCGGTCAGTCTCGTGCAGCTCGCTGAACCTGTAATAAGTGACCCGACAGTAACGAATACAAATATTTATAACTAGTATAGCTAGTTCCAGAGTAGATGAGCTAGCTAAGTGTGTTAGTTCTAACTCTTAGTGTATTTTGCTCCGCTCAACGGTCCGTCACAGCAGGGCAGCTGTGGTCCGGAAGAGCTGCTGTGTTCTCCGTCAGCAGCAGCTGATCTGATCTCTGATCTCTCTCTCGCGTCCGGTCTTCACTCGCGTTTGTGTCCAAATCTATCAGATCTAGCTAGTTCTAGCTAATTATATGACTGCCTGCTTATCAAAGGACCTAAACAATAAGCGTTGCTTGGCAACGGCGTGTGGCCGCAAAGTATAGCGCAGCATTATGCATTTGTTTATATGAGGGGTCAAAATCAAATTCTCATAAAATGCTCATATATATTTCTCTCTTCATTCCCCACGCCCCAAAATAAATAACTAAATAAATATACCAATTTTAGGAAAAGTAAGGAAGTTTGAGCAGTGTGAGTTTTATATTGACAGAGTTACACATATTTCAAAATGTGAAATGTAATAACTGCAGTTTGCCTCCCTGTCAGAATGACAAAGGTCCTCAGTGAAGCACAAGCCCATGTTTCTCACTACATTGTAAGTATAACTTATTAAAAAGATTAGTGAAATGCAACTAATGTCGTCTTAGTGTTATTGCATGATGCTGAAATTGGTTTGCCATGAATTTAGTGATGGATTGTAAACATTTGAAATGTAGCATTTAAGTGTTTCTCAGTTACAAGGTTGTTGTTTTAATAAATCAGACACTGATGGTGCAGCGCCGTACTGTACCTCTTTATATAGTATTTTTTTCCCTAACATATCAGGGGAGTACTTGGCTGAATTTTTTTTTCATAGGGGGTACATTATTGAAAAAAGTTTGAGAACCACTGATCTAATGGACCCATCTCTGAAGTTCCTTTGAGCAAGACACTAAATCCTGCTTCTCCTTGTCATTTGATGAGGATAAGAGTAACAGCTGAAAGTGGTTTGCCAGTAGGCTACAGTAGAAACATTATTCATTAATTATGGGATCTTCAAGAATTGTATTTACTGTACACATAAAATGTGCCTGGATTGCACCATCATGGTTTTATGTCAGTTTTTACAACAAAAAGTGATGTCTTTAGGATGTTTGAGCTTTTTATTTGTATTTTATTGGAATCAAATAAGGGTAACAGGGCAACAAACCCTGACATATTAATATTTTGGCAGTTTAGGATCTACTTTCGCCAAAAGAACAAATTCAAGACACTATAACTGTAATATTGGTCATTTCTATGTTTACATACCACATGCTAAATATATTTTATTTGACTCTACATTGTCTCCCCTTTAGCTTAGATTCACAGAGTAGACTCTATTGAGATACAAGGTTTTCATTTGTTTCCCTCCCTACACATTTAACAATAATTAAATCCCTCTTGTGACTTTATAGCTTCCACATTAAGCCTGGTTGTTATTTTTATGTAGATGTTTTGCAGCCACAGCCTTTTTAAGGGTTGGACAGAGTAAACTGTGGCCTGTGATAAAATAATAAAAAGAGATCCATTAAAGGTTGGGTAGGTAAGTTTCAGAAACCGGCTCGAGTGCACTAAAATTTGAAAGTACACAGCCGAAAAGAATCCGCCCCTTCCTTCAGACTTCCTTACAGAGCACCTCCTCCAACCAAGCCCCCAGGAAGTGCGCCGGAGTCTGATGAGAATATTCGTTGTGGCCAAACGGCGGTACTACACTTCCGTTAGGTTGCTGAGCCCGGAAACACTTTTTCCCATTGACTTACATTGGGAAAGAGTGGTCTGTAACTCGTTGGATAATTTTTTTTTAACTAAATAAACAACCCAGTATGAACACTTGTATAGCCCTTATTAAAAACATTCATTCCTCAAGTTGTAAAAATGTGCTAATAACGTTATTCTGAGAGTTATTTCCCTCTGCATTATAAACGCGCATCTAACCTACGGCACCGCGCCGCCCGGCACGTTCATGTTACGTGTTCAGCAATACATGCGTTTATCTTTACCTGATCTTTACCCATGGATGCACAATAACAACGGACCATATCGCCTTACTGCCATCCCACGGAGCTGTAATAATTGATATATTGCACATGTTTGCTGTAATTCATCATTTGTAAAATATTATACTACATGGGCTGTAAATCTTGTACCGTAAATGTTGTATTAAATAAAGTTAATATTACCGACGTTAGATTAACGTCCCTGTAGCTTATTATTGCACTAAGAAGCTTATTGCACTGTATATATATACAGTGCAATAATTCTTTCATGCTAAATGAAGCTCTGTTGCTTGGATATCACTAGATCCTGTTACAGCGTAATATAAGTACATAACGATTGATGTGCACATTAGCATAATTACTAGCTAGCCGCTAGCTGCTAACTGCCGCCTCGTTAATATCAAATCCATCATAATAACAATCCATTACCATGCTGTCATGAACGCACAGTGCTGTTACGTGTACGCAAATTGACGTGCTTGATGTGAACGAGCATTTTGGTTAAAGTTGCGCATGCTCTATGAGTGCACATACGGGTACTTCTCAGGCATGCCGGGTAATCTGTGACGTTTCACTCTCTCAAAAGTTGGGCCATTTTATCATCATGCGCTAATGAGCAACTCTCATAGGAATGAATGAGGCCCCGCCTCCCACGCTGTATCCAGTTCTTATTATACATCCATGCCTCCAACACACATGAACGCGCAATGCACGCCCAATTACGGCACGCCCAATGAGGGCACGAGATACATTTGTGCGTGCACGAGATGGAAGGCTGACAGACAGGGCGGCAATCCAATCCGTTTAGCCGGGCCAGCTAAACGGATTGGTCGTGCTTTTTACAGTATTACGGCTTCCACAGATGACATTTTTTAATGGATTTTTTGTCAAAGCACTTAAGATATTAATTGCTATCCAGATGTTAAGAGCATTCCATGGAATATAACAACAAGTGTATCTCGAGCCGGTTTCTGAAACTTACCTACCCCACCTTTAAGTAAGGAGATCTTTTATGGGTATTTGGAGTTGGCTGCCTCTGTCTGCTTGGTTTCAGGACTTCAATCTTACTTTAATAGTCTGTTGTTCCGAACATATTAACAAATATTTCCTTTTTTCTAATGTTATCAAGGTGATCCATTTGATTTGGCAACTGTGTAGGCAGGTAGTGTACTGGTTTTCTGGTATTCAGACCTTTTTGTTCAAATCAGCTCGTCTTGAAATTGCAACGATTAGTATTTAAACCTTCTATGATAAACCCCCCCCCCTCCTCCCCCAAAAAAGGAAAATATGGAGCCAAGACAACATGTCAAACAATACAAAGTACACAACACATCAAACAAACATAATAAATTACAATGATACATGTGTATGTGTGTGAGAAAAAGTAAATAGCAAGGAAAAATAGCAAAGACAAAGAGCAATACAAAACATTAGAATACAAATTAAAACTCTTATTTAAGCATCTTGTAGAGTAGATGTTCTCTGGCTTTAAATATGCCATCATACTTTCCTTCAATTGGGAATGCAATGGTGGCTTGTTTATATCCACCAGGATTGTGTGGATGAGTTTGCGCTGTTAGCTTTAGCCTTTGGATTTTTGAACTGCGTACATTAGCTTAGCCAACCCAGTCTCACGGCATTTCGTGTTATAGTCACAACATTTAATCTATTGATTCATGTTCAACAACACGATTTTCCCCTTTTTCTTCGTGTCACACAGAACAATTTTAAAATCAATGTATTTCTATTGGTAGTATGTTTCGTGCCTGCACCACGTCTTTTTGTCCGGTCGGGTCTTGGAAGACCGGAAGCTGTGTGGTTCATAAAAACATTTTCTTACTCAATATCAAGCCACGATTATTGTTTTTATTTTAAATTGTATAATGTCTGACTTTTTTTTGCCGTCCGTGAGGAAAATAAATGGGGCACAGAATACTGAAGTATGTATTTTCAAATCTTTTTTTCCTTCTAATTTGTTATTCTTTTCTAAATAACACACTGTTATTTACTCAACAATAACACACAGTTATCCTTGTTTTTATTTATTTGTTTAATTATGTAATGTCGGTTTTTTTTGCCGTCCATCAGGAACTGAATTTCAAAATAAAGTCATTAATAATATTATGTGTGAAATTATTTTGTCTATTAACTAGAGCGCCGGGTCATGTTATGAGGTTTTTTCATAATTTTGGGGTTTCAAATATAAAAACAGTAATAAGTAATAAGCCAATAAGTGATAAGCCTTATCAGCCATAACTATCAACATAATTGCGTTGCCAGGCAACAGCTTGAGTTCATGTTCATTTATAAACTCTTCAACTAGAACCCTAGTTATATTTAAAAGCATTTTAGAAGGCCTCACAAAATACTTTAATGTAAATTCAAATACAAATATAAAGAAATGTGTGTATAACTAAATACATCCGTCAAACACAATACCGTAAACAGACGTATGCCTATATGGGACATTTCGAGCGTCATTGCGATCACACACCCACTGAACTGATTACCCAAGATCGTCAGCTATGGTTGAAGCTCGGTGATTGGATGTTTTAGCTGCAATGCACGTTAGGATATGGTGTTTATGCGATATAAAGAATCCGAAAACATAAACAAATATATAAATAATACTGTAATCCGAGTCTGCTAGCTTTTCTCTTTGAAAGTCATCACATAACGGCATTGTAATACACGGTTCGGCTGCATTACATATTACACATCTGCCGTAGTTCTTTATTTATAGAGCCCTGATTAGAAGACTTCTCGACAAATTGGAAGAACTGCCACCGAAACTGAATACGTGACGTGGATCATAAATATATTAGCAATTAAACAACATCTTCAATTTCTTTTCACACAATACGTCTCCTTGCAGTATCAATACTAATTCGGCTGATTTTTATATTTGATCCAATTGGTAGATAGGCTATATTTACACCATAACGGTGCACAGCTGATAGAAAGGGACTTGTCATTTTTAAAGATATTACTGATTTTCTTTGAATATAATAATGTAAATACTGAGTTGAGAGAATAGTCAGGGGTTTTGGGTGATGGGAGACACATCTATGGAATCAGAATTTCAATAGCTTACCGTTAAATGACGGATATACTTTTCTGTCTGTGATGTTTTACAAATCAGATATTAATGTGTAGAAGTAAAACATGTGAAATAATATAGAAATATCCTGTAAAAGTATGTGAAAACATGAATAAAACTACACATCTTCAGATGTTATACATACATAAGTGTCCTACACTAATGATACAAAGTTATTATGGCATTGTATGCTGTGTGTACCTTATTTCTAACATCTTCAGAAGCTACCTTTCCAACTCTTCAACAGTTGCCTGTCTTTAACTGTTGCAGGTGTAGGTTCATGATCCAATGCATAAGCTTCAAATCGAGAGAGATGGGGCCTTACACGGACACCGGAAACTGTTTTTTTCTTTACCGTTCGGTTTTAATTTCACATTAAAGTTAATAGTAATATTATGTTTGATATTATTATGTTCTATTAACTAGACCACTGGGTCATGTTAAGGCCATCTTTTCTGTCGGTTTGGTGTTACAAATATCAACAAAAATATATGTGTGGATAACAAAATACATCTGTCATAAACTAAACTGGAAACTTATACTGGAAAGTATAATGTATTGTGTTAACACTTTAAACTTGACAGTTTTTTAACCTGCATCGCCTAGTGGTTAAAGCACGTTATTGATTTTTTTTTTTTAATATGTTGTATTTGATGAAAAAAAATATCAAGAGTATTAATATGGGGGAAAGTAGAAGGTCAATGATAGAAATATAGAATGTAAAAAATCAAGAAGATACTGTAAGTAATCTCAGTTTAGTGCCGGATGTACAAAGGTCACCTATCATGCTATTTTTAGGCAATAGCATAGGTCTCAGATATATAAAAAAATATAAAAAAAGTAACATGTCTATGAAGTGTTTTGGTCACCAAACCAAACAGATCACCCATTCTAGCCATGCCTCATATCCCTCTATTTCTCCACCTGTTACAAGTGCTGATTCTGAGTATAAACAGGTCTCTCTTGAGAATGAGACCCTGTGTCTCAATGAGATTTTCACCTGTATAAATAAAGGCTATTTAACAACAATTAAATTCAATGATTCTCTCTTCTAAACCATCAACGTGTATGTTAGACCCAATTATATCTTATCTTAGATATTTTATTTAAGTGTATTTGAAGTGTACTAAGTATTATGTTCGTAACCTGAATTTAAATCAGGCTTTGTAATTATTTGAGTGACCGAGATCATGTTAGTGTATTTCAAGTGTACTATGTATTAATTTATTGAGCTGTACTTAAATCAGGTTTTAAAATTGTTTGACTGATAGAGATCATGCAATATTATTATTTGTTTATTGATTGTTATGAACCTGTCTGAGGAC
Source organism: Gymnodraco acuticeps (assembly GCF_902827175.1). Lineage (NCBI taxonomy): Eukaryota > Metazoa > Chordata > Actinopteri > Perciformes > Bathydraconidae > Gymnodraco > Gymnodraco acuticeps. The sequence continues at coordinate 107,658 of NW_022992343.1, read as the reverse complement.
CACAGACGGAAATTAGCTATTAGCTATAATCTGGCATATTGCATCTCTACTCTTTGCTGAGATTAATGTTTTTGTATGCATGGTCCTTCTATAAATAAATAAATAAAATTCCAACTAAGCTGTTGAAGGAAGTTTTTCCATTAATTAGCACTTCTTTATTAAATATTATGAATATGTCTTTATTATCAGGCTATGTTCCACAATCATTCAAAGTATCAGTGATAAAAAAGGTTTTAGCCAACTATATACCTATTTCTAATCTTCCGTTCCTCTCAAAAATTCTTGAGAAAGCAGTCGCAAAACAGTTGTGTGATTACTTAAAAAACAATGATTTATTTGAAGATTTTCAGTCTGGCTTTAGAACACATCATAGCTCAGAGACAGCTCTGGTTAAAGTCACAAATGACATTCTAATAGCCTCTGACAAGGGACTTGTCTCTATTCTTGTTTTGCTCGATCTCAGTGCTGCATTTGATACTATCGACCATGATATCTTATTGTAAATACTAGAGCACTTAGTTGGCATACAGGGAACTGCTTTAGGCTGATTTAGGTCCTATCTATCTGAACGCTCTCAGTTTGTACGTGTCAACGATGAATCTTCCACGCAAACCAAAGTTAGCCATGGAGTGCCACACGGCTCAGTGCTCGGACCTATTTTGTTCACATTATATATGCTTCCGTTAGGCAATATTATAAGGAATCATTCTGTACATTTTCATTGTTATGCGGATGATACTCAACTATATTTATTTATATTTTTTTTAAGCCTGATGAAATTAATCATCTAAATAAAATTCAAGACTGCCTCAAGGACGTGGATGACCTTAAACTTTTTGATGTTAAACACGACCAAAACTGAAGTTATTGTACTTGGCCCGAAGAATCTACGAGACAAATTATCTAAAGATATACTAACTATGGATGGCATTCATTTGGCCTCCAGTGAGACTGTAAGGAATCTTGGTGTTATATTTGATCAGGATTTATCCTTTAATGCCCACATAAAATCAATTTCAAGGACCGCCTACTTTCATCTACGCAACATTGCAAAAATCAGGCATATCTTGCCCCAAAATGATGCAGAGAAACTAGTCCATGCATTTGTTACTTCAAGGCTGGATTATTGTAACTCCTTATTATCAGGGTGTACCAAGAAGTCAGTCAAGTCGCTTCAGCTGATTCAAAATGCTGCAGCTCGTGTACTAACCAGAGTTAGGAAAAGGGACCACATTACTCCTGTTCTGGCTGCCTTACACTGGCTCCCTATAGAACACAGGATATAATTTAAAATTCTTCTTCTCGCCTACAAAGCCCTTAATGGACAGGCGCCATCTTACCTTAAAGAACTCTACTGTCCTACTAGGGCATTGCGTTCCAAGAATGCAGGGTTGTTGGTTGTTCCGAGAGTCTCTAAAAGTACAATGGGAGCCAGAGCCTTTTCTTATCAAGCTCCACATTTGTGGAATCAGCTTCCAGTTTGTGTTCGGGCGGCAGACACCCTATCCGTTTTTTAAGAGTGCGCTTAAGACCTTCCTTTTTGATAAAGCTTATAGTTAGGGCTGATTAGATTCAGCCCCTAGTTTTGCTGATATAGGCTTAGTTTGTCGGGGGACATCTTACTTCTTCCTTCTCTCTGTCTATACCTGTGTACTCTGCCCTACAAAGGCAAAAGACCTTAACTTCGATTTTGGTCGAAAATGAGTTATTGGCATTTTTGGAACATTAAAGAACTGCTTTATCATGTGGACAAATATCTTGAGTCAATTTTGTTGTTTTTTGGGAGAAAACAGTGTGTGCTCTTTGCCGTAACTTCCAAAAAGCATAGAGAAGCCAAGGCAGAATCCCGTAACATCAAATACGGTTCTTTGTCTTTGTTTCGCTGCACTCCATAACGCTCAAATTGAGTTACGGTACTCTGCCTTTGTTTTAATGCGCTTCAAATTGAAGTTACTGTTTACCGCGCTGGAGTTACGGTGTTATGCCTTCTGTCATCAAAGCATTTGACACACACAGTATTTTGAATACAATGTAAAGCAAATATTGTTGAAGTGGTTGTTTTAAATTATCTTTTAAGAATGGCTCATTGCTCTCGAGGTAAAATGTTGGTGGAGATGGCTTTGAAACGCAGACACCAAGATCAAGGTAAGAAAAATATTAGAATACAAGAAAGATAGATTGATCGATAGATAGATAAATAGACAGATAGATAGCTAGATAGAGGGCCTAGCATTACTAACGCCGTTAGCTAGCTAAGGCGTAACAGTATCCCTCTGCTGACAGCCCGCCAGTATCATGCAGCTCGCGGATCCAGTAATGAGTGACCCGAGAGTAAAACTAAACATATCTATAACTAGTTTAGGTAGCCTAGTTTGAGAGGTAATTAAAATAGCTAGGCTACGTGTGATATTCTAACCTGAAGTGTGTGTTTTGTCCGCTCACCGCTGCAGGTGATCATGAAGAGCTGCGTGTCGACTCGTCAGCAGCAGCTGATCTCTCTCTCACATCAGATTAGACTTCACTCGCGTTTATGTCCATATCGATCAGATCTAGCTAATTATATGAATACCTGCTTATTAAAAGACACCTACACAATAAGCTTCGCTATGCAACCGGGTGAGCTGGCCACAGAGTATAGCGCAGCATTATGCATTTGTTTACATCCCCACCCGAACCCCGAGGCATTACCAACAGATCACCGCACAATCAACCCATACAGGACATCTCTTTCTCCACATTAAGTGTTAGACATTAGAATTGACTATTCTTGTCTGTCACACACTGTTCTTGTCTGTCACATACTCTTTTGTCTGGCACATACTATTCTTGTCTGTCACATAGGCTAAGTGGCGCAACTGATGCGGTATTGCGCTAAAGGGAAATTATTTTGACCGGACATTTTGACCGGAGAGATTTAGATTCGCCGGTATTCAGCATATTTTACCGGTCATAGTCCGGTAATTACCAGCTAACGGGAACTCTGATATAAATTGAAAGTCACAAAACAGTAAGATTAAGAATGGGGTGCAGGTTAATTAATGTGAATTTCTATCAATTAGCCCACACTGCATTATTCCATATACTATACAGTGATTCCCACAGCATGTTAATACTTTGGGGGGCCCCCAAAGTATAATGGCTCCCCCCAAAGTATAATTTGTGTGTTTTTTGTTTTTTTTTACTCAGTGAGCACTCATTTGCATTTGCATTGGTGGCAATGAGTGCTCAGTGAGTAAAAAAAACTTTAAAAACCATAAATTATACTTTGGGGGGAGCCACCCATAAATTATACTTTGGGGGGAGCCATTATACTGGTAAACAGCCTCTATGGGCGCGAGTCCAGACCCACTTTTGGAATCAAATGATGACGTCAGTGGGATTATCTCCTTTATCAACTCCTAAGCATCCCCGGGACAACATCACTAGCCCTGCCCCTAAAAAGGTGTGAACTTGAGCCAATCAAGGACTACTACTACTAGGTCGTCCTTAGACGAGTTTGCCAACGGGTTCGCCAATCCTCACGGTCCTCCATACACCCGGCCAGCTCTGTGGAGCTTTCCACCCCCACATCCTTCCTCAGCACCTCCACGTATGTTGGCGTGGGGCGCCCTCTTGGTCGGTGCCCGTGTGTTGGCTCCCACTTGGTAAGATGTGTGTGTGAAAGAAGACCACAACAAACAGCAGTGACTGCTCTCAGCTGTTTAACACTTAAAGACCTAGACACCATCACCAGTTGTAGGTTGTCTGAAGTGCAGTGTTACTATGAAAATTCACTAGAATGCAGGAATTGAGAAAAAAAATCTCAACATTTATCACGGAAAAGAAATGTCAGCTAAAGATACCCACCACCTTGAGGCCACAAGACGAGGGCATAGAGGAGGCAAAGAAGAGGGATATCCTCAAGAAGCTTGGTCCCCTCATGCCACCCAACAGGAGGCTATTCTGGAGCTCCCTGCATGTGAGCAACACTGATGAAGAATAATGAGAGGAAGAACAAGAAGGATAACCATCACTAATATATGAATAAGATTAATTGTTACCAATAAGGCATTTGCATCACATTCGATTTAATCTAGTATCTAATTTATGGGAGAGAACTTTATGGAAAGAACATTAATTCTAATTTTGTATACCATCAGCATTTGCATTAAATACTATACATTTTACTTTCTATGCAAGTGAATTTATTTGTAGGATGTGACTTTTATACACTATTAGAAAACATACACACTACATCATCAACAAGTTGTATTCCCTCTACGTTTTATCCGAAAACGTTAACTGATATTTAACCTAGGGCATTGTTACCTATTATTGCCATTGCAAAATCAGATGTAACTTGCAATTTAAGGAATAAGAAGAGGAGTGTTAGTGTTGTTTCAATTCATTACAACAATGGGTTTATAAAATAGGTCATAATGATGTGAGTTGGTAATGCAACTTTGTCACCTTCAAATACATGTTAATTCCATCTCATTTGCATTATATTTTATTTAGGTTTATATTATATTGAGCCTAATTTGCACCATGATCACTAGATTGTATGTAGATGTTATCATTAGTAACATAAACTGATTTTATATTGTGATCAGCAACCAAGTGAGCGATTAAATGGAAGTTAATGCCTTTTGCCTTGGTATTACCCCTTGTTATTTTGCAGACAATGCAAAGGCAGAGTACATTAACTTCCGAAAAAAGGTCAAAGGTCAAGTTTGAGCTCACGATTTTTATGTAGATATTTAACTTCATTAAAAAAACAAAGAATTGCCACATTTTCAATATTCTGCCTACAATTCATTTGGCTGGACAACAAAACAACTTTAAAGTGATTTTTCTCAGTTCTACACTCTGACGAGTTAAGGTCTTTTGCCTTTGTAGGGCAGTCTCATGTTCCGATTAACCCAGCTTCCCCAAATGTCTTTCTTTTTGGTGTCTATATACGCCGGGATCCGGAGTTATGGGTGATCCTGTTGCTGTCTTGTGTCCTGGATCGCGAGCCCTGGATCTTGAGTCGTGGCTGTGGTCCTGGATCATAAGTCCTGGATGGATATCCTCGTGGATTCATCTTCCTATTATACACACATGCATTTCCAAACATTTGAACTACCTATGTTGCAAATGTATTATCTTTTCAATTTACAGACGGCATCTATTGCACGTCTGTCCGTCCTGGGAGAGGGATCCCTCCTCTGTTGCTCTCCCTGAGGTTTCTCCCATTTTTCCCTTTAAACTGTGGGTTTTCTCCGGAAGTTTTTCCTTGTACGATGTGATGGTCTAAGGACAGAGGGTGTCGTATTGTCATACTGATATTCTGTACAAACTGTGATAGTCCACTGAGACAAATGTAACATTTGTGATATTGGGCTATATAAATAAACATTGATTGATTGATAAAAAAAATTAAGCTTTTTTTTGCGGGACCTGGCAGATACTGTCTAAAATGCTACGGTGATGAAACGCAAGGATTATTAGCAGGGGTGCACACAACCTTTTTGCCCTGGTTCTCAAAGGAGCACCTGGAGATGTTGCTTGGTGCGCATCCTTAAAATGAAATAAACCGGACCTTTTGAGGGGTACTTGACTTTATAAACGGGGGGGGGAGTTGCGCTAGTGAGCACGCTCATGGACTGTTCACCGGAGCCTCGCAGCAGGGTTACTGTGCGGAGTGCATAAAGCAGACCCTTCACACGATATCGAGGGGGTAGAGCGAGGGATCGACAGATGCCGTCGTGCTCGCGGACGGATTAAAAAAATCAAACCTAAACGGCTTACGAATTATACTTTGGCGGCCGTTAATATACCTGGGTGGCCCGCCCAGGTAAAGTCTATGTGTGGGAAACCCTGCTATCTTACCAGTTCATATGCAACTCGCAAATATCTCTCTCTCTCTCTCAATGTTGGTGCGCAAATGCGCCTTTTTTCAAATGATCCGGTGCTCCTTTTTTCGCGGCGGGTGCGCATGCGCACCTGCGCACCAGTTATGTGCAGCCCTGATTATTAGATCAAGGATTGTTTCTGAAATAGTATGGAGTAGGGCTGCACGATTCTGGCAAACATCATAATCTCGATTATTTGGGTCAATCATTGATATCACGATTAGCCATTTACTTTGAAAACATCAATTTATTGGAGAAAAAAAATGTGAACAGTATGTTTTTAACAGTTGATTACCCTGAACTGTAAGTATGATTCAACTGAAAAACCAATACAAAAAAAATGTAATTAGAAAAAAAAAAAAGTAATAATAATATTAAAAAAATAATCGTTTTATTTTGATTACGTTGTTTTCGTAATCGTTGCAAGCCATAATCGTAATTGCGATTACAATACGATTAATTGAGCAGCCCTAGTATGGAGCTCAAAGGCGTTCTCTCTTGCCGGTTATACCACAAGGTAAGTTCCTTTTTATTTCCTGCTTTTTCACACACATTCAATTCAATTCAATTCAAAACCTTTATTTATCCAGGTAAAATCCCATTGAGAATCAATGATCTCTTTTTCAAGGGAGACCTGCAGCAGTAGGTTCCACAAGAAGACATAAACAACAGAACAACAAAAGGACATCATTCATACAGCAAAATGTACAGGGATTACAATTTACATATTTAACCACAAGTACAGGTACCAACAGCATCTGATTGTGTAGCATCCAACCGAGCTTTAAAAACATGTAGTGGTACTAGCTTGGTAATTTTCCATTCTTTTTGCAGACTGTTCCATGTTAGTGGAGCTGCACATCTAAAAGCTTTCTTCCCTAAGACAGTCCTAGCACTTGGCACATTTAATAAAACCACAGCATGCGATCTCAGGCAATAAGTACTTTCAATTCGCAGAGAGATCAGGGAGCAGATATAAGATGGTAGTTTATCCAACATGGCTTTGTAAATGAAAAAGTACCAGTGACTGAGCCTCCAGTAAGTGATGGCATAACCGCCTTGGTATACAGGGTACAGTGATGCGTAAGTGCTTTACAATTTGTCAAAAATCTCAGTGCACTGTGATACGCAGCATCTAACTTGCTCAGGTAATTGGCAGGTGCATTCATATATAACAAATCACCATAATCCAGCACAGGTAAAAAGGTCACAGTGACTAGCCTTTTCCTGGCCTCAAGCGAGAAACAGGACTTATTTCTGTAAAAGAAACCTAGCCTAACCCTCAGCTTTTTAAGCAGGTTATTGACATGAAGTTTAAAAGTGAGACAGTCATCAAGCCAGATACCCAAGTATTTGTAACAGGTAACCACTTCAAGTTGTATTTCTTGCGTAGTTACAATATCCAAAGCAGTCTCTGGTGTATTTTTAGCTTTAGCTTTAGAAAAGAGCATTACCTTGGTTTTATCCACATTTAAAAGAAGCTTAAGCTCAGAGAGCTGAGCCTGAATAATGTTAAAAACAGCCTGTAATTTAACAACAGCCTCGTTAATCGAGGGACCTGCACAGCAGGGTTTCCGTTAGCCGGTAATTACCGGTTTTTAGCTGGTAACATTTATTCAAAACCGGTAAATTCAAAACCTGCCGGTCAAAATGTCTGGTAATAATTAGGGAGGCTCCGATAGATCGGCCGCCGGTCATTATCGGCCAATATTCACTCTTAATAGTTTGATCGGTGCTCTATATAAAGGACGATCAGGAGAGCTGGATCTGATCGATATGGACATAAACGCGAGTGAAGTATAACCGGACACGAGAGAGAGATCAGATCAGCTGCTGAGTCTGACAGAGACACGCAGCTCTGCATAATCACCTGAAGCCCCGCCTCTGTTTAGCGAGCTGCAGGAGCTGCATGAGAAACTGACGGGCTGTCAGGAGAGAGGGAGGGAGAGGGAAAAGAGAGCATCCGTTTCTCCCGTGTTATTATTCAAAGTTGATGTAAACTTTTGAATAATGTACTTCATCTACTACAAGTAGTTTGTTTGAATGTAATAATTATGTTGTTTGTTGTTTGTGGAATCATTTATTGGAAAATGAATCTGAATTTTTCGATCTGTAACGATTATAAACTGAAGCAATATAAAAACGAGCCCCATTAACTGAGTTTTAAACATCAGCATATCTGCTCATAGTCCGGTAATTACCTGCTAACGGAAACTCTGCTACACAACTCTTATTATTATTATTGAAATATGACCGGTAAGTTTCAAATTCGTCCGATAAAATTAATTCTGCCCGGACATTTGACCGGCGAGAAAAAATCCTAGCGGAAACCCTGCCGCACAGTACATAACGGTATCGTCCGCATACAAATGTAAGGTTGCTCCTTCGACATTTTCACCTAAACTATTAATATAGATAGAGAATAATAGCGGACCTAAAACTGAACCTTGTGGTACACCATTAGTGATGTTTAACCACTCAGAAGACAGCCCATCAAACTGAACACATTGGGATCTTTCAGAGAGGTAGTTTACAAACCACCCTACTGCATGGCTGGACATGCCTATACTGACCAGCCTTTGCTTCAAAATGCAATGATCGACAGTATCAAAAGCTTTGGATAGGTCAACAAATAGAGCTGCACAACTCTGCTTATTATCTAAAATACTCGTAATATCATTTACCACTTTCATTGTGGCAGTGATCGTGCTATGTTGCTTTCTGAAGCCTGACTGATGTTTAGACAGGATGTCATTGTTACATAAAAACTCCTTTACCTGTTCACTCACTAAGCGTTCAAGAACCTTGGCCAGAACTGACAACTTAGAGATGGGTCTATAATTGTTTAATAAGGTGGCCTCCCCTCCTTTTAGTAGTGGCAGGACATAAGCTGACTTCAATACTTTTGGGATTTTGTTCGTGCTGAGGGAGAGGTTAAAAAGAGTAGTAAGAGACATGCTTTCTCCAGTAGCCTACAGGTTAGCTCTCTGAGCGTTAGCGATGCTAATGTAAACACCGACCATATTAAGTCCAAAACAGTAGGGCATGGGTCGGCAACAGGCGGCCCGCGGGCCATTGTTGGCCCGCCAGCAATAATATTTGGCCCGTAATTTTGAGAATCAAAAATAAAATATTATTTTGATTTTTTTTTTTTTTTACAACATAGTACCGACAGTTGCACATGAGGGTTTCCGTTAGCCGCCCATCGATCGGCCGCCGGTCATTATCGGCCGATATTCACTCTTAATAGTTTGATCGGTGCTCTCTATAAAGGCCGATCAGGAGAGCTGGATCTGATCGATATGGACATAAACGCGAGTGAAGTGTAACCGGACCCGAGAGAGAGATCAGATCAGCTGCTGAGTCTAATGGAGACACGCAGCTCTGCATAATCACCTGAAGCCCCGCCCACTGTTTAGCGAGCTGCATGAGAAACTGACGGGCTGTCAGGAGAGAGAGGGAGGGAGAGGGAGAGAGGAAAAGAGAGCATCCGTTTCTCCCGTGTGATTATTCAAAGTTAATGTAAACTTTTGAATAATGTACTTCATCTACTACAAGTAGTTTGTTTGAATGTAATAATTATGTTGTTTGTTGTTTGTGGAATCATTTATTGAAAAATGAATCTGAACTTTTTGATCTGTAACGATTATAAACTGAAGCAATATAAAAATGAGCCCCATTAACTGAGTTTTAAACATCAGCATATCCGGTCATAGTCCGGTGATTACCTGCTAACGGAAACTCTGCTACACAACTCTTATTATTATTATTGAAACATGACCGGTAAGTTTCAAATTACGGTAAAATAAATTATGTCCCGACATATCCGCTTACATTCATAATGTCAGCGGAGGGAGGGGAGGCGGCGCTGTGGAAGAGCAGAGTGGCGAGGAGAGCTGTCATCTTCCCTTTACAAGCTGCAAACATATATTTATCGTGTGAATTTGGAAATAAAAATGTCATATTCTGAAAGCCAAGACTTTGTTTATTTAAAATCAAACAAAACACCCGAACCCCGAAAAACTATTTTTTTACGCAAATCCACGTTTATTTTTAAATGAGCCGTTGCGACTTCCGACTGATTTCGATAGAGCGGGTCACATATGGCAAATGTGTGGTTGTGGGGAACCAGGTCAATTAAAGTACTTATTTAACTATTAAATACATTGAGTTTGAGTAAAATACTTGGTTACTGATTAATTGGTTATAATATATTAAATTGCAAAGCAAAACATGCTGTAATTGATTTATTTTGTCCTTTGGTATTTTTTAAAGGTTTTCAACCTGAAAGAATCCTAATGTGTCCTTGAAAAGTTGAAATAAAGAAAAGGAACAAGGATTCCAGTTGCCCCTCAAGCCTCTCAAATGTGGGCAAACACTCAAATAAATGCCAAAAACCCAGAGAACTTGACAATACTTATCAGAATAAAATGTTAAATAACACTGCTAGTTAATAACTCTACTTTACTCAGTGGAGGCTCGTCCATTGAGGAAAGGGAGGACCATCCTCCCTAACATTTCAGAGAAAAATAAACTTTGAAGAGAACAATAAATACACCTCAATTTAAAAGATAAGTCTGTTAAAATACAGATAATAGCCCTGGCTTTGGGACTGAAATGGGGCTAGAGAGGACGAGCCTCCCTTTGGGCAGGTCTAGCCAGAGGCTCTGGATTGGGTTCCTATATCATCAGTGAACCAATCAGCGGATCTGACTGCGCATCATAGTGTTGATGGGGAGGGTTATCAGCGATATCAGAGTTTTTTCTGAGCCGGGGAACAGGTGCGCTGCGCCCTCTTACCAAAATCAATTCCTTGAATTAGGCTTTGATTATGTTCTGGCCCGCCATCTTGCGGCCCAGCAAAACATTGGCCTACGGCCAAACTTACTTGCCTACCCCTGCAGTAGGGCATTGTTTCTGATAGCAACGTTTCTGATAGTGCTGTGGGTCCGCCGCCGATATTACTTCATATCGGCCGCAAATCTGGATCAGCTCCGTTGTACCCCCGTTTTTAGAGATTTGGGTACGGAGGAAAAGAGAGAGGGTTTTATTTTCTGACTTTATGCGTAAAAGACATCAAAAAGTGCATTTTGTATGATAGGTCCCCTTTATCAAATCAAATCAAGTTTTATTTATAGCACATTTATAAACGATTTTTGGTCGAGCCAAAGTGCTGTACATATAATAAAAATAGCCTACAGTAGAGACACTTTACAGCAAATACAACAGCACAGATTGTTCAGAATATCAGTATGAGAAAAACGACACCCTTTATCCTTAGACCCTCACATCATACAAGGAAAAACTTCCAGAGAAAACCCAACCTGTTAAACCCCAAGGTCCCCGTCGGCAGGGACCCTGTTTTTTTTTTTCACGATACTGTGTCTCAGGGGATCTTAATATTTAAGAACCTATTAATGTGTTATACCAGATTAACGGAAATAATCTCAGCTAACTGACGATACAAACCATTTTTACCAAAACAAAACACAAGTCTCATAAGAAGCATCTAAATGACCCCTTAGCGGGAAAAAAGCAAATACAGACATCACAACACGTACCTTTACAGAGATTCTAGGGAGATCGTCTCACCGTAGCTGTCAATCTGATCAAAATACGTGTTCAATGGCATTAAAACCAGAGAAAACGCGGCTGAATCGGTTAATCCATAGGTTTTTAACGTCTCTGTATAAAAAAATGATTTAATTTATAATCCATAATTCAATTTGTATGTAAAAATCGGAGAGCAAATGTTAGCTGCTAATGGTAGCCACCAGAGTGGCTGCTGCTTCCGGTCTAGGCTATGCGGCAGTCTCACACACACACATTACCAAATAAGGACTATGTGGGAGTTCCCCTCGATTCCATTGGCTCTGACGGTCAGAAAGAGATGTCACATGTCAAAATCCAGCAAGGGGGGCCAGAGATATGGAAAATCCACCCAAATGGCCCCAGAAGAGGTTTTTTTTTGCTAAATCTGTCTAAAAAGGTCAAATATCACTTGTTTTGCATCAATCTTGATACAGGGTACTTATTATATGTTGTACTTTGGATTCCTAAAACTTTTAGTCTACTAACCCATCATCCAAGGTTAGTTTTCACTATAAGTACAACATATTTTTTGGACGGACACTATAATTTACAGTTTTTTACCATGTTCAATCTGAATTTTTTTTAAAATAAAAAACATATTGAATCCAACTCACAGGTTTATCATTACTTTGAGAAAAAAGATTATTAATTTAACCCTTTTAGAAGGGAAGATATGGTCATTTGTTCTGGGAATGTCATTTTCGAGCCTGAAACCTGAAAAACAGGCTCGGGTGGGAAAAAATGGGAGAAACCTCAGGGAGAGCAACAGAGGAGGGATCCCTCGCCCAGGACGGATAGACGTGCAATAGATGCCGTGTGTAAATCGAAGAGATAATACATTTTACAGCATATAGACCAAGCGGCAAACTGTGGGGTAGAGCCGGGAAGCCAATACGGAAGTGCCACACACTGCAGTTCATATATTGGCCGATAGGCGATGGCTGCAGAAAGGAGCAATTTCCATAGACCCCCATGTTAAAATGCCCAATTTTACAGCAGAAAAAAACATGTTTCTACCCCTGGCTCCATACATTTTTTATTATCGATATAGTTAGATTCCACCTTCATGATTATGGATCTGTGTGTGAATTGTTTTCTAACGCAACCCTTTTATTTATATTAGGTCTTAAAGTTTGTGCATAAATTAGGGCGTGGTCACATTGAGTGACGGCTCTGTCAAGTGACTGCCGCTGTTAGCTTCTTGTCTCTCTGCTACCTGCTCCGTGAAGCTAGCTACAGGGACTCTGCCTGCTCAGCTCATCCAGGAAACACAACTTGTAGCCGGCCGTGGTTGTTTGTTCTTCATGCTTATCGGACTATTGTGACTCGCTTTGCGGTTAAAACAGACAGTGCATGAATGCGGTAAGTGAAATTCGAGTGCTTTATTTATGTGTTAATGATTTTAATCAGCTACGTAATGAATGGTAAGGCTTGGGTTAGCATGTAAGCTAGTGGTAGCTACATCGGTGCCAACGATGCTAATCGTAGCCTCCAAGTTAAATTCATAGACTGTATATATAAAGGTTAAAACGAAATAGACAAGTGTTAAGTGGGATAATACTGTTGAACAAACGGCTTCTGTTTGAGGTTGATAAAATAAGGTTACATCCTTGTAACTTAGAGATATTTTATTATGTAGGTAGGAACTGTATGCATCTAAGGTTAATTTAAATTGGCTATGCTCAAGTATGTAGACAAGCTAATGTCGAAGTAGTGTATGTGAAATCAACCTCACAATAAGATGTGTGTATATTACAATTATTAATGTCATATTTCAAGATGATTACTTAGATATTACAATATGGTTGGTTGAGCTGGAGTTCATTATCGAGCTTACACGTTAACGTCACAGTCATCTGAAGAACGAACCCAAACCTTGTTGTTTTTATTAATTGCATTACCAAATGGGTATCAAATAAACAGTAAGCATTGGTAACACAACTTCCAAAGTTACAGTAAAATAAAAAGGACCCTGACTCGGACAATACACAATCCAACATGTTCAACAGAAGAGAATCAGTTATATTGTTTGTACACCAGCCTGTCTGCATCACCTGGACACCTTAAACAAACAGATCTGTTTGTTTAAGGTGTCCAGGTGATGCAGACAGGCTGGACCAGAGAGTGAGAGACAGAACTGGACTCCTCACAGCAGTGAACTTCAGCTCAGGTACAAAGACTCTATTTTTCATACTGTACAAAGAATCAAGAAATATATTGGTTTAAATGAATGAAGTATTGACTTGAATACACTGATATACATTCCATTAAACAATACTAAATACTAGATCACCTACACATCAGTTAAGTTGAGGGTTTTTTCCATGCAAAAAGTTACATTTAGATAATAATAATAATAATACATGGGACTTTTATAGCGCTTTTCATGAAACTCAAAGACGCTTTGACAGAGAGTTAAGAAAAATAAAGACAAGAGAAAACAAAAACAATCAAAAAAATAGATAACAAAGAAATACAAAAAGAGATAAACAAAACAGAAAATAGGGGGGGGGGTGGTCAGTGGTTGAATGCAGTGTTGAACAGGTGGGTTTTGAGTGATGTTTTGAATGCTGTGAGGGAGGAAGCATCTCTGATGGATAGGGGTAGTGAGTTCCAGAGGGTGGGTGCAGCAACGGAGAAGGCTCTGTCGCCCCAGGACTTGAGGTTTGTCCGGGTGGGGAGGGACAGGAGGTTGGCAGTAGCAGAGCGGAGGGAGCGAGTGGGAGTGTGTCTGTGGAGGAGGTCAGTCAGGTAGGATGGGGCCAGGTTATGGAGGGCTTTGTATGTCATCAGGAGGATCTTGTACTGAATTCTCTGGGGGATGGGGAGCCAGTGGAGCTTGATGAGGACGGGTGTAATGTGTTCACGGATTCGGGTGTGGGTGAGTAGACGGGCGGCGGAGTTCTGGATATATTGAAGTTTTTTGAGGATTTTTGCAGGTGAACCGTAGAGGAGGCTATTGCAATAATCTAGACGGGAGGTGATGAAGGCGTGGATGAGGGTTTCGGCAGCAGTGGGAGAGAGGGATGGACGTAGACGGGCGATGTTTTTGAGGTGGAAGAAGGCTGTCTTTGTGATCTGTTTGATGTATTTGTTGTAGGAGAGGGTTTGGTCAAATATGATGCCTAGGTTCCGGATGTGAGGGGAGGTTTGAACTGGGAAGCCGTCTATGTTGAGGGTGAAGTTATGGATAGGTGTGGTGAGCTTGTTTTGTCCAATGATTATTATTTCAGATTTATCGCAGTTGAGTTTCAGGAAGTTAAGTTGGAGCCAGGATTTTATTTCAGTGATGCAGTTTGTCAGGATGAAGTGGGTAGCAGTGGAGATGGACTTGGTGGAGATGAGAAGCTGGATGTCGTCGGCAAAGCAGTGGAATTGAAGTCCATGACGGCGGATTATGTGACCAAGGGGAAGCAGGTAAAGGATGAAGAGGAGGGGGCCGAGAACTGAACCTTGAGGGACACCTTGGGGGAGAGGAGCGGTGGGGGATTTGCAGTTATTGATGTAGATGAACTGGTTTCTGTCAGAGAGGTATGAGGTGAACCAAGAGAGGGCAGTGCCGGTGATGTTGAAGGTGGTTTCAAGACGGGTGAGGAGGATGGAGTGATTGATGGTGTCGAAGGCAGCGCTGAGGTCAAGGTGGATGAGGATGTTGAGGTTACCAGCATCGGAGGAGAGGAGAAGGTCATTTGTAATTTTGAGGAGTGCAGTTTCGGTACTGTAGTTTGAGCGGAATCCGGATTGAAAAGTTTCATAGAGGTTATTGTCAGAGAGGGGATGCTTGAGTTGTGACGTTACAGCGCGTTCCAGAACTTTTGACAGAAAGGGTAGGTTCGAGATTGGTCTGAAGTTATTAGGGTTGTCAGGGTTTAGTCCGGGTTTTTCAGAATAGGGGTGATAGCAGCTATTTTGAGGGACGGTGGGACGGTGCCAGAAGACAGGGAGGAGTTGATTGCTGTAGTGATGAGTGAAGAGAGAGTAGGAAGGCAGGCCTTAACAAAGCTGGAGGGAATGGGGTCCAGGGTGCAGGTGGCAGTTTTCATTCCTGTGAGGAGATCAGAGAGGTCAGTAGGGGAGACAGGGGAGAACTGGGACAGGGGTTGGCAGGATAAGGGGGGGCAGGTGGCTTGAGGGAGAGCTGGTGTGGTAGTGGTTAAGCTGCTGTAAATGTTGTCTATTTTGCTTTGAAAAAATGTGAGAAAAGAACTGCATTTGTCTACTGTGAATGACTGAGTGGTCGTGTCCAGGGGGCTAAGGAGTTTGTTTATTGTGGAGAAGAGTGTTTTGGGGTTGCCGGAGCCAGAGTGGATTAACTGAGAGTAGTAGGTGGTGCGGACATGGGAGAGGACATCTTTATATTGCTGTAGGTGGTCCTTGTAGGTTTGAGAATGAATTGTGAGACCTGTTTTATTGCGGAGTCTTTCAAGTTGCCGGGCACGGGTTTTCATCAGACGGAGTTTAGGGGTGAACCAGGGAGTAGAGTGGGTGAAGGAAACTGTTTTGGTTTTTATGGGTGCAAGTTGGTCAAGGCAGGAGGACAGAATGTTGTTGTAGTAGTCAGTGAGATCAGAGGGGCTATGGAGGTCCACAAAGGGAGTGGTGGATATTTTTTCAGAGAGGGAGGATGAGAGCGAGGTAGCTGAAACACAGCTTAATTTATGGAAGTTAATTTTGCGTTTTTGCTTTGGTGGTGGGGTGGGAATGTTGATGGTCATGGTATATTTAGCAATATGACTTTGTCAGCTTTCTAATTTAATGTATTGAAGGCAAAGATATTTAACACATAGTGAGAACTGCTACTATTTATCTCTCAATATTGTCTGTAAAAAACGTGGTAAAAGTGATCATTTCAGTGAGACAACAGAGCAAGCTTCTACAGTTGCACTACGTTTTGATAACAGTTAAATATTATTTTGATAATAACATATATTTCAATGTTGATGAACTTCATACTGTTCATTCATAATCTGATTGTCTTTGTAGCTCACTGTTAAAATAAAACAAAAAACATTACAATTACAAAATAATTATATCTACAGCCCCTAAACACACAAACACACCGCTTTCATAAATAACACACTTGTTCTGCAATAATATGTTTTATGTTTCCTGTCATTTTTGTTAGGAAAGGACATGCCTGAAAGACACAACATTTTCTCCTTCTCTGAGGGTCAAGAAGAACATCCAAGAGGAACATTAAAAGCTGATGTTATGAGATTTTAAGACCAGTACAGGACATTCACTAAGAAACTACTTTTATTGTAAAAACAGTCAGCTGATCGAATGCAGCTATTTCCACATCTACACTCCATCCGCTGATTATTTCTATTTGCCTCGCTTTATGAGCTTCACATCACTTGTGCCTTGTACCGCAGAGTTTGCAACGTCACAAATAAATGGGGCCAATCTTCAGTCAGATGTGAATGTGTAATCTAACATTTTCAGTAAGAATAATGGACAAAAGGAGTGCAAATACAATTTATTGAAATGTGAACCAAAAGTTAATCAAATGTTTTAAATAAAAAGCACATATGGACAGAAGGTGTAAACCTATTAAATGTATAAGTAAACACATTTAGTCAAATAAAGTGACAGACTAGGCCTGTGCAGTTGGTATCAGCTTTGCCCAGCATGGGCTCCTCCATCAGGCCTGGTCCTCCTCGCTGAGGAAAGACCCTCAGTCCTCTCCAAACCAACGGACAGGACATCCATCACACGGAGGTTTCTCCCTGAAGTCTCTGTAGCTCTCTGGACACCAGGCTGTCTCAATCCGTCCACACTGAATATGAGAGGGGGAAAATGAAAATAATAATTGCTTTGGACAATAAGAAACATAAAGGTGACTGTTGAGTTGCTCAGTTTTTTTAGATTGTCAATACTATTAATGTATAACTAATATCTCAGGTTAAGAGGCACATTCAAATAAAGATTGGTCTTTAAATACATTTTGTCTTTTGAATTGTTTGTCTAAAGTCAAGGATCTAGAACTGGTACTTAGTTTTAATGATACAGTCTGGTTATTATGCTGTTTGGAGGAAGCCTCACAGGTAAGAGCACTAACTAGCTACCATCACATGTACCTTAGCTTGCCTTAAATGTATTAAACGTATAGTTAAGTGATATCAAAATATAAATAACTAATGTCATGCAAACATATTAATATTTTCTTGATTCCAGTGTTGAATTTAGCACAATTGCATAAAAACTAGGGATGCACGATAATTATCGGCCCGATAATTATCGGTCCGATATTAGGAATTATGACGTCATCCCGATAAACCCGATACCAGTATTAATAGCCCCGATAATATACAATATATTTTTTGGGTAAAAAAAAAGAAAAAAATACTGCGGTGTGGGTGGATTGGGATGAGGGGCGCTTGTTTTTCACTCGGCTCCTCCCGTTTTGCCAGTACTGTGGTATTAGTGGTTTAGGAAGAGGGGAGTTTTTCACAAATCCAGCGCTCCCTAACTCATGCCTGGCTGTGACGCAACTCAAGGCATATGCTCGAACCGGAGCTGCCTGGACGCTGCAATCATGTTGCGCACACTTTTCGTACAATGTCCCACTGTCTGGCTTCCTGCATAAAGTCAAGTGCTCGGCGCAGTTGTGGCGAAATGTCGCTCCTCTGTTTTCATTTAAACAGCTCCGTATATCCGTTAGCGCAGCTAGCTAGCACCAGATGCTAACAACAACAATGCACGTAAGGTCTCTCTCTCGTTCGCTCGGGCCACACATACACACACCCTCCCGGTCCTCCAGATGGCCAGTCGGTGCCTGCCGGTGAGCGTGGAAGTGTGGTCTGCCACAAGCGAGCGACAGGAGCGGGGCTGTCAGCATCAGCTTGTAGATGGTATTTTAAACTCGATGCGCTCTGAAACTGCCGAGGAAAAAAAATACACATGCGTTAATCGCGTTAAAATAATTAGTGGTGTAAAGATTTTTTTATTATCGGTATTGAGAAGCAGGAAGTTATCGGTATCGGTTTCAAAAAACCAATATCGTGCATCCCTAATAAAAACGTTAAGGGGTTTTAAGATTCTGAAGTATTATGCTAAAAGCTCAATAACTTAGATTATTATTTATAGTTTTGCTGAATAGTTTCATGTCCGCTTACCTTAGAAACGTAAAATGCGACGGCAGCGTGCAGATGGGGAGCATGTTAGCTTAGCTTGGTAGCTTCAGCTAGCTCTGGAACTTCCAGCTCGGTGGCAGGAGGTCCCGCCTCGGCTCCGCCTCTTTGCCCTTATTTGGAGCAGGCTGGAGAAGGCGGGAGTTGAACTCTGACGTCACTGTTGAGCCGTTAGTGGCCGACTCCGCCTACTAAGGGCTTCACGGCAACTCTGCAGAATCCTATCGGTGACGTCACGGACCCTACGTCCATTTATATATACAGTCTATGATATAGACCGAATGTTAGGAAATGCATGTGTCTGTAATAAGAAGATGAATCCATGCGGATGTCAGCTACAATCCTGTGGAAGCCATCAGGGAAGCAGCATGACAAGACCCAAGGCAGGACCGCAGAGACATGTTCAGCCACGACCTGAAGTCCACGACTTAATCCAGAACTCAGGATAGAGGATCCAAGACACAGGACTACAGCAAGAGGATCAGCCTCAACTCCGGATCCCGGCGTAGATATAGATACAAAACAAGAAAAAAGATTTGGCTGGGTTAATCGGAACAAGAGAAGACACAGACAGAGAGGGAAAAGGTCATTGGATAAAAAATATTCTTGATAACCCTCTAGAAAGATCTCATGAACTTCCCCACTCAATCTATCAAGACCCGAGCAGTTCTATTAGATAATAGATATAGGATAAGAAACATAGATAGGGAGCACAACAACCTATCTCTTCATCAGATGCACTCCTTTAATAGGAGGATGTGCAAAACATTAAAGAATACTTTAGGTTAATGTCTTCTTTTAAATAAGAAAAAAACGTTGGGGGTATCTACAGATAAATATTAAGCCTGACAAAGTACTTAACGTGTAATATATTGCTTTCCTGCAATGTTAACTATGTTGAAGCACTTATTTTAACTCAAGGTTCAAGGTTCTTTATTTGTCATACAAACATAGCTACAGTGTAGTTATGCCGATGAAAATCTTAGGTCACAGGCTTCTCCAACAGTGCAACACAAAACACAGATAAACAGAAAAATATAGTGCAAGTAAATAGTAAATACAAAAAGAAAAATATTTTAATTTCTACGTAGCAGCCAGATGAATATTATGGATGTTGTTTCAACAGTTCAGGTGTTTAACAGTTTTATTGCATGTGGGATGAAACTGTTCCTGAGTCTGGTGGCGTTAGTCCGGATGCTGCGGTAACGCCTGCCAGACGGCAGCAGACAGCACAGTTTGTGGCTGGGGTGATGGGGGTCTTTTATAATCCGGAGGGATTTCTCCCTGAGCCGCTGGGAGTAAAGGTCCTCCATGGATGGCAGCTCCGTCCTGGTGATGTTCTGTGCAGTTTTCACCACCCTCTGTAAAGCCTTACGGTTGAGGGCGGTGCAGCTGCCGTACCAAGCCGTGATGCAGCCAGCCAGGATACTCTGCAACTTCTACAGGTGCACCACCTGTAGAAGTTGCAGAGTATCCTGGAGTCCATGTTGAACCTCCTCAGCCTGTGGAGGAAGAAGAGCCGCTGTCAAGCTTTTTTTGGTGATGGTGGTAGTGTGAAGAGTCCATGTCAGGTCCTCAGTGATGTGGACACCGAGGAACCTGAAGCTGCTGACTCTCTCCACCGTAGTCCCATTGATGGTGATGGGGGTGTGTCCCTCTCTCTGCTGCTTCCTGTAATCCACAATCAGCTCCTTGGTTTTGCTGAGTGTGAGACTGACCGTTGAGCGGCCCGACCAAGCAAGGAGGCAGAACGTCCCAAATAGAACCCGGTGTGGGCATTTATTTCTCATTGTGGTACATGACACAGCCTCAATATGACTGTCCACGTGAACACCGTCACCAGCAACAAGGATCTCACACACACTACCTGTCCACTGACAGGGAAAACAGAGCCTAAATACACACACACTAATCAGGCCAATAAGACACAGGTGGGGGGGAAGGAGACAACACAGGGCACCAGGTGAACCCAATCACCAGCCACAGACAAAACGGGAGGGGGAACACTTTCAAACTAAACCACAAGTGCAATATTACAAGGCCCGAAGCCGTCAGTCCACAGTGACGAAGTTACCTTTGTCACACTGACGTTGAGATGGAGGTTGTTATCCTGGCACCAAGATGTCAGGTTTTCAACCTCCTGTCTGTACGCCGTCTCATCGACGGCAGTGATCTGGCCGATGACGGTCGTGTCGTCAGCAAATTTCACGATAGTGTTGGAGCTGTGTTTGGCCACGCAGTCGTGTGTGAACAGGGAGTATAGGAGAGGGCTGAACACGCAGCCTTGAGGGGCTCCAGTGTTGAGGATCAGGGTGGAGGATGTGATGTTTCCCACCCGCACTGCCTGGGGTCTGCCTGTCAGGAAGTTCAGGATCCAGTCACAGAGGGCGCTGCTGAGCCCGAGGTCTCTGAGATTGATGACTAGCTTGGAGGGCACAATGGTATTGAAGGCTGCACTGTAGTCAATGAACAGCATTCTCACATAATGTGTTCCTCTGGTCCAGGTGTGAGAGGGCAGTGTGGATGGTGAGGGCTATGGTGTCGTCTGTGGACCTGTTTGCTCTGTAGGCAAACTGCAGGGGGTCCAGAGAGTCAGTGAGGGAGGAGGTGATGAAGGTTTTGGCTAACCGCTCAAAGCACTTCATAATGATGGAGGTGAGTGCTACTGGGCGGTAGTCGTTGAGGCTGGAGATGTTTGTCTTTTTGGGGACAGGAACGATGGTGGAGTGTTTCAAACATGTGGAGACAACAGACTGCAGCAGGGACCTGTTGAAGATGTCTGTGAACACCTCTGCCAGCTGAACTGCACACACCCTGAGAGCACGGTCAGGGATGCCATCAGGTCCAGGAGCCTTGTGTGGGTTAACCCTTTTAAATGATTTGCACACATCTGCCCTGTTTAAAACAAAAGGGCAGGGCTCCTGATCCTTCTCTGCATCCCCAGCCTGGCTGCTCTCGAAGCGAGAAAAAAAACTGTTCAGCTCGTCTGGGAGAGATGTGCACGCAGACACTCCCGCAGCACCCCCCGCTGCTCCTTTGTAGTCTGTCAATGTTCTTTGTCCCGCCCACATGTTCCGGGTGTTTCAGTCTTTGAAGTCAGATTCCACCGTGTCTTTGTATTGTCTCTTTGCATTGCTGATAGCTCTCCGGAGTTCATACCTAGATTTCCTGTACTCCTCCAAATCTCCAGCTCTGTGCGCGATAATGCACGCTCTCAGTTTGCCACGCACCTCTGCGTTTATCCAGGGCTTTTGATTCGGGAATATTCGTACACAAACCTTCGGTACCACGTCATTGATGCATTTCCAAATGTAGCAGATGACCGTGTGTGTGTTGATGTTGTTGTCCCCAAACACACTCCACTCCGTAGATGCAAAGCAATCCTGCAGTGCTGAATCTGACTCCTCACTCCATTGCTGTACTGTCTTTGTTACCGGTCTATCCCTTTTAAGTTTATGCGTGTAAGCAGGTAGCAGCAGCAGCGAGATGTGATCTGATTTGCCGAAGGGAGGGCGAGGGAGAGCCTTATATCCATGTCGAAAAGGGGAATAAACATGGTCCAGTGTGTTTCCCCCGCGCGTCGGGCAGCTGATGTGTTGGTAGTACTTCGGCAGGACCTTCTTCATGTTAGCGGTGTTAAAATCCCCGGCCACAACGAACGCCGCCTCTGGACATGAAGTCTTGGTATTGTCGATAATCCCAAACAGCTGATCGAGTGCCGTGTTGTTGTCGGCGAGCGGCGGAATATACACTGCTGTTATCACAACAGATGTGAATTCTCACGGCAGGTGAAAAGCCCGGCATGTGATCATGAGGTGCTCTAAATGAGCGAAACAGTCCGAAGATATAATCCTCACATCTGTACACCAGTTATTATTAATCATGACGCACACACCACCTCCTTTACTTTCCCCGAGTTAACAGTCCGGTCCTGGCGAAAAATAGTGAATCCGTCAGGAACAATGGCGGAGTCCGCCATAGCGGGGTTTAGCCAAGTCTTGTGAGAATGAACACGTTACAGTTCTTAATGTCCCGTTGAAAAGCTATCCGATTTCTGAGTTAATCTAGCTTATTTTCAATGGATTGAACATTAGCCAGAAGAATACTCGGAAGAGGGGGTCGGTTTTCTCGTTTTCTCAGTCTGACCAGCAGCCCGGCCCTCTCAGGTAGGACAACAGGTAGCCATGGTGAATCTCCATTGTCTGTCGGTGGGCTATTGTCCACAAAGTTTCTGATGTGAAGAAGTTCCTCTCTGCTATATTGTATAGCAGCGTTGGTCCGGTCAGCTTGCATGTTGCGAACCATGTTAAAAGCAAACGGCAAAAAGTAAATAAACATTAAAAAAATACCAAAAAGGGAAAAGTTGGAGAGGAGCCAAAAGATCATCATGTCACAACTGATATTATGCATATTAATGATACTCTTATAAGATGTATGTAGATAGTATAAGAAATGTGCAGAATATGACAGTTTAATGGTGGAGGTATACACACATATTGATAGATGTCTTGTAATGCACTGTTGAGGAACCTGTGACCCAAGTTTTTCATTCATTGCATAACTACACCGTAGTTGTGTATATGATAAACCTTAGAAAATAGCCATTATATACAGTCTTTAATTAACTATTAGTAGAGAATAACGAGTAATGAATATACTTTATCGGGATCTGCAGATAAATGTTTAGTCTTCTCAAGCACCAACAATCAAATATCTCTCCTGATTGTTGGCACTTGACAATCACCTTCCCTGAATTTTACTCAGGTGTAACTAAAGTCTGCTTTAAGGGTTGTTTATATTTCACATCATTAATCAGAATCTGCAAAGTAACTAAAATAAATGTAGTGTAGTAAAAATACCAGGTTAACCTCGGAATTGTAGTGGAGTAGAATTACAAAGTAACAATAAATTGCATGTTTGACATGCTGCTGTGTATTACTTGGATCAATTAAGTATATATTATCTTATCTTAAGATGATCGATGGCTACTGCCATATTTGCTAAATGTGCCTCTGAACCTTGACAAGTGCATGTTTCAGGCTTATCAATTAACAACAGGAGGGGTCACAGACATAAGACCAGCTATTAAATAAAGCTCTTCTGACCTTAGCTATCATGTGGGTATATATTAATGCTGTCCGTTTATTAATACCACCATTGAAGTTTCGTCTTCTTTCCCATTTTTGACCCGGAGCGGCTATTCAATCAATCAATCTAAAATTATTTCGTTGTACGTGGTGCGATGACAATAAAGGAATTCTATTCTATTCAATCAATAGGATACGGCTGTAATAGGCCTAAGTCCTTTTAGTCGCTCATAAATAAATGAGTAGATCACTGATTCTTTATTTACTATGGATGCTGGCAACAGTCACATAGTCCAAAGTGAAGGTGATGTTTGACCAGTAGTGGTCGAGGCGGGATTTGAGACAGTTAACCGTCTTGGATGTGACAACGCTTTCTGGCAGATCATTCCACAAGTCAACCACACGCAGGCTGAAAAAGTTGCGGCGGATAGCCAGTCTTGAGTACTGTTTCTTCAACTTGAGGCAGTGTCCACGAGTCCTGGTGTTATAATCCCGTTGTAGTGGGCATGATGTTTTGTAGATGTTGTGGAGATATTTGAAAACTTCGATCATATCTCCCCTCGCCCTTCTATAATACATACTCGGGATTTTAAGACTTTGCAGTCGTTCTTGATATGGTAGGTCCTTTAGTTCTGGAACCAGCTTCGTTGCCCTTCTCTGTATTTGTATTTTCTCGATGAGCTCAGCATCCTTTTTGTACATGGGGGACCAAGCGACATTCCCATACTCGAGGAGTGGCCGTACAAGAGAGATGTATAAACTACGTACTACGTCAGAGTCCAAATAAGTGTATGATCTGCGGATCATTGCTAGGATACCATTCGCTTTGTTACTTGCCCGACGGATATGGTCACTAAATGTCAAGGTATTGTCAACATTCACACCAAGGTCCTTTTCATTCTGAGTCTCGGATAGGTTTATAGTGTTTGAATGATCACCCATATTATACTCATATTTTTTATTCAGAAAACCTAAGTGCATTACTTTGCACTTTGCTGCATTGAATTTGAGCTGCCAACACTCGGACCATCTTTGTATTTCTCTGAGATCTGACTGGAGTTTTTCTGCATCCTCTTTACACTTAATTTCCTTGAAGACTTTAGTATCATCTGCAAACATCTGGACCCTGGAGCTCACATTATCGGGTAGGTCGTTGATACAGAGGACAAACAGTGCAGGACCCAGGACACTATCTTGTGGAATTCCACTGAGAACTGGGCACCATCCAGATGGTTTCCCGTTAACAAAGACTCTCTGTCGCCTGTTTTTGAGAAAGTCTGAGATCCAGGTGAGTATGTCTCCACGGATACCATACCCATAGAGCTTATTCAGTAATCTTTTGTGAGGTACAGTATCAAATGCTTTCTGGAAATCCAAATAAATGGCATCGAGACTTCCTCTTTCGTCAAGGGTACGAGACCATATGTCAAGGCAGGCCAGGAGTTGGGTTGAACAGGATCTGCCCTGGACGAAGCCGTGTTGGCGGTCTGATAATAGGTTGTTTGAGTCAAGATGTTCTATGACGGCATCACGCACCAAGGATTCAAGGAGTTTGCATCCTACTGCTGTAAGGCTGACAGGCCTATAGTTTCCAGGATTGCTTCGGTCACCTTTTTTGAATATAGGAGTTACATGACCATCCTTCCAAGGCTGTGGTACCACACCTTCATCAAGCGATTTTTTAAATATAGTAAGTAAGGGTTTATCTAGTTCGTCACACAGTTCTTTGAGAATCCTGGGATAGATGCCATCCGGTCCTGATGCTTTTGAGGCATCTAAGTTCGATAGTTTTTTATGGATGTCCTTAGATGTGAAGTCCAATTTATTTAGTGTAGTATTAAATGGTCTGTCCTGGAAGTCTGGTATTGATGAGGTATCCTCCTTTGTAAACACACTAGCAAAGAAGGAATTTCGTGTATTGGCTTTGTCCTTGTCATTTTGAGCCAGGCTGCCATTAGCCTTTTTCAGATGTCCGACTGTGGCATTGACTTTTAGCTTGCTTCTGGCATATTTATAAAAAGCTTTCGGATTCTCTTTGGCTTCCTGTGGGGTATTTCTATATTACTTTGTAAGAGTAAACCCCAGCTCGGTTCAAATATACCAAAACCCAGTGAACAAAGATAACAGTACTCATGTTTCCAGTTTACTTGCTGCAAGGAGAATCAGCGAGTGACAGGTCATGTCAACTCCAAAACCAACTCTCAGCTAGGAGAGCCAACTCTCAGCTAGGAGAGCCAACTCTCAGCTAGGAGAGCCAACTCTGCTCGCCTTCTCCTTGGCACCCTCTTTTTATTTCAACAAACAGTTACAAATCATGCATGAGGAAGTGTATGTAACCAACGGCTTATTTGTCAATGGGAGTCTTGTGACTCGCAATCATGTGGGTGAGTGTGGTGTGTGTGTTGTGTGTGTGTGTGTGTGTGTGTGTGTGTGTGTGTGTGTGTGTGTGTGTGTGTGTGTGTGTGTGTGTGTGTGTGTGTGTGTGTGTGTGTGTGTGTATGGTCCACAGAAAAGAGGAACAGACTATTCTCTGTTCCTCTTTTCTGACTATGGTCTCTTTACAACATACAATGACAACATATTATGAAAACACGTTTATCCTTCAATAAACTCTAACACTTCCTTTGCAATTTTTCTTTCATGCTCTCTTTTAGCTTTCCGACACTCCCATTTAACTTGGTTGCACAATTTTGCATAGGAACAACGGTCACTCTCTGTATTCAACATATTATGAAAACACGTTTATCCTTCAATAAACTCTAACATTCCCTCCTGTTTTTCATAATTACTAGCTGGTTACAGTGTCTTTATAGTCATTAGCGTCAGACCCAGCAGGGTCACTACACACAACACCTCTCCCAACATAGTCTAGTTGTGATAGTGGTTCTGTTGTTTTCTTCACCGGGGTTGAGACCAGTATTTCCTAATGAAACACCGCCCTTTGTAGCCGGACTTCCACCACTTATCCGTCGTTAAGTTGGAGAGGTATTATCTTTTTGCAGTGGCTCTGATGTATCCACGTAGTTCTTTCGGCGATTTTTAGTGCAGTCGGTGTTGTCAGCAGTACCGTGTAGGGACCGTCCCACCGTGGACAGTGCCAATGCTTCCTCTTAATCACCTTCACGAGGACCTGGTCACCAGTCTGCACTCGGGTATCCTGTAAGGGAGTAGAAATGTCTGGCAGGTTATTTGTTCGAGCTATCTCATTACTTCTGAAGAGTCTGCTCATCCATTCAGCTAATGTAGTCTCTGCCTCAGCATCATCCTCCTCCCTCACCTCGTCTGTGATTGGTAATCTGAATTGCCTTCCTGTTATGATCTCAAAGGGAGACAACCCTTTTGCCGTGGGTGTGATTCTCATGCATGTTTCTACTTTCCTCTCTGTGGTCGCTCATTGCCTTGAGCATTGTCTGCAACATACTACACAGGCTCTACAAAAGTTTTTAGAAAATGTAATATAGTTGTATGTATGGAAGTGTTCATTTATTATTGTCACCATCTCCCTCCTGTTGAGACATGGCACGGCCCATGACTCAAATGTGCTGCTGTTTAATAGAGACTAACAGGGAGTACTATCTTGTTGTTTATTCTGAATGTTCCCTCAGGGTCTGTGGTTGCACCATCTGTCAACCATTTCTTCTTTTCTCTGTCGGGTGCGTTGTTCTGCATATCCCTTAATATCACAAGAGGTATTGGTTGTGAAACACTTTCCTCTCTGTGTGTATGCGTCTCCCTTCTCGGTTTAAATTGTGGCCTAAAAAGATCACTTCCTTTTTCACAAACTGAAGTTTCTGTCTTGAAACCTTGTTTCCTGTTTTGGCCAAATGTGTCAGTACTTGTAGTGTGACTTTTGTGCTTTCTTCCTGTGTGGGTGACGCAACAAGAATATCATCTACATATACCAAAATCTGCGATGTGTCAGGTATCTGTAATGTAGCCAAACAATTTGCTATTTCTCATGAAAAGATTGTTGGGCTATCCACATACCCCTGAGGTAATCTGGTGTATGTGTACTTTGTTCCTTCATGTGTGAACCCGAACCATCCTTGTGAGTCTTTTTCTACAGGAATGGAGAAAAAGGCATTGCTCAAGTCTATCACTGAGAACCATGCCATATTTGGCTTAAGGCCGTTCATTAACGTGTGTGGACGTCCTCTTCTTCCTTTTCTACGTCTAGTCAGTTGTCATAACTATGTAGGTTATGTGAAGGGGGGGGCCATGTCTTTCGTCTTTGTACTGTCCCTTTTGTCCCCCTTCTTTGTTCTGTGGTCTCTGTTCCTCACAGTCTCTCGCCATGTGCCCCTCCTTTCCGCACCTGTAGCAGAGGAATTTGCCTTCTGCGTTTCTGCCTCCTCCTCTGCCTCTGCCTGCTCCTCTACCATTCCCTCGTCCTCTGTTAAACCCGCCTCTCGCCTGTCCTGGTCCCACAAAGAAAATCAGATTTTCTTCCCCATCTTCTCCTATGAAGAAAGCTGATGCTGACTCTTTCTTATGTTTTTTTTCTTTGATCTGGGTTGCTGCATGTTCTGCATAATTTAGGCACTCTTGTAAGTCGCATGTCCTATGGTTAACATTATGCTTGCGGATAAAGTCAGCAATACCTGGGTGGAACCCATTCATCAGGCTTTGTTTCAGCTGCTGCACATATGGGGAGTCAACAGCATTGCTGGGTGGAATCCCGCTATGGATACGGAAACAATCTTCCATTCTGATTCTGAAATCTTGTACTGACTCTTTTTCTCCCTGTCTACACCCTGAGACTTTAGTAAAGTCTCGTCTCAGTGCAAAAACCCTTTCGATTGAGATATTTACGGGAGCGAGTGCATTTATGAGGTCCTGCTGACCTGGTTCCAGCGGGTTTCCATTGGGCCATGACCCGGTGAAATCTCCCTTTACCCTGGCCCATTCGTGGCCAAAGATTGTCATAAGGGTTCTTAAAACTTCATGTCCATTTAAACCATATGACGCTATTAATGCAGTATGGTCAAGGACAAACTGCGCCGGGTCCTGTTTGTATGGAATCAGTCCCTCACAAGCCTTTTTACACTCATCCATTGTCCATGGGCGGAACACTTTTAACATTGTTTCTAGGTCACCGTCAACTCCATAGTGCGGGTTGGCCACTTGTACTAATGGATAAGCATCACCCTGATATGCTGTTCCATCGAAGGATTGTTCTGCTTCTCTTAATTCTTCAACAGGATATAACTTGGTTTCTCCCTTATTTTTTCTGGTGTGCAGTGGGCTTAATGCATCTGCCATTTCTATGTCGATGCGTTTTTGTGTCTCTCTTTCCCTGTCTTTTCTCTCTTTCTCTTGCTTTCTTTTTATTCTTTGTTCCTGCGCTTTGTGTTCTTCCACTATCGCTCTCTCTTTCTCGCGGCGTACAGCGTCAACTGACCCTGAACGCCCTGTCTCCTCGTCTGCTTTCACTGAAACAGCCGCTGCTATCATACCTTCTTCTGCACCACCTGTCCTTTTATGGGCTTGTTCAGCCCATAAAACTGCAACCCGCAGTTGAGCTTCTAACTTCTTTCTTTTCTTGCCTTGTGTTGTTCCAGCTGTTTCTGCTCTCAATTTGTCGCTTAATTCTCTTACTGCTGTTTTCTCCAACTTTCCTCGGAAGCCGTACAGTTTATACCATTTGCTACAATAACTGGTGCTGCCATGACTATATATTTCCATATATCTCATGTCCCCTGTAGCGGCAGGCTTACTCCCATTGGACCCCATTATTCTAGCTTTGTGTTCCTACTGGACAACGTGCCGGTCAGAACCTAATTCCTAATTCACCACTAGTGTACTTCAACAGACCACAGAGTTTTTGTTATCACCGTTAGGTTTCCACTCTGTGCGCTGATTCCACTTGGTGACACTTTTACACACTGCTTTCACTCAATCACTCATAAGTGTACCCAAAGGCACGTCAATCTCTACCTCCTTAAATGGTGGAGTAACCTTTCTCATAAGTGTACCCAAAGACACGTCAATCCTCCTTAAATGGCGGAGAAGCCTTTCTCTACCTCCTTAAATGGTGGAGAAACCATGTATATCTATCAACGTTTTATCAACCTCCTTAACGGCGGAGTAGCCTTTCTCTATCAACGTTTTATCAACCTCCTTAACGGCGGAGAAACCTTTCAATCAACGTTTTATCAACCTCCTTAACGGCGGAGAAACCTTTCTCTCCATCAACGTTTTCTCAACCTCCTTAACGGCGGAGAAACCTTTCTCAACCTCCTTAAATGGCGGAGAAACCATGTATATCAACTTTTTATCTTACCCGTTATCTGTGGTCACTGGTCCGGTTGGATTCCGTCAATCGTGCCGAGGATGAGGGAGGTTGGACATATAAGCACCGGCCCGGCCACGAATTCTGCGTCCCGGGTCTTTCTCGGGGTCGGCTGATGATCCCGGCTGTCGACAGACTTGCGGCGTGTCTTTTCCCTCCTCCTTCCCGTCACGATGTATTGGATTCCGGCTCGAAGGACCAATTAATGTGGGGTATTTCTATATTACTTTTTAAGAGTAAACCCCAGCTCGGTTCAAATATACCAAAACCCAGTGAACAAAGATAACAGTACTCATGTTTCCAGTTTACTTGCTGCAAGGAGAATCAGCGAGTGACAGGTCATGTCAACTCCAAAACCAACTCTCAGCTAGGAGAGCCAACTCTCAGCTAGGAGAGCCAACTCTCAGCTAGGAGAGCCAACTCTGCTCGCCTTCTCCTTGGCACCCTCTTTTTATTTCAACAAACAGTTACAAATCATGCATGAGGAAGTGTATGTAACCAACGGCTTATTTGTCAATGGGAGTCTTGTGACTCGCAATCATGTGGGTGAGTGTGTGTGTGTGTGTGTGTGTGTGTGTGTGTGTGTGTGTGTGTGTGTGTGTGTATGGTCCACAGAAAAGAGGAACAGACTATTCTCTGTTCCTCTTTTCTGACTATGGTCTCTTTACAACATACAATGACAACATATTATGAAAACACGTTTATCCTTCAATAAACTCTAACACTTCCTTTGCAATTTTTCTTTCATGCTCTCTTTTAGCTTTCCGACACTCCCATTTAACTTGGTTGCACAATTTTGCATAGGAACAACGGTCACTCTCTGTACCAGATAACCTTTGTAAGGTGTAAGCTGCACTTTTTGATTTGATTTGATGTTTGATTCTATCATTTATCGTAGCGAGAGCAACCAGTTAAATGTTAGCTAAGAGGAAAGAACCGAGGTCCAGTAATGAAAGATACTCAGTAAGTTGAGTGCAGCTTTCTACGAACATTTGTATATATATATATAAGTATTGTTAAATGGAGTTACAGCAACGGAAGAAACAGAGTAGGAACATATAGATAAAAACGATTTAGGTAAAGAAACACAATCTTGGTAGGCACAGCTGTTCATCTCCCATTATTTAAAAAGACAAAAACACAAAACAGGAATGCCATCCGATAATGGGAAAAATATGTTTTATAGAGGAGTGAACTGAAAAATCATATAAACAACTCACTGAATTATGCCGGGCAGGGGATAAAAGTCCAACAAACAATTAGCTGAACGACCATAAAAGGGTCTGCCTGCATACTGTAAAGAAAAATAGTAGTTTGATCTAAGTTAGAAAACTGCTTCACTGCACGCCTTTCCTGGGTCTCAAAGCAAAAAGGAAATAACAGGTGCTGTTTTGGACCAGAAATAATCGTATATAATGTATGTCATTAACGAACCTTACCAGCAGCCATTAAATACGAATTAAGGGTTGTTTGCAATATGTCATGCAAAGGAAGCTTGTATTCACCTCAAAAACATATTCTCCTGTGAGTCAAGTATGAATACACATTTCCTGAAGGCTGCAGGTTGACCGCAACAGCATGCACAGGCTCCTCCATCAAAACAAAGGCAGGTTATTAAAATGCCAAGCTGCTATTTTCTTTATTGACTGACAGACCTTTATTTACCCCAAAGACATAACCAGCTGCTGACAGACTGCCACTAAACACATTGTTAGCACACACTTAACTTCACAGATACACACAGTGTTGGTCATGGAGGTTGGAGGGTAAATCGTTTCTCTTCACCAGCAGTCAACCGCTGGCAGCAGGGGCTCGTAGTCCCTCCATCATTTCACTTTGACAATTTCAAATGTTTTGTCCGTACACGTACGTTCCTGCTCCACATGTGGCAGTTTGGACGTTAAAACACAACAAAGCCAACTATTTGCACATGTATTCGCACAGGGAAAATATTTGAAATTCAGTTATGTGGTTACACGTCATTTTTTCTCAAAGATTATTATAAGGGCTTTCTGCCTTTAATTGATAATTTTATATAATGTCATCAATCAATGTCTTACAACTTCTTTATGTGATCTCCCAGTACTCTCAAACTATGTTTTGTTATTAAAACATACCTTAATAAACAATTAAGTTACTTCAGAGTTCACCATTTACCAACATTAATGAAAAACAGACACATTTTGGCGAAATGCTTGTTGTTCTTTTTATTTGTTTTAGGATGAACTTTTCATTCTTAAAATAGAGTCATATTGGCAAGTTAGATATGAAAATGTGATTGTCTGTAAACCCCGGATTGCACTATAATCATTTTAAGATTTCACACACAAACATTTTCTTTTGTAGCTCTGCAAAAATGAAATCACTCCCTTTTACATAGTGCTTCCTCTGTGTGAATGAATAGTAAGAAGACAAACGAGTGTGATTATAACCACTTCCCTTTGCTGGTAGATGAGTGAGACCAGCAAAGGGAAGGCAAGGCCACATTCAGTTTGTGTAGAGGCATGAGTTGGGTGTGTGTGTGTGTGTGTGTGTGTGTGTGTGTGTGTGTGTGTGTGCGTGCGTGCGTGCGTGCGTGCGTGCGTGCGTGCGTGCGTGCGTGCGTGCGTGCGTGCTGGCGTGCGTGCGTGCGTGCGTGCGTGCGTGCGTGCGTGCGTGCGTGCGTGCGTGCGTGCGTGCGTGCGTGCGTGCGTGCGCGTGTGCGAGGCCGTCTAGCTCACAACTCATACTTGGTCTTACAAACAATATCAGAATCTCACACATACACCATTAAACTCTTTTATACATATTGCTAAACACTTTTACACGCACAATCATACTCTCTTTCACACACTTTTGTCTGGGCCATAAATCAATCTTACTTACATACCAAACTGTACTTTCTTAGAAACACTATTATTCCCACTTACAGACAACATCATACTACAATATAATACTCTAGTAGTGTATGCAAGATGGAAAACTTTGTGTGTGAGAGAGAATGATAGTGTATGTGAGAGAGGAATTGTAGTATGCATGAGGGTATAGTAGTGTGCAGGGGCGCCGTAAGGGGGTGAAAAGTTAGGACGATTCTAAGGGCCCGTGACTGACAGGGGCCCCAAACATTTTTAGAACATTAAGAAAAAATGTTTAACACTAGAACCGCCAGAGGTCGCTGTATACCTAAAACTGCCAACGGGTAAAATGTTCCCGCTATTGATTTTCAAGGTACAATGTTCTTTTATTTATCATACAGAACAGTGAGTTTTGATCGCACAGGGGTGAAACTTATACCAATAGAATCTGTGGACTCTCAGCTTTTCATATGATATCGTTTGTGCAGATAGCATGAAGTATAAAATATCGCTAAGAGTGCTGATTTAAACGCTTGGTGTTAGACTTGTATTTTGTTTTGGTACAAATCTCTCTATCTATCTATCGATCTATAACTATCTATCAATCTATCTGTAATGTTCTGTTCTATGGACATATAATTGTCTACATAAACAGACGACGCGGACTACTTCTCTCATTCCGAGTGTCCATCTTTATTCAACTGGCACGTAACCTGCACACATGCATTACGTCCTCAACGTGAGCTCAGTCATCCAAGATCTTGAATTCTCCAAGATGTTACACTATCTATAACTATCTATCTGGCTATCAATATATCTATCTATCTCTCTCTCTCTCTCAATCTATCTCTCTATCAATAAGGAACCGCAGAAGACAAAAAGGCGTTGCTATAGCAAAAACGTCATATTTACGCTCAGTATTTTTGTTTGGTAATCTATGGTAGGGCTAACCCATACAGTGGTGGGGCTCAAGTCAGTATTTGTAATATAATTACATACACGCTATATCGCCCCCCTTGACAGTGAAACACCACGCGTGAGGCTTTTATTAGTCTCCTTTTATCAGCTAAATTACATCGAGAGCAACAGGTGTGAGTTAAACAATACAATAGCCTATTCTGCTAATTCCACGTTGTTACAACATGCTACGCAGCGGCAGAAACAAGAAAAGTTGGCATATAGAATTGACACAGAGAGAGAGAGAGAGCGAGAGAGAGAGATTGTTTTAATTAAAAAAAAAAAAAAACACTTTTATTAAGAATTTCAACAATCAAACTAAATGATTCGCTTATTCACATTGAGAGAGAAAAATTCCCTTTTTTTCTTTCCTTACACAAAGACAGAGTTAAAAGTGAGCTCCTCCCCCACCACAGAGCACACAGCTGTAGTGAAACACCACCGGGTTAAAAACTCTTCCATGTTTCTCATCAGACAGTGAAATCTAAAATCTACGCTCACTCGTGTCTTTACCAAAGATAAAAACATTTGATTGAGTTGCTGACCGGCTGTACTGTTTATTTTGTTTTTCCTGCTTTTGTAGATCGATATTTTTGCCTGCCCCACAATACAATTCAACAGTTCCCACTTCCCTGCATTCTGCTTCTTGTAGCCAGCACCACAAATAAAAGCAGTCTCTGTAAAAACCTCCCCACAGTCTAAAAACACAGTTTTTAAAACATTAAAAAGAGGCTTCAGCATGTGGCAGTCCAGGTAACAGTGAGTGCTTGTCTCTCTGTGAGTGCAGAACGGACACTCGGAGGACACGGTGGGGTTTATCTTCGACACAAAGGCGTTAACGCCCAGGGCCCCGTGGAGGATCCTCCACTGCAGGTCTCCTGACCGCTTGTTCAGTGGAGGTTTGTAGAATAGCCTCCATACCGGTTCACAGGCCCCCGGGACACTAAGCCTCTGTTTCCACACCATGTCTCTCCTCTCGCTTAGCTTCTGTTTGTTCAGGGCCAGAGTGCAGAGTCTATAAAAACCTTTCCCATTAAGCATTTGGAAGTCTGCATGAAGTCCATCCTGGTCTGCTAAAATCCCAATGTCCGGAAAAGGGTCCCCTTCATCAGGGGTTTCCTTCCTGTTGGAATACTCCCGCAGCATCTCCATCTCATCATCAGCTAGTCTTTTAATCCACTCGTTCAGGATGGTTCTGGTGTGGCGGGCCGACTTCATGCCGAGCAGAGAGGCCACGGCCTCGGTGTTGTGGAGTCCAGGACCTGCAGCATCCACGATGTTCCTCAGCCTCACGACCCCAACGGACTGAAGCCTCTCAGTGAGTGCAGGTCTGCTGCCGTCCTGGACGTCCAGCCGGGCCCCCCACACCAGAGGCTCTTCCAGGAGCCAGAACAGAGATGCTGCGGGACCCACTCTGGCCCATTTAAAAAGTGTCCATACTTTAAAAAGTCCTTTGTAAAACGCAGGCAAAACACACACGAGTAAAATCACAATTTGTTAAAAATAATGACGCATCCAAACCCAGGCCTGCTACCCCCCTTAAAATGGTGCTGGCTACCGGCCCCCAGACGACATCATCGCTTCCTATCAGGTATCTTTGTAAAAACTGTAGTTTAAAAGCAGCTGCTCGACTCTCCAGGTGCACCAACCCTTGCCCCCCTTCTTCCTTTGGCAGGTACAGCGTGCACTGAGGAACCCAGTGCAACTTATCCCAAAATAAATTTAAAATAATGCCTTGCAGCTTTTTTAAAAGACCAGCAGGGGGCTCCACACACTTTAGCTTATGCCAGAGGCTGGATGCTACCAGGTTGTTGATGACCAGCACCTTGCCTCTGTAGGACATGTGGGGAAGCAACCAGCGCCACTTGTTGAGTTTCCCCTCCACCTTTTCTAAAACTCCTTCCCAGTTCTTCTCCAGTGTGACCTCATCTCCAAGATGGACTCCCAGATATTTTAGACCACCCCTCTTCCATGTCAACCCACCTGGGAGTTGAGGGAGGCCACCAGTCACTCCCCCACTGCTAGGGCCTCACTCTTAGCCCAGTTGACCTTTGCAGAGGAGATCTTTTGGAAAGTGTCCACTACCTGCCCTAGCTTTAAAACATCCTGTTGATTTTTTATAAAAACAATGTCGTCTGCATAGGCCGATAAAATAAAACGTGTATTAAAACCAGGTAAAACCAGGCCCTCATTAAAAGAACGGATATTGTGTAGCATGGGTTCTATTGCCAGTGTGTACAACATGCCTGACATCGAGCAGCCTTGTCTTATCCCCCTGGTCACATTAAAGGGTCTAGACAGACCACCATTTATCTTAAGCACACTCTCAATGTTCACATACATCACCTTTATCTTGGCGATAAAGCCCGGGCTGAGGCCGAACCTCTCCAGCACCTTCCACAGGTAACGGTGCTCAACCCGGTCGAAAGCCTTTTCCTGGTCCAATGAAACCAGACCAGTGTCGAAACCCAAAGAACCAGAGACTTCCAAAATATCTCGAATTAGTGACACATTGTCAACAATTGACCAGCCGGGCACACAGTAGGTCTGGGTCCGGTCTACCACCTGGTCCATCACCTTCCTCAGCCTGGAGGACAGGGCCCTGGACAGCAGCTTGTAGTTGGTGCACAGCAGAGAGACGGGCCTCCAGTTCTTTATTTCCTGTAAGTCGCCTTTTTTCGGAAGGAGTGTTAAAACGGCTCTTCTGCAGCTCAGAGGGAGGAAAGAGTCATTACAACTTTCATTAAAAAGGTCCATTAGATCCTCTTTTAAAAAGTCCCAAAATGTCTTGTAGAACTCTGGGGGGAGGCCATCTATTCCAGGGGCCTTCCCCCCCTGCATGCTCATGAGTGCTGCACACAGTTCCTCCTCAGTCAGGAGCCCGTCCAGCTCTTTGTTCGTCTCTTCAGAGACTGTTGGTAGGCCCCTGCAGAACAGATGAAACCCTCCATCATCTTCAGTGTACTCACTGGTGAAGAGGTCGCAGTAAAAATCCACCGCTCTCTGCCGGATCTGGCTGTTCTCTGTCAGCTGCTGTCCTCCTGCTGACCTCAGAGCGTGGATCAGCCTGCCCTGCCCGTTCTTCTTCTCCAGACTGAAGAAGTACTTTGTGGGTGAATCCATCATGGAAGCGCTCTGGAATCGGGACCGGATCAGCGCCCCCTGTGCTCTAGAACCCAGCAGGTCTGCCAAAATGGCTTTTTTAGATTTGAGGTCTTCAATACAACCTGGATTTCCTGTGGACTCTGCAAAGCTCTGCAGTTCCACTATTTCCGTCTCCAGATCTCTCATAGACTTGGTGATATCACGAGAAACATTGAGAGTGTACTGAAGACAAAGCTGCTTGATGTCGGCTTTCCCACAATCCCACCACTGCTTCAAAGAGTTAAAATCCCCCTTCCTTTCTCTAAAACCTTTCCAAAAATAAATAAAAACCTCTCTAAAATGTGTATCTAAAAGCAGAGCAGTGTTAAAATGCCAATATGCAGATTTGCTTTTTATGTTGGCAATAAAAACATCGCACAACACAAGTCAGAGAACCCAACAGGCAATATAGCACACTTTTTAAAAACATTCAAATGGTGCTTAAAACAATAAAACCTGTCCAGCCTAGCCATTGATAAAAGGTTCTCCCTCGTGTGGACCCATGTGTACTGTCTGTGATGTGTGTGATGCTCTCTCCAGATGTCTGATAGACTATGTGTTGCTATTAACTGTGTCATGGCTCTTTTGGATGCAGCATGAGGTTCCCTATGGTTCCTATCTAGCTCGTCATCCTGTGTGCAGTTAAAATCTCCCCCTAAAAATAAAAACTCTTCTGGTTCACACTCACTTAAAACAGCGTTGAGCTCGTTTAAAAACTGAACTCTGGCAGGACCTGAATTAGGAGCGTATACGTTGATAAAAACAAGATTAAAAGGCTCATACTTGGCTCTCACCACCAGCAGTCTGCCCTTTATTCTTTCTTCCACTGTGTGGGACTTGGGGATAAAACCTTTAGCAAACAGGACTGCCACTCCTGCACTGGTGCTGCTAAGAGCACTTAAGACCACCTCCCCATCCCACTCCCTCCTCCAGTCCGTCCCGTTTAAAGTGTCGCTGTGCGTTTCTTGTAGCATTGCTACATTTACTTTTTTTAATTTTAAAAGCTCATAAATACAAGCCCTCTTCCCCACATCCCTAGCTCCATTGACATTTAAAGTGCACACTTTAAAATCACTCATTAAAAAGGATGTGAGGAGAGACACTTAAGAACAACAAGTATGTTAAAACCAGCATCCTAACTGCCGTGCATGACCTTTTCTTCTTCATTTAAAATCTCTCGCTGTAACTTTCCTTTCAGGACCTTCAAGCGATAAGACTCCTGCTCAGTAAAAAGATGCATCTGAGCCTTCACTGACTGTAAGAACAAGTTCTTGTCAGTAAAAAAATCTTCTATTTTTACTCCTCTTTTGTTTTTGTTTCTTTAAGAAAAGCTTTGATTTGCTGCACTTTAAAAAACGGACTTTTAATTTGTGAGACGGTGAGAGGGCTGGCTGTCCTCAGCAGTCCTCTTCATCTTCTTCATCCTCCTCATCCTCCTCCATCAATTCTTCCTCACTTTCTTCCTCCTCTGCCTCCTTCAACCTCCTCCACCATTTCCTCCTCTCTCTCTCCCTCCTCACTCACTGCCACCCTCTTGGCCTGAGAGACTTTCTCTTTTTGTTTCTTTTCTTTGTACAAGCTTGAGCTTCAATGTTATCTTCGCTTGCAGCGGATGCAGAGAGTTCCACCGTCTCCACTGCTTCTTTCAGGACCACCTTTTTCCCCACATCAACCAAAAGGTCAACTTTTTTCATTATTTTTCTCATTAGTCTTTTTTCCCCAGAGTTTTCCTTGTCCTGCTTAGAGAACTCTGAACCCTCAGCCTTCTTTGGAGCTTTGGGGGGACCCTCAAACCTTTGTTGGGGGCTTTAGGGGACCCTCAGCCTTCTTTGGAGGCTTTGAGGGACCCTCAATCTTTGTTGGGGGCTTTGGGGGGACTCTCAGCTTGCTTTGAGGGACTCTCATCTTGCTTTGAGGGACTCTCACCCTGCCTCGGGGGCCCCTCAGTGGGGTTTCCTGCTGCTGCTGTTTCAGCAGGAGTCTCTTTTGGATTTGTTTCCTGTTTTTATTTTTTCCCTCCTCCTCCTGTTTTGTATTTGTTTCCTGTTTTCTATTTTTTTTCCTCCTCCTCCTGTTTTTCATTTTTTTCCTCCTCCGCCTGTTTTCTATTTTTTTCCTCCTCTGCCTGCTTTTTTTTTTTTTTCCGGACACGCTCTGGCCAGGTGCCCCTCCTCCCCGCATTCGAAGCACTTGACAGGCCCCGAGTTTACAAACATTACATAATTAAAATCATCCAACTTTAAACTTAACACCAGATTAAGTTCAATCGTCTCTCTTATTGAGGATCATGAGGACACTTCTCCTGTGTGACACAACGTGCTTTAGTAGTGGAGATCTGCAGCCCTCGGGCTTCCTGATGGAGGACACTATCTTGCCGTATTTAGACAGCTCTCTCACCAGAAAATCATCCCGTATGAACGGCGGGATATTCAAAATCATAACCCTTGTAGCAGGGGTGGTTAGTGGAGACACGGAAATGAAAGTTTCATTCACAACGATCCCGGTCTCCACCACCTTGTTCGCTTTCCCTTCCGTGTCCACAAATATCACCACCCCGCCGTTTATCCGAGCCGCAGATCTGATGCTGCCGTGCCCCACTAATGCCCCCATAGCTAGGCTGCACTCCTCCACCGAGCACGGTGTCATCGGAGACATTTTAAAACCATGTTTGCGACTAAGCCTGCATAATCCTGCCGCAACTGCGACACACACACGACACACACCAAACCACACCACACACACCCCAAACCACGAGAAAACACCAAACATCAAACGTTTAAACCAATAATACACAATACACACAACTTACAACATTAAAGCAAATAAATATGTTAGTAGAAAACGTGTGAAAAAGTTAGTAACTCACTCACACCACGCTCCTCCGACCGTTCCATCACACTCACTTCAGAGAAGAGAGAGAGAGAGAGAGAGAGAGAGAGAGAGAGAGAGAGA